>NC_083284.1:37275586-37625023 GCF_963506605.1 Zootoca vivipara
AGGAAGAAGAAATTCCTACAGATGTAGCTTGAAATGCAACCTACAGCTGCTAAAATTCCTATAATACAAAACTATCAAAGGTGCAGGAACATTGTTCTCTTTTTTTACCTGCTCACCCTAACCTTAAATGCCACATTCCCCATTTTGTCTGATGCTGTTTCAGATGAAGCCTGATACATGTATTTTCTTTAAAAGGCAAATATAAACCGATGAGTTGCCATTTTGGTAGGCTGACCAGGTTTTACCCAGATTTTAGCCATGCCACCTCACCTGGTGACTGTTTCCAGCCTGGATTTTAACTATTTATTTATTTATTTGAAAACCAAGTCTCTGCCCCTTATAGAAGCTGAGAGGTAAAATGAGGTTAATATGAGGTAAAATATTATTAAAGCTGGGGTACCAAAGTCTGTTACCAAATATTAGAAAATGAATAAACTGTAGTATTTAGATAATATTTGGGATATGAAGGGGAACTACAAGCTGCAGAACTGTGCCAGACAAGGAATTAATGGGTTGGTTTATGCAAACCAGCCTGGCAAGGTGAGCTATGTGCAGAGTCTTTAAGGAACCAAGTCCCTAGTCATTAAGGGTCATTGGCAATACAAAAGAACTGTCATCATCATCATCATCATCATCATTTCTTATTTATACCCTGCCCATCTGGCTGGGTTTCCCCAGCTTCTCTGGGCGGCTCCCACTCAAATATTTAAAATACCTTAAAACATCAATCAGTAAAAAACTTCCCTAAACAGGGCTGCCTTCCGATGTCTTCTAAATATCAGATAGTTGTTAATTTCTTTGACATCTGATGGGAGGGCGTCCCACAGGGGGGGTGACACTACCAAGAACGCCCTCTGCTTGTTTCCCTGTAACTTTGTTTCTCGTAGTGTGGGAACTGTCTGAGGCCCTCAGCGCTGGACTCAGTATCCGGGTTGAACGGTGGGGGTGGAGACGCTCCTTCAGGTATACAGGCCTGAGGCCATTTAGGGCTTTAAAGGTCAGCACCAACACTTTGAATTGTGCTCGAAAACATACTGGGAATCAATGCAGGTCTTTCAAGACCGGTGTTATATGGTCCCGGCGGCCACTCCCAGTCACTCATTTCTCCCAGGAGTGGACAGAGGCAGGTGAATTGGGAGGTTGCCGAGGTGATGTCACAGGAAATTTTGTCCTTTTTGAAAGCTAAAGGTTTGTTGGGAAGGAGTGGGGCAGAATTCCATGGGCTGCCATGGAGGCGAGAAGCAGGAACAAAGAGATAACATGTTGGGTGGGTCCGAATGCAAAGCTGGGTGGCAGGAAAGGACAAGCTGCAAACTCTGCACTCCCTTCATTTACACCCAGATTATACATATGTGTTAATAAACATCTTTCAAAGACACTGCAGATTCTGCTGTGTCTCATTTCTTCCCAGAGACACACAGACCCTGTTTGAGGGCCAAGACTCCTGGCATCTCATGCACCACTCAGCAGAGATTGAGGTGGCTCATAACAAATTGTAGGCACTATTTTTTCCCAATTGTTTTATGGGAAACCAACCAATCGCTTTGTGATAAACAAGCATTTCATATTCACAACCATGTGAGAAAGCATGTGTGAGTTCCATTAGGCTGTTACAGGGTGGCTATGCATCTTACTTTACAGAGGGCTCTCCTCTCTGTGAAGAAATTGTGAGGACAACGTTTTATTCAAATGAATCTTCTTTCAGAAAAGGCTGTCTGGTCCATGTCCAGTTTAAAGATAAAGAACCAGAGGAAGGGGGAGAGAGCAGCATCCACGAAGTTGCTCAACAGTCCACACACATGGATCACCCATGTCTTATCCATGCTGGTGAGAGGTATTTCTATTAAAATTAGAGCAATTCTGTCTAAATTTGCACCTATACACTATAAATTAACACATGTAAATTTTATGCAAATCTGCATCCTCTTTTGTTCTCTTTTTTGATGATGCACTTCATCTTTCCTTGGCAATGCATAAATGGCCACCCTAGGCTCTTACTGGCACAAGGTCATTCAGTGAACTGAACAGTTAAGTGGGCATTTGAACTTGGGTCTCCTCAGCCCTATGCTGACATTCAGACCACGACACCGCACAGGCTCCTCTGACTATAGAGATACATTCACTGGTTCAGAGTCTAATATGGGTGGATGGTACTGTGTTACGAAGGCCAAAGCAGTTGTCACAGCCTGTGATTTTACTGACAACCCTATGACGGGTTCAACTACCCAAAGGCTAACTTTCAGGAACTATGACACACATGGTCACTTGCAGAAACCTGAGGATAAATGAACGGAAATTAGAAGCATTTTCCTCTAGAAACAGAGAGCTCATCTACCTTATCTCAATAGTTATAACATAGTTATAGCATCTCGGGCTTATATTGCTTTTAGTCTAATTTATCACTAGGGATGGGGAAATCTGTCAATTTTGGTTTCTCTCAGTTTCTCATTTTTCTCATCTTCAAGTTCAGTTCTCCATATTTCCACATCAGTTTGCAACTTTTTTAAAAAATAAAAAAGCCCTCATGAAAGTTTACCCATTAATTTCTACACACACACACACATACACACACACACACGAAGCTAGTTTAAAAAACACACTCTCTCTAATGAGCCAGAAACAGGTTAGAAGACTGCAAACTTTTTTAAAAAGGGAAAGCAGCAAGTTTTTTTTAACTGACAGAAACAAAACGGAAATCACCAAAACCCATCTAGACAATGCACTCCTGTGTGTCTGCAGTCGGGTACCAAGTGATTTTATTTGGGATTTACTTCTCCTGTTCAGATTTTTTCCAGATAGGGAAAATTCAAATATATTGTTGAAAAACTAAAGCGTACCAGTTGGCTGGGGAAAACATCATGTGGACAACATCCAAAAATCAAATGCAGTTTCAAATCTCCATTAACCTTCTGTGTGATTGAGGCCTTTGTCCATTTCATTTGTACTTTCAAAGCATTAGAGGTAAAATTGACAAGGCTTTCTTATTTCATTTTTATGTATCGTGATTTTTGAGTGATATTTGGATAACACAAAATATGTTATTGTCTTGTCACATGTTTAGTGTACAGTAATTCTCTTTTTAAAAAGATAAGTCCCTCCTTAGCACCATGCACCGAAGAACTGGAGAGAGGGGAACAGCTGATTAACAGCAATAGGAACTGACGCAACTAATCAGTGATTATGTTTATCTCCAAAGTTTAACAAGCATTGCTTGTTGATTTATGCATATCATAGCTCTACTAAAAAGCTCCACGCCCCCTTTTCAACTTCTTATCAGCTGGCAATCCCAGCTTTAAAAACTCAAAGGCTAAACAACTTTAAGAACTATTTTTGCCAGTTTGCTGCTGGACTCAGCTCAAAGTTCTTGAATTAATTCATAAAGCCTTAAACAACTTGGTCTTGAAACACCTTGAGAATTGCCTGATCCTTTATGCTTCACCTTGGTCACTGAGATTCTCTGATGGGGCACTTTTGTGGTTCCCCACACCCCTGAGGTTTGGTCAGCCTTTATTAGGGACTGAACCTTTAGTGTGGCAGGGTTTGAGTTTGAGTTGCTGCAAGCAGAATGCCTGAGCTTGACCCTATGCAGAGTAGAAATGAATGAGCTCCACCATAAGAATGCATTCCAAAAGGTTTTACTGTAAAACTGCCTTAAACTAGTTACAAAATAAAACATTGTAAAAATACAAAGTAACAGATTGCTTGTCTTTCTAGTTGTCACAGTCTGGTCGGCGGGCATCAGGACCAGAGGCAAGATGGTGGTGAAGAAGCAGGGTCGAAGGCAGAGGCGAAGGTCCACGGGGCACGAAGCAAGGCGAAGGCAAAGCGAGGGTCCAGGAACAAGAAGCAAGGCGAAGGTCCACGGGGCAGGAGCAAGGCGAAGGCGAAGCAAGGGTCCAAGGAGCAAGGAGCAAAGCGAAGGATCCAGGAACAAGAAGCAAGGCGAAGGTCCACGGGGCAGGAGCAAGGCGAAGGCGAGGCAGGGGTCCAAGAAGCATGGCAGCAACAAGGCAAGGGTCCAAGGAACAGGAGACCAGATGCAACCAGGCAGGGATAGCGTTGCTGTGGCAAAGAGCTGAAGGGAAATGCTGGGCTTTTATCCCTCCCAGCTCCTGCCACCAGGTGCAGTGAGATCTCAAGTGGCCTCACCTGGGTGATTACTCCTTGCCTCTCCAGCACAAGCTGAGGACTTCACCTGTGTGGCCACGCCTTGCTTCTCCAGCACAAGCTGAGGCATGCCCCAGTCCTGCAAAGCACTACAGGCCCCAGAGCCTGACTCCTGCCCATACTCCTGACACTAGTCCTTAAGAAACTTTCCTCTCCCTGGCCCCAAAGAGCAATCCTATTCAATCATCTTGCTTTAGTTACAGGTAGGTAGCCGTGTTGGTCTGACGTAGTCGAATCAAAATACAGTGAATTCCAGAAGCACCTTAAAGACCAACTAAGTTTTTTATTTTGGTATGAGCTTTAGCTGAGCTGAGCTTCTGCTGCTGTTGACTCCAAGGACTGACTAAGAAACTGAGTTCTCTACATAACCTTTTTTTTGTTTTGTTTTACTTCAGTGTATACAAACCCCAGGTGGTGCTGTGGGCTAAACCACTGAGCCTAGGGCTTGCTGATCAGAAGGACGGCGGTTCGAATCCCTGTGACGGGGTGAGCTCCCGTTGCTTGGTCCCAGCTCCTGCCAACCTAGCAGTTCGAAAGCACATAAAAATGCAAGTAGATAAATAGGAACCGCTATAGCGGGAAGGTAAACAGCGTTTCCATGTGCTGCTCTGGTTTGCCAGAAGCGGCTTTGTCATGCTGGCCACATGACCTGGAAGCTATACGCCGGCTCCCTCGGCCAATAATGCGAGATGAGCGCGCAACCCCAGAGTCGGTCACGACTGGACCTAATGGCCAGGGGTCCCTTTACCTTATACAAACATTACAATTATGTGTATTAAACTTATATCTTTAACACTTACCCTGTGGAAGTCATTGCCAGCAGAAGTTCAGCAGGAATCACCCCTGCCTTCTTTTAGATGTCACCTGAAAATAGTGTTATTCAGATGAGACTTTGAAATGCAAATTATTTTTTAACCAACCCATATTTATAGATGTCCATCCTTGCTCTGATATTTTAATGATGCTTTTATTGTTGTTGTTACAGGTAGGTAGCTATGTTGGTCTGCCGTAGTCGAAACAAAATAAAAAAATTCCTTCCAGTAGCACCATAGAGACCAACTAAGTTTGTTATTGGTATGAAGAAGTGTGTATGCACACGAAAGCTCATACCAATAACAAACTTAGTTGGTCTCTAAGGTGCTACTGGAAGGGGTTTTTTTTAATTGTATGTTGAGCATTGCCTTACTGTAGTTTTACAAAAGTGCAGTTTGCAAGTATTTAAAGAAATAAGTTTTTATGATTGCCAACTGATCAGAAAAATCAACACGGTCTGCTCCCTACTCCTCCCGTATAATTGTAGCTTTATTTCACCATGTGAACCTAAATTTTGCCAATGGCTAAAGTATGCACAACAAGCTGCTACACTGGTCTGTTGAAAAGTTGACAACCCTGTCGCTTATGTGCTTACTGAGCTATATCTCATTCTGTTCGTCGGCAAGAAAGTAATACTCATGGCACTGCTGTTCCAAGCCTATTCTTCTCCTAGGAAAAACTGGGCATAGACATCTATTTCCTTTTACTACACAACCGCAGCCCGTTTTAATTTGTGGCACATTCTTGCCCAGCTGCTGCTGAAACCTCCTGGTTTGGTTTGGCTCATCGGACACCTGGAGCCAATTAAACAGCCTGGCTGAAGCTTAAACACCCCCCCCCCCGCCCAATGTACTGCCACTTTCCCCATATATCCTTTCTGACGGAGTGGGCAGGGCTATGGAAGAAAGACTGAAAGGATTACAAATGTCTCCAGTGTATTACTTTTTTACTATTTTCAGGCTGGTGCTTGTTTGTGAGGAGCAACTCACAGTTCTAAGTCTCCTGTGCATATTTACTCAGAGGTAAGTCCCACTTTATTCAGTGGGACTGACTTCCAAGTAAGTAAGCATTCCAAGTAAGCATTGTAAGGCAATAAAAGAAAAGGCACTACTGTTCTTACGTCACCAAAACTCAAATATTCATTTGGGAAATGTGCTACTATTACTTGTAGGGCACCATCTTTTCTTACACTAAATTTAGAGATATCTGTATTAGAACAAAAACATATAGTTACTGCATTTTGCCTCACCCTGCTATAATAGGACTTTCCAGAAACTGAATTTACTTGAATTCACAGAATGGTTTGAAGGTTGTAAATTCAGTTCCGAAAGCTGTTTGGAGAGCAAAGAAAATCTTCTTCTCTTGTAAATACTGTACGCCTTTTAGCTTGTTGGTTAGGTAAGATTTCTTTAACTTTGCTCTGATCAGGAGGAGCCAAAGCCCATAAATGACTGTTAGCAGAGTGCTGGCAGGCATACGGAAGACGCATGTGTTTTCCCTTTAAGAGTGGTCAGCTGAGGGGGTGTTGGCAGCATTCCTCTGACAATCCCAGCCGTGCGTCTGTGTCACCATTTCTCTCCTTGGCATGCTTCTTCAAGTCAGTGTATTAAGTTTAGAATGGTCTGTGGTTGGTTCCGAGGGGGCAGAGGGTGCCTCCTTGCATCGGTTTATGTCTTTAGTCCAGAGAGTCATCTTGCTAAACTGCTGAGTCTGAGTCTCAACTGTGTGGAAAAATGCATGGCTCCCAAATCGGTCCTTGGCAACACAGTCAAGATGAAGCAGCTCATACATTTTCCTGCACTGTGTGCACAACGGAATTCTCAAGAGGAGAATTCTCTCCTAAAACTTGAATTTCTCAGTCACCCTCCAGAAAGGATTTGACTCGTTTTCTAGTTCCCGTGTAAAGAGTGCTATTAATTAAAGGGCAGGCGGGGGATGGAAACAGTCAGTCAGTGTTTTAATTTTTGAAATGGACAGATGCCGGGAGATGAGACCGCCTGGAAATATCTAATTCTAGGTATGTAGGCTATTGTGGGTACTCTCCCATAGTGATGAGGAAAAGCATTCTACACATCCCTGGTTTGTTTTTTTGCTTCAGATGTTCAAGGGCCAAGTGCTGGCATTAAAAAGAGGTTCCATTGCTGAGCCTTGGCTCAGATTAATCCCTGAATAGAATAAAAATAAGTTTTCTTTGGTTAGGAGAACGAAACAGTTTTGGCATATGGTGATATTAATTGCTGTTTCCTGGCTGGAATTTTTATTTGTTAACTGAGTCTAAATACATAAAGAGTACTCCATTTTATTCAATGCAAAAGGAAGCATTTTGCTTCAAAAACAGAGAACGCCTAAAGGGCTAAATCAAGCAAATAAGGGCCCCCTTGGTCTTCTGGATTAAAAATACCGGTATAGTAAGTTGCCAAGGGAATTGAGCCAGTACTTTACTTGCTTAATAAGAGTTGACTGTCACAGGCATTGGCTTCATTTAAGTTAGGTAGGCCTGAGCTTATTTGATGATCTGGCCCAGAGGTTTCTGAAGGAACACTTTCTCCATCATGACCCCCCCCCCCCCTAGAAGTAGGAAAGCCATTGTGGTAAGCAGCCATTGATAGACAATGTGCCGCCTCCACTGTAGGCGCCAGTTGCTGGGACTTACAAGTGGGGAGCATGCTATTGTGCTCAGGCTTGTGCTTTCAGGCTTCCCATAGGCATCTTCTGGCTGGCCACCTTGAGAACAGGATGCTGGCCTAGATGGGCCATTGGCCACATTCGGCAGGACACTACTTCGGTTCTTATTGTCCTCTATAAGAACCATTGTCTTCTCTAGCCCTATTCAAGCACGTGTAGGAGGCATAGTTGTTGTGCATGTTGTTGGCTCTGCCCATTCAGTCTCTGTCCTTCCCATGTTGAGCAGGGAAGGTCTGAAGAGGGGCTTTTGCTTGCAAGCGGTGGCCCTTCAGATGTTGTTAGATGATAACTCCCACCATCCCTGCCAAATGCTAATGCTGGCTGGGGTTGTTGGGAGTTGGAGTCCCACAACTTCTGGAAGGCCACAGTTTCTCCCTGGCTGGGCTACACTGACTGGTAGTGCTTTTCCAGGGTTTCAGGCAGGAGTCTCTCCCAGCCCTACCTGGAGATGTCGGGGATTGATCTTGGGACCTTCTGCGTGCTCTACCAGTGCCTCTGGGATGAATTTTATAAAGAAATACTATGTCTCTTTTGGTTCCCTTACCTTCTCCTTTGGTTATACTGTAAGGTCAAAAAGGGTATGGAAGACAAGAGATGGGCTGAGTGGAGCAGTCTGTTATTATACTTCATGTAAGGCCTTATGCTCTTATACTCCTTCCATGATAAATATAAATAAAATAAAAGAGGATCAGAGATACGAAAGCACATTTGATTGGAACATCTTTGATTATGCTACAATACAGATAAGGCAAAATAATTCACATTGAAACATCCCTTTATATTGCAGTGCAGATCAGATCACCAGAAGACATTAGTGTTAGTAAAGAAAGGAAGATAAACTTACTATATGCTTTTTTTAAAAAATAGCTTTTCTGGACTTTTGTGAAAAATTTCAAATCACAGCATGAAAATTAATTGTTATGGCAATGTTTGATTCAATACTTAGCCTGGCCAAATTCACAAGACGTTTCTGAGACATTGTAGACCTTAAGTAATTATTAATTAGCTTAAGTTTGCTGAGTGACCTCTCTTCAGAAGCTGCTGTTGCTGGAATTGTTAATAGTACTCTTAAGCTAGCACACACATTTGGAAACAGGTCACCAAGTCTTTACTTTCTTAACAAGTTCAGCAGACCTAATGGCTTAAATTGCTTCATGTACTGAGGCTAAATGTTGCATTTCTTTTCCAAAATCATCACCAATTAAAATCAGCAGGATATTGCTATGATAAAGATAAAGATTTTCTCTCCACGTCACTTTCAGACATGGTGAGATATTTCCACAAGAAAGCATTTCTTTTGTGCAAATTGCTTAAGAGCATTGAAGTGGACAGTTAACCCTGCTATAACATTGTCTACCAAAACCTAAAACACCCACTTTCTGAAGTAGGGCTCTTCTGGAGTAACATCTGTGACATTCATTTCTTCCAAGTTAGCATCAGGTGTGCTGTTGTCATGTGATCTTGCCCTCTTGCACCTAACTTAATTACATACATGGGAGAGAGTTTTAGTTCTATATTTAGGTTTGATGCAACCAATCTGGCTTCATTCCACATGCATTTCCGGTTCTTTTGAAGTTTTGTCAGCTCTGTGAGGAGCGTTTCTATGTTTGTTACATCAACATCCAGTGTGGCATCTCTAGCTTGAATGACCTTGTTTCAAATATCTATGCCAGCTATGCTAATGTTTTGTAGCACATGGCTGACACTAACACACAGGCAAAAGATGTCACATATAATAAAACTCCATGGACTTCATTTCTTGTTTTGGCCATCAAATTTAGTTCTAAGTGGTCTTCCAGTGCTAATTTAATGCCAGGCAAGTGATCTTCAAAAATCAACATTCAACAGGATCTGAGCAGCTTGTTTCAGACATACTATGAAGAGAACAACCAATATAGTTTTTGTAGTATTTCCTACCACTTAGGACTCGAACTGAACAGGTGGTGCACATGTTCTTACAATGTATTAGTTATCATCTGAGGCATTTCTTTCCCTCTTTTGTTGTTACAATCTGCAAACTTCAGAAATCTTTCTTGAATCTCATACTGCATTTCTTTTAAAAGTACATCTCCAAAGAAATGTTGTTTGTTCAATATGGGAAGAATCTGGTGTAGAGTCTACTATTACTGCAAAGCATTTGCAGATTGCCTCTCAAGCAAAAAGTGTCGTTTCACAAGATTCAAGCATTCTGTAATAAATTCATTTTGTGAGGCAGGGGACAAATAATGAACTTGAGGCTGCTCACGCCTTTTCTGTGACTTCTCTGCACTTAGCACATGTTCCTGAAGATTGGGGATCCTACCTGGAGAGCAGTTCAATGAGTCCTAAAAGCTTTCCATTGTTTGAATCACCAATTCGACGGGATGAATCAGTAAATGGTAAACCATTTTCTCCCAAGAAGAGTGCAACATTGGTGATGCACTTTAACAAGTTGTACCATTTCACAGCTTCAGTTTTGATGGATGCTTCTAAGATGATGTGAACTCCTGTCCCAGACTGCAGGAACATTTCTAGTTTGCCAAGCTAGGTAACTGTTATGTACTGAGCTGAATCCTACAACAATAGGATTCAGAATCAGCAGTCTGATTGGTCCGCAGGAGCTACCCAATCCAACTCCAGGTGGAAGTGAATCCGCAAACCTGATTGGCCTGCAGGAGCAGCCAATCAGGCGGCTGGTAGAAGTGAATCTGCAACCTGATTGGCCCATAGGAGCAGCCAATCAGGCTGCAGGCAGAAGTCAATCCACAACCTGATTGGCCCACAGGTGTAGCCCTGAAGTAGCCAATCACGCAAGGCCCATTGTGTAAATAATGTATATAAGCAGATGGTTTTGGGAAAAGAGCCATTCTTCTTCTCTTCTTCTTCTGGATGACTATGAGCTGAATAAAGAGCATGAAATTCATTCTCGACTCCGAGTATATTTCAGTAACATTCTCTGTGATTATGTCCTTTTTCATGTTATTAACTATCTCCTGATTCTTAGGAGAGTTGTCTGGAAAAGATCATTTTTCCAGATGTAGTCAGTTCTTCATCTGTTCATGATAGTAATGGTGGCAATGAGCTGCTTTCCCTTCCTCTGCCTTGCCTTCCTCTTACTACACTTTTGAGTGATAGCTGATCCACAGTCATTTGGTGTACCTTTGGGGACGATTAATTTGTTCATTATCCTGGAAGATCTGTTCTGTCTGCTGCTGTGCTTGGAGCACACTATTGCGATGTTTGGAGCACCCATCACTTCACGTTTGTAGTGTTGTGCCCATAGGACCACCGTGCTCCAACTCACTTCCAACTATATTTTGGATAGGGTATTGACTGTGGAAAGGCTATTTCAGTGATCCTTGACAGTGACTTACCAATCCTACCATTCCTGGTTATGGAACGTTTATCTGATTCTTATTAGTTTGTGAATCCATGCACATATTACATGTCTTCTGCTTATTAATTTTGATAAAGTATAGTGTTATAAAATTATTGTCAGTATATTATTAGCCAATGTGTTGCTTGTTGTTGTTCAGATTCCTCTGCTTGAAGGTGGGCCACTGTTAGCACCGACACCCTTCGCTGGCAGGCAGCAGTCCCTTCAGAAGATGAAAAACATCACCCGTAGGAGAGGCAAATCAAGCTTGCTTTCTCACATTGCCCACTCACATTAATTTTTGCTGCCTCTCTGGATTGCATGGGAGAAGTAGGTGGGGGCACATTGGCAGAAGAGGAAGCGGGCAGAGGAAGAAGTGCCATGGCATTTTGTGTAAATGCTAGTCTTCATGAAATAGATGCATAGGTTTTCTGAGGTCCCAGGAAATTTCTGGCCCCTGTGCCCCCCTTTTGACCCTAGGCAGGGGCACTATGTACCCACTGCACCCTCTCTCCTGAGTCTTGTGCTCTGCCACCGAGCTATGGCTTTTCCCAGTAGCTTATCAAAATTGCAGTAGCTTATCAAAATTGACCCAATTTCCCTTGAAACTTCTCCCGTTGAAGCAAGACCCTAAAAATGTGTTTTTATGTGAAATTTGGTTCCAAATTTACTCGGGACGGGAGAGGTATCAGCTTGAACCCTGGTAAAGAAAGCTTATTTAATCTGCAGTGCTTGCATGAAATGGATGGAAGAAAAGCTCATGGCACCTTCCTATGCTATGAAGATGCTTTGAAGGTGTTGGAAACATTTAATTTGTGTCATTCACAGGGGGGAAATGTAAACTAGACAGATTCTGTTCTGAGCTGTAAGAAATAAATGCTTCGAAATGGGGAATAAGGAGGTTAGGGTAAAGTGACCCGCAGATAACGACAGGCTAAAGTTTTGCTGTCATGCAGCACAAAATGTTTTAGAATGGAAAATAATTAATGTTGAGTAAAGAATGGAGCCGAGATTATTATAATGAGATACAGCGTGCTCTTCCGACCATCTAGGGGTCAATGTTACTTGGTTCCAAATGGTTACGAGTAAGTAAGAATTGTCCTGCTATAAAGTAGAAATAATGCAATGGTATGCAGTCAGTTTTACAGTGACCTTAAGGTTAATGGTAGTTGCTCTTAGTATGTTTATAAAGGTTTAAAAGAGACATATGAACTGAAGATTTTAAAGTCTAGAGCTACAGTACTAAGCAGACTATAATATTGAGATTTTGGAATAAAGTGGCTTCAAGTACGCTATGCTTGGCTATTGTTCAATAGCTGAATACTTTCATGGTGACTTTCCTTTCAGAATGGTACCACCTCTCAAGTAATATATCACTTGTATGTCTCAATCTGATAATAGATTACACCAGTATATTATTGCAACAACAGATGTATTGCCAATGTAGTCCTCTGCATTACTGGAAGAGAGCACTTGGAAGATGATGTATTTCTCAAAATATGGCACCATCCAAAAGAAGGCAGGACCAGGAGCAGATTTAGTTCAATATGCTAAAAAGAATTCTGATGCCACATAAGCTCCCTGGTACAAAGATATAATGGCTTGGCACAGCTCTAAATTGAATTCCCGTTTGGTTTTGGACTCTGGAGTTCACACAATCGGGTCATGGCTTAAATTTACTTATTTTTAATTTAGAAGGAACAACAGCTGAGAACTGTAGCCTAATATAACTGCATGACTGAAGTATTTCCATAGCTAATTACTCACATGTGTATGAGTAGCTGTATGTGTAGGACTATGTTCAATTATGAATGAGCATAATCCATAAGCTAAAACTCCAGACACTTACGATCCAGCTATTCTTTGGTCCTGGAAATTAAGATATTTCCAGACGTTGCCTCAGGGTTCCATCTCCCTTTCAGCTTTTTGCACGCTGAACAAACCTACTGGAAAATGTGTTGATACATCCATATGGGGAGCTGGCTTCAGGCACTAGGCCCATTGGCAAACCAACGCTGCATTATAAGGATGTCTGCAAACAAGACATGAAGGTTGGCAACATCAAACCTGCCATGTGGGAATCCCTTGAAGATGATGGCAGTGCCTGGAGACAATCAGTTACCTTGTGTATTTACAGCAGTGACCAGAGGAGAAATGAGCGTTGGGAGGTGCGTAGAGAAAATAAATGCCATGGTGCACCTGTAGCAAAACTGGCCTCCTTCATCTGCCCCACCTACAATAAAACATCTCTCCAATATTGGTCTCTACAGCCACAGCAGGTGCTGTAATTCTCCAATGGTTTGATTTTACCCCCAATGGTGCACTCTTCCATTGTCTCCCGAGACAGAGGGATGCCATCAACAACATCCATATATATGCTTAATTGGGGATAATTATTAATTAATTTATTTTTTAAGACCAAAATCATACAATCCTGGGTGGGAACAATGTCCGTTTGCCACCACACAAAGAGTATTTCAGGACAGGAGTACCTATGCGGTGGGAACTAAACATTATGTGACAAAAAATAAATAAATGGGGCAGTCATATGAGACCATATTGGGGGCTTCCAGCATTGCTCCCCCCCAGTTCAACCTGGAATTTATATGTTCTAAATGAGGTAGTTAGTTTTTATGTCTGGAGAGGGGGATAAACTTGAAACAGTCCTCTTGGTCGCTGATTAAAGCTGACTCAGCCTAGCCCAGAAAGGTCTCTTGGTTGCCACCTCTCTATTAACAGCTTTATATGGGTCTATATGCCTGAGAACATGTATTCCTTTCAGTCTTTGGTTTACCTTCTGCTAAAGTTTCTCACTGAAATAGGTTTTCTCTTGACCAAAGTTTCTGGTGGAGGGCAAAGCACCTGCAACGGTGTACTTGAAGTATTTTTAAATGCATTATACGTGAAGCAAGTGTCCAGTGCCCTCTGTCAGAGTGGCTTGGTTAACTTAGAGGTCACCAACAACTCTACAACTTCTAAAACTTTATCATAAAATCACTATTGTAGAGCAGGACCTCAGAACAGTGATGTATAGATTCAATATCAAATATCTGAGAGCCATCACTGAAGTTGAGATAGTGGAGCTTAATCCCAAGATTCTGATTCAATACCTCCTTTGTTAGATTGTTGTCCTATAGCAGGGGGCTGCAGGCCCTGGCGGGTAGGTGGGGAGTGGACACTGAGTTTTTCCAAGGGGTCCATCAAACTTCACAACTAATGCCCAGGCACTCAGCTTTCCTTTCAAAAACAATAATGCAAGTTTCTACCTGCTACGAAAGGGAAGCAAAATGTGATTTCTGTGAGGTGAGCCAGCCTGGCTGTCTGCTCCCACCTTTTTAACGAATGAGGTTTTAACCAATGAGTGAAGTGAGGGCTGCATTGATGAGTGAGTTGTTTGGACACCAGCCAATAGATATGAATCCTAAAGTGTTGCCATTTCTCCCTCCAATTTAATGGACCTTTATTTCCCGCATGTGTTTAGTCCTTGGAATATCCAAAGTGTACTTTATTCCATTCTAGCAACCAGAACCATACTTCCTAATCCAGTACCAGTTATTTTCTGCAATTGCTTCTACATAGTAAATGTTAAAGGATTCCTTTTCCTCACACAGGAAATGCAAACTGTGAAACTTTGTGGAGAGACTCTTCAAATCACGTCCAAATTTTCGTGCACCTTGATAACATCGCATGCTTAGTGTGATGTTCTTTTTCTATTTCTGTGTATCACAGTGCTATACTTCCTGTAGGTGCTTTAGACTGAGGGTCTCTTATTGTGAGAGAATTCAACCCCCAATGTGTCAGTCCCTTTACTAGGAATACATATGTATACCAGAGATTCTACTTTTTAACGATTCTACTTTTTAAAGATTCTACTTTATTAAAGATTTCTTGAATTACAAAGGTGTGTGCAGTGTCACTCATATTTTAACATGTATCATTTTTGCAAATCAGTTTCATTTGTTAAGACACTAAGAAAAAAGAGGGAAAACGAGGTAGATAGGGGATGGGAGGGTGGATGGGGTGAGAGTAGGTGACAATGTTTCTGTTTTGCTTAATATATGTAGGGCTTGATGTCAGCTTTGTTTTGTGTTGGTACTCCTTTATTCGCTTGTGTTCTTTAGATGGTGAGAGAGATTTGGGTTGGCCAAGGGTGTGGTTGTTCATTTGTGATTGGCTATGATGGTCTTTGTTTTCATGTGTGAGCGGGGTGGGTGGGTATTTTTGGGTCAGGTTAGCCATGCAGAGATTCTACATTTTATTTTGGTGTTGACTAGGGTTATCTGGGACCCAGGTGGCGCTGTGGGCTAAACCACGGAGCCTAGGGCTTGCTGATCAGAAGGTCGGCGGTTCGAATCCCTGTGACGGGGTGAGCTCCCGTTGCTTGGTCCCAGCTCCTGCCAACCTAGCAGTTCGAAAGCACATCAAAATGCAAGTAGATAAATAGGAACCGCTATAGCGGGAAGGTAAACGGCGTTTCCATGTGCTGCTCTGGTTTGCCAGAAGCGGCTTTGTCATGCTGGCCACATGACCTGGAAGCTATACGCCGGCTCCCTCGGCCAATAATGCGAGATGAGCGCGCAACCCCAGAGTCGGTCACGACTGGACCTAATGGTCAGGGGTCCCTTTACCTTTACCTTTTTAGGGTCCAAAACAGATAAGCTATAGGAGATATGTCATCAGATCTCCTATTGTTGGGTTTAATTATTATTTTTTAACTTGAAAGTTTTTTTCTGAGGAAGCAGAAGAAGTTCTGGAACATGGAAAATGTAACCCTTTACCTCTGTGCCATTTTCCCAGTCTCCATCGCCCCCAAACTGCTATTAGCCTCTCTGTGAGGGAAATAAAGGGAACCTTTTGTATTTGCACATTTCTTTCTCAACTGGGGCTACCGTAATAGTAGCTTTGAGTGGGTGGGTTTGCTCTAAACTGGAATAATGGTAAGTGGGGAAAAATATTAAACACTCCCTCCCCGGTACTGCCGCTCCCAATCCTTTGACAATACAATAAGTAAGTAAAAATAAGGCTGCCATGGGATTAAAGGGTGGTGCCTTATTATCTGACTAATTGTGATGCACCACATATTAAGTTGAAACAACTTATTTGTCACACTCCGGAAAGATCAAGACCTTTTCAGCAAGATGTTTGCATCCCACAGGCCTGGAGGGTTGTCCTCTGCACTTTGTACATAATGCGTCCTGCTGCAGGCATCAGTGGACAGGCCAAATGAGACATGTAGCCTTGGACCACCTTCTATTGCTTTTCCATGGTGGGTAGTAAGTAAAGGTTAATTGTTATACTTTTTGTAAAAACAAAACAAAAACAAAACCCTTTTTACTTGACAGTAAGCCATCAGATAGAGTTCCAAACACTGGAGTGATAATAAGGTGGTTGGTTCCCCTCCCCCATTATTGCCCTCTCTGTACTGTCCTTTTGACAGCAGCCCCTAAAGTATTCAAAAATTACTTCACAGGCTCATGATGGAGTGTCACCAAAGGCTAATTGACTCGTCCTTCTGTAATGATCCGTGGCTGGGTATACACAGATGCCATTGTTCCCAGTCAGCTGTATACATGGACCTTCAGCTGAATGCCGGGGTTTCATTTCATAACTACAGTCATACGTCGGTTTAAGTATGCTTCGGTTTGAGTACTTTCAGTTTAAGTACTCCGCGGACCCGTCTGGAACGGATTAATCCACTTTCCATTACTTTCAGTGGGAAAGTTCGCTTCAGGTTAAGTACGCTTCAGGTTAAGTACAGACTTCTGGAACCAATTGTGTACTTAAACCGAGGTAACACTGTTTTGGCTCTCTCTTTGTCCACCTGGATCACCAAAGGAGACTAAGGCCACATTCGGACCATACATTTAAAGCACTTTAAAACAGTTGTGGCTTCCCTCAAAGAATTCTACAAGCTGTAGTTTGATAAAGGTGCTGAGAGCAGTAGGAAAACCCCTATTCCCCTCCCCAAGCTACAAATATTGATTTAATATTTGTGTTTTTGTTTTTCCAACAACAAATGTGCTGGATGACATCCTCTCTCTGGGAAGGGACTTCTTCTGTGCTCAGTGCAGCAGGCAACACACTCTCAGGCAGAATGATAGTTCATAGTTCCCAGTGAAGAGGAATTGACTGTTAAACAACTCTGGGACTTGTAGTTCTGTGAGGGAAATAGGGGCCTCCTAACCACTCTCAGCACTGTTAACAAACTTCAGCTCCCAAACTATATGGGTGAAGCCATGACTATTTAATGTGGTATCATAGTGGTTCGAATGCCTAAAACAACATAATTGCTTGTAATATTTCTTAAAATTCTTAAAATTCCAATATGTGGACATTAGATTTGTTTAATTAAGAAGCAAATATATTTTTCTGTGCCCAATGAATGCAGCTGTGTTGATAGCTGTGCCTGTAGCTCATAGGAAGTGTCCCATGGCTTGTAGAGATCATATTCATTACTCCCTGTATTGTTGCCTACTAGGCAGAGAGCCCTTATAGCTTTATAGCCCTATCCTAACTTTTATAAGGGTTGCTCACACGCCGCACTGAACACAGGTACAAGCTGCTTCTACCCATGTACAAGCGTTTGTGTGAGTGGATTTGTACCGCTCAACTATTGTGTACACAGATTGTACACACTGAATGGGACATGTGAAGGTGTGAACACCCTTGTAGAAAATAATCTAGGGACTGTAGTGCCCTCTTCTATCCTCTGTTATGTGGCTGATCTAATTCCAGAATGTCAACAGATGCAGAAACATGCAGCGTTAAAAGCATTCTTCCCACTACTGGAAAAAATCCAAAGGTCCCTAGATGGGCTTCTCTGAGAAGACAACCTTCTTTCACCTCTGAAGTCCAAAAGTCATTTCAGGCCTGCCTGAATAAGATTCTTTCCCAGCCCCATTAATCAATGACTAGCAGGTGTCCACAGCAATCATGATTACATGTGCCAGGCTGCAGAAAGATAACTCAGAAACAATTTAAGGTCAAGGGTGGGGCAGACATCTGAAAAATAACAGACACCAGACCCGGCAAAAGTACTTTACACCTGTTTTTTTTTTAATTGGCCGAGTTCTCTGAAAAGGGGGGGGGGGACTCACACCTCCTCGGTATCAACTTGCAATTCTCCTTTGCCGATCATAATACCAATCATGCATAGAGCACATTTCTAATTCTTAATGCACTTTACACACATTATGTTTGGTTCTCACTGGGGTTGTAACAATGTGAGGATTAATTGGTCAGATTATCCCATTTTAAAACTTCTAATTGATCAAAAACTCTAATTAATCAAGCAGCAGATTACCTGTATTTGTAACTCGTTAGAAAGTTAAGGATGACAGGTACAGTGGTACCTCAGTTTATGAACACAATTGGTTCCGGATGTCTGTTCATAAACTGAAGCGTTCATAAACTGAAGCGAACTTTCCCATTGAAAGTAATGGAAAGTGAATTAATCCGTTCCAGATGGGTCCGCGGCGTTCATAAACCAAAAATTCATAAACCGAGGTGTTCATAATCCGAGGTTCCACTGTATTGGGTTTTACCCAACTCTGCAGCACAATCCTCCCCTCCTCTCCTCTGCAGCCCCCCACCCCATCTGCTCCAGAGGTACACAAGGAGAGGAAGGAAAAGCCCAACTTTGTGAATGGAACTATACACATGTAGCATTGGACACAACTCCTGATCTCAGAAGAAGCGTTCATCTTATCGCACACAATAAATTATGCTGCTTCTAAGATGGTGTGTGCCGTGACTCATAAGGCAGACATCTGAGGGCATGCATTTCCCCGTCACAATGATTGTTTTATTAATATACAAATTTCAGTCATTAACTTATTCATTAAAGTTCCTATAATTAATTGAGTAATATTTCTTGAATAGGTAGACTACACTGATTCCTTGTCATTGTTTGTAAGCTTGCCCAAACTAAAGTCACATGGTGAGATGTGAACTGAGGTCTCCAGACTCATACTCTTGGCATAGTTTTAAAGCACAATTTTAATCCTGCTTTTCCTAATACTGATTAGGGTGAACCCTGGAGTCTTTCAGATACTCCTTACCTCTTTCCTCAACATCCCAGGGGCATCACTTGGAAAGCTGATTTAAAAGCCATGTCTAGGTGCCCCAGCTTCACCACTGGAACTGGTCTTACAGATAGAGGGGGTGGGAGGAAATGTCTTTATGTTTACTGCTTCAGCTCCAGGCTGGCTCAGAAAACAAGCCTCAGCACAACATGCCCATAGCTGGACTGGCTTAGGATCCAGCAGATCCTAGGCTGGCTTGGCCTTGTTCCCTCCCTACCCCTCAAAACCCCATTTCATAGGTTTATGCTGACTACTCACAGTAAGGATATATCCAGTGGAGATCGTAGGTGATAGTGAAGGTTCTCCACTGGCACAGCCAGGCAGAGCTGGGTGAGGAGACATTTCTGCCTCATCCAACCCTCCCCCAGCATGACAATTTGAGTTATAGATCCCCTGCGCACTCACCCCAAAATGGTAGACCAGGGATAGAAAACCTATGTTGGTAGATTTCAACTCCTATCCACCTTAGCCAGGATATTCAATGAGAATTGTGCAACACCTAGAGGGCCACAGGTTCCCCAACCTTATTGTAGACTTTCCTCAACTAGAAGCTGAGCTGGTCCTCTGATGATTTGGCTTGCTCTTTTCTACACCTTGTCTAGCTCTTCAATATGGTTGCCACTCAGCTGTGGGATAGATACAGTCGTACCTTGGTTTTTGAACAGAATGTGTTCCAGAAGTCTGTTCAACTTCCAAAACGTTCAGAAACAAGGCGCAGCTTCCGATTGCGCAGGCACCCCAGAAACAATAGTGAAATCTGCATCAAACGATCAGCTTCCAAAAAAACATTCAAAAACCAGAACACTCACTTCTGGGTTTCGATCATTCGGGAGCCGAAATGTACAAGTACCAAGGTGTTCGACAACCAAGGTACGACTGTATTCAGAACTGAGCACTTTCTGAAGGGCTGCCCAAGAGGTTATTTGAAACCACTTTTAGTAGCTAAGGATTTGGGAGGGATGGAGGAATGAAAGCAGTTTCAATCACCCTAATAGGGTTTATGACTTTGACGTTGTTGCACACACCATGCATTTAGGAGGAAAAAAGCCTACAAATAAATAAAAAATAAATAAAGGGAGCCACACAGAACAAGGTGGTCTGTATTTCCAGAACACAGGAAATATTGCTAGGCATGTTGAAAGCCATTTCTGAGTAGTGTGCAAACACCAAAAGGATTGTTTAAGCCTTATTTGAAAAACATTGATAGTCCAAATATTTATTCTGAGTATGATATGATTATGGAATTATTTACATTGGAAAGTGGGTGAATAGGGAGGACAGAATAAAAATACTGGTTTAAGAAATACTGCCTCTTCTGTTGTCTTTGAAAGGGAAATAATAGGCTATGCTGTTCCGCAGCATTAAATCAAGCAAAATAGTCAAAAAGGGAGCAAATTGTAAGCTATTCCAATTGTTTGTTTCATTAAAAATATTACAGTTAACAAATTGCCACTCAGAAAACAAGCTGTATGAATCTGGATTATCACCATATTTGTCATTCCAAAGATGTAATAAATTAAATGAGCTTCAAAGAATCTCTCTCATTGTGTTCCCTTCTTAACCAGGTTACTTCCCGTGAGCTTACAGAAGACCATCACTGCAACAAGAACAGCAGCAGCTTTGAATAACGCCAGTTCCCACCTATTATCAGCAGCTGGGGAGCTTTTCTATACAAAGGTATTTTCACCCACCAGCAGACATTGCATAGAGCTGTTTCTTGTGTGCCTCTATGGGTGGGAGATATTCCAGTGTGAAATGCCATGATGAAGGAACTCTTGTCTCCTGCCTTTCCGTGACACCATCATGGCATGCATTTCCAAGTGTTTGGCCATTTCTCCCTGCCTGGCTTTCAGTGTTCCTTGCAGAGAGTCCCAAGGATAAATGAAGCCAAGATCCTATGCCACAAGGTGGTATTCAACTCTTAAGAGTTGTATCCAACTAAGGCTGAATATGCACTATACATTTAAAGCCCATAATTTCTCCCAGAGAATCGTGGAAACTGTAGTTCAACCGCTCACAGAGCTACAATTCCCTGCAGCATTAACAAATGACTGTTAACAATATTTTGGGGGGTGAAGTCATGTGCTTTAAAAAATATGGTGTGTGTGCAGCCTATGTTATACCCGGAGTGAACCTATGGAAATTAATAGACATGACTAACTCAGGCCCATTAACTTGAATGGCTTCATTCCAAGTATAACTTAGTTGGATGTAATCTTTAGTCTGCATTTTGTTCTGATACTGGGCACCTGCTATTTGTTAGGATCTCTTACTATCGAGTAGGACCCTGGCAGAGACACATGCCCGACTGGCATGTTCTTTCCCTCCTAGTTGATCGTTCGGGAGCTTCAAAAGCTTCCTCCAGCCCAAACATCACAGCGACTGATGCCAACTGACATCAGCACACTTACTGATCCACAGAGTTTGCGCGATTACGTAACAGAACTCAGTAGTACAGCATTTGGCTAATCTACATTTATTTACACATAAACACACACGGAGCACTGCAACATGGCTCCCTCTCTCTCTAGCATCAGACAGCAAAGAGAAAGAACAAAGGACAATAGTCCCACTGTAGCAAACACAGTAACACAAACATCCTGTTGTCGTCACTTCCCACTGTGGAATGAAAACACATACCATCATGTGATAGACAACAATCCCATGAATGCAAACACGGGGAATGAATCTCCAACACTATTAGGATGGACTCTTAGCATGCATCTAAGCCTAAGCATGTACAAATGAAACAAACACTGTTTCCCCTGCACCCACTATCCTGCCTTTTCTCTGTTGTTTTCCTTGTGTCAAATATTACACGGTAAGCTTCTGGGCTCTGTGAGCCTGTATGAGGCACTTGCCCTCAAGCAGAAGATTAGGATGTGTAGTGAATTTAACAGCCCCACCCAACAACCCACAGGGCTTCCTACTGCTGCCATACTGTGACCACACCACCCACCCACCCCCTGCAGCTAAGACTTGTGGCTAAATTTGTTGCTGCAGTAGCTGTCTCCTGCCCATTCATAAGGAATGCAGCACCGCTACCATGACAAAAGCCGTCACTGGCACTCCAACAAAGTTCTCCAGGCCCACCACAACTCACTCTGAGGAAAGGATCCTTCCTCAGAGGGAGGCATTTTGACTGATGTGGGCTGTTAAATTTTAAGCAGGCTTTGTGAATGTTGCAGCAAAGCAGCATTGGCATGGACGATCTGTGCAGCCACTTCATCCGCAATGTTTCCCTATGATGAAGGTACACTTTCTTAGAGCACAATATGGTGTAAGCAACAGGCCAGGGAGGATGGGGAGGTGCCAGAAGGCAGGAGGAAGGGGTGGTGGCCCATCAGGGCTGTCTTAAGCACATGCAGCGCCTGGATGCAAAGATCCACCCGGTGCCCCCCCCCGTTGCCCAGTCCCAGGCACGCAGGAGGGCAGAGCCAGCCGGCCGCCTCAGCGTCTCGATGGCTCGGTCACCCCCAAACTCGCAGCAGAAGAGCCCACCGTGGTGCTCCGACCGATGAGTGGGCTCTTCCCTGGACTCAACTCTCAGGCCCCGGACTCTTGCCTGGCGCCCTTGAGAGCCCGGCGCCCCGGTGCCCCGCACCCCTAGCGCCTATGGGTAAGACGGCCCTGTGGCCCATCTAAGGTGGAACCATGTCCCTAGTAAGCTCCTCATAACAGGGGCAAATCCTTTTATATCCTGCAACTGTTGTGCACACTGATGGTGCTAAATAAATAAATGAACTTATCTCCTGGATTGGTCCATTTTCTTCCTTGTCTCTTTCTGTATTTTGCAGTGAAAATAGTTAGTATGGCTGAAAACTACATGGGAAGAGAGAGAGAAAACTGTGCAGGGGAAAAGGAAAAGAAAAGAAAGGGATTTAAATACAGCTTGACAATTGCAATTAAATAACCCAAATCTCAAGTTTGGCATTTTTCTTAACACCCAATATGATTGATATTTGTACTTCAGAGCCTTTAAAATATTTAAGCAGAAAAGAAATGAAATGAACTGCAACCAGTTAAGGTCATCGACTTAGGACAAAAAATGATAAAATATTAAAACGACAGAAACAAATTTTCCAACAGTTAATATACCAAGACTTCATAGAGATGTATTATTCAAAGCAGAGAAACATGTGTGACCCCTCGTCTATTGCATAATACAGAAAGGATATGAAAGTTCAAATCTACACAAGTGTAGGTATCAAGCAGAAGAAGAAAAGGACACAATATGCATACCAAAGGCTGATTTAATAATTACCATTAGCGGTTATTGCACATGTGAAAATGTCTTGTCCGATTTTTGGGGGGTAGGGGTGGAATTGCAGTCATGAATAACTGATGTACAGTTTGAACCTAATGTCAAAATAGGTGGCCTAAAATGAACTCTGAGCCCCAATGTGAAATCTATGTGTTAGTGATTTGCATAGTACAGTTTAAAGTGATAACAATTACTTTGAAAGTAATGACCAAATGGGCATTCCTTTCACTTCAGAATCATTGTAATTTCACTAGTGAAACCTAACACTAATGAAGTGTCATTGTATTGTTTTGATTCCCCCCCCCTTAAGTTTTAAGAAGGGGAATGTCAGTAAACAAATCAATGAACCAATGTGAGTTGTCTCAGGCTTAAAGCTAATTTATTTCACCTTCTTAATGCTGAAATAGCAGTAGTGATTGGCATGCCTATTCAGAAGTAAGTTCCAATGGGACTTACTGCCGGGTAAGTGTGCAGGATTGCAGTCTCGAAGAAGAAATGGTTTTCAGCTGCGTAACTCATTGCCTCAACTTCTGACACACTGCCAGGAAATGAATATTTGCCTCCATCATGGGCTGAGCAAATTCAGCTGAGCAAATCTGCCTCACTGATTTACCTGAAAGGTCCTCAGCAGGGCCTGTTGCCTAGCCGGATGTTCAACTTGGTGGTGACCTCTACATGTTTTCGGCTAGAAGTCTGATGGGAGTTGTACCATAGCTGCCAAGTCTCCCGTTTTTCGCGGGAAACCCCCGGATTTTAATTCGTTTCCTGCTGTTATCCTGAATAGAAAAAAATCCCGGAAATCCCCCGGATTTCCTACCTGCCAGGGAGGCTCCATTTCAGGTGCCGTTTGAGGGTGGCGGCTGCGGTGAGAGACTCTTCTGGTCTCTTTCTAACAGGGCAGTTTTGGGGCCCCGGGTGTGTGTGTGGCAGCGGCGGCAGGAGGCCCTGCGGCCGCTGCCTACCCCCCTTGAGATGTCCAGACATGCGTAGAAGCGACTTCCGGTGCCGTGCTGCTGCTGATCCCGCATTTTTCAGTGGGAGACTTGGCAGCTATGAGTTGTACTCCAAAATATCTGGAAGACACAGGCTGGTGAAGGCTGACCTAGCCAAAGAGTGACAACAGGGAAGACTAATGATGAGGATAGAAAATGCTGCCTGTATAATCCTGGCACCATATGGACACCCATGTCCCTGATACTGGTCTTGAATATGATTGTGTTATGCAAATTTTTTGTATAGCTGCTTTGAGAACCTCTTGAGGTTGCAAAGTGGGATATAAGTTTTTGAAATAAATAATAAATACACCTGAAAGAAGGATCCCAATTTGGAGCCCTTGTTATCAGTATTTTAACACAATGCCACATTATTCTCTGTCTATAGCCGATCAGGTTACAGGTAGGTAGCCGTGTTGGTCTGGGTCGAAGTAAAATAAAAAAATTCCTTCAGTAGCACCTTAAAGACCAACTAAGTTTTTATTTTGGTATGAGCTTTCGTGTGCATGCACACTTCTATAGCCGATCAGTTATACAAGTTGCATTTTGAATGCAATGATTATGTTCTGCTCACTAGATCGGCCATCCCCAACCTAGGGCTTTCCAGGCTGCCCTGGATGGCTGAAAATCTCCCTGTTTGCCTGTCCAATTAAGCCACTTGTTAGCCATTGCAGTGTGACTGCTGCAACCCACTTGGGTAAGTGTACAGTTCTCCAGGACTGTGTCAGGAGCGAGCCAGCAGTAAATCACACTGTGCAAGTTGAAGTTACCTCTTTATTAAGAAAACCACGATCTGCACAGGAGTGCTATTGAGCACAGCAACTCATCTCCGGTAGGTCTTGCCACCATGAAGCAGTTGCTGAGACTGAAGGTCCCCTGCCTTCCCACAGCTGCCTAAGTCCTCTCCTATCCAGGTTTCCCCCCCCAAGCAATAAGAGACTGTGTCCGCATGTCACCAATCTCTTCTTTGCCCTTTTCATGCCTCTTCTGGTTCTGGGAGAGGTGAAAGTAGGGGAGTTTGTTGCAGCAGGAGGGGGAGACATCTGTGACTCTGCACCAGCCTCACTCATCTGTGCCTTTTGGCGTCTCTCTGCCCACCTTCCTGCTTCAGCTTCTTTCTCTGATTCTGGACTTCTCTTAGCCACAGACTCTCCTAGATCACTAAGCCCTATTACCTCCTCAGCTTCTGACACCCCCTCCCAAGGGCAAAACTAGGCTTTATTTCACCCAGATCAAAGACCCAGTTTGGTGCACACGCACGCACGTGCACACACACGTACACACACACACTTGTGTACAGACACACAGCCTGGGAGCCCCAATGGTGCCCCAGCTAGGCCCCCGCTCCGTAGCAATGGCTCTGCCTCCTTCTCCCAGTCTTCTCCCTCTAACCCAGGCACCCCCAAACTTCGGCCCTCCAGATGTTTTGGACTACAATTCCCATCTTCCCCGATCACTGGTCCTGTTAGCTAGGGATCATGGGAGTTGTAGGCCAAAACATCTGGAGGGCTGCGGTTTGGGGATGCCTGCTCTAACCAGTCATCATTGTCTCACCATTGTCTCACCACCTTCCCTTGAGGATTCCCCAACTGGTTTCTCCCACCATTCCTTTGTGTCCAACCAGACCATGACAGACTGTAGCCTCTTCAGCACTCGCTCATCTGCTCCCTCCACCCGTTTGAATCCTGGTTGCTGAGGCTTACTGCTGATTTATATTATCATTACAATAGGAAAATGAAAATAAATAAAACCTGTCACACTGATGGGCTAGTTAAATAAATCTATTACATCTGCAGCCAAAGCAGCTCTCTAATGCTCCTATATATTTATATGGACAAGGCAGAAATAAAGCTTGGCAATATACTACAAGCATACTGAAGACTACTGTTTCTGAAATAATTGCTTTAATGATGATATAGGTGATGAAAGTCTGCTATGTACTAGTGCTGTTTGACACATATGTAACTCTAAGCAGACGGCAAAGGTTTTTAAGAAATGGACGTTCCATACAAATCTCACTGAAATGGAGAAATGGTGTAACAGTGGTGCTTAGTGAAGTCTACTCCCACCATCCACCAGGAGTTCCCTTCAGGGTCTCTTCCCCTTCAGGGGCAGACAAAGCGGGTGGGGGGCTGCAGGCCGCCCCGGGTGTCACCCTGAGGGGGAAGGGACACAATGGTGGGCGGCACTCACCGCGGGGCCTGCAGCGTGCCCAAGCCACGCTTCTTGGGCGCCTGCAGGCTCTGCAGTGTCTGCCTGCTGCCTCTCCCCCAGCTGTAGGGCGGCTGAGGGCGCGCGCACACTGTCGGTACGCATTTCACGCGTTGTTGAAATGGATGCCGCGTGCGGGCTGTCAGTATGGGCACCACACACTCTGTCCATATGGGCGCTGTTTGAGCGCCGTCCGTACGGGCACCGTCCGTGCGCAGCTGGGTGGTTTGCCCCATCCCTCGGCACCCCGCACCGAGTGCAAGAGAGACTTCCTCCACCACTGAACCCCTTAAAGACATCCTGGCTTAGCCCACCATCATAACACCCATAGTCCCTCCCTGCAAGCATAACCTGGACTCCATCATAGCTCCTCCTTATTCTAAAGAGAAAACATCAGCTTTGCAAAGGGAAGAGTTATAGCTCAGTAGTAGAGCACCTGATTTGCATGCCAAAGGTTCCAGATTCAATCCTTGGTGTCTTCAGGTAGACTCCTGCCTAGAGAGCTGCTGTCAGTCAGTGCAGAAAATAGAGAACTAGATGGACCAACATTCTGGCCCAATATAAGATAGCTTCCTTTAAAAAAAGAAAGAAAAAGGCAATATTTATTTTAAAGAATAAATCAGTAAAAATCAAAGAAACAACAACATCTACTTCAAACAGTTTTTATATGGAAAATAATTTCAACTTCAGCACCATTTGCTACAAGAAGATCTAGTGAAACTGGCAGCCATGTTTTTAGTTCTCTATCAACCCCCATTAGGCTATAGGTTAGTGTAAGTAATAGGGGGAAATAGGAACACAAAAGTTTCTGAACTCAGTAAATATTTCCTATTCAGTCATACCTTTTAGCTGCTACAGAATTGTATTGAAAGTCTTGAACAACTGGTGAGAAATTATGCCTAGGCTGGGTATTATTCTATATAACACTTCCAAATGAATTATTAGTATTATTTTTTTGCAGTGGACCAGCAATTTTTAGCTCCATATCCAAAACATACTACCACGTGGGGCGTAAATGATTACAGATACATTCTGGAGCCTGGAGCCTTTCTTTTTTCTTTATGAAATTCACATTTCTGCTCCTGCTCCTTGCTTTCTGAAAACCACTTAACGTGAATCTGAAGACTTGTGCATGTCCTACTTCATCCACTTAGGTAGCTTTAAAAAAAAAAAGGCTAAAAGAGCAAAAAGTTACTGGCAAAATGCCAAAGGGGAGAATAAAGCCAAAAAGATGGACATTTTAAAGGTGAGCTCACTAGATTAATGATTGCAGGAGAAATTGTCATAGTTTAGCTAGCAGTAATGCCAGTATTGCAGGAAAGACTTTAGAAACATTTCTGTAATGGATACAGCTATTAATAAACTGAGGAGGCTATTTAATGTATTGATAATAAATTGTCTCCCTCCCACCCCACCCCACCCCCTCTTAAATGGGATGCTACCTAATCTAGACAGGCAGGTCAAGACCACAAAACAAACATCATTTAGATGTGAAAGCTAAAATATATGTTGCCCAGAATGCTGCCATAGAAAACATTAAGGCATTATGGCTGTTTTCTTCTGAAAATCAAGAACAAGTCCATTATCTTAATTACTGGTGAAACCCCGAAAGCATGTACAAGTCTAGTGCAAGGATCAACCAAAGAGTTCCCTTTCCATCATAGCATACATAACCCAATTGTTGCAATTGATAATGTTATACAGCAAATAAAAAAAATAAAAAAAATTACACACTAAGCCTGATGGAGAAGGAAGCAGGATTTAGAACACATCAGACATTTCTGAGTTCTTGGACTGTCCCAAGGTATTTCAGGGACTTCAAAGCAAACCTGTTGGAAACAGGTTAATTAGAAACATCCTCACCCTGAAATTAAAGGAGATTGCACCAGACAAGAGCCGTTAAATCTCTGAATTACCCCAGCTGCATAGATGTTGTTGTCTACTCGACAAGGTAGGGAATACAGCAGTGATAACAAATGCATGCCAGGAAAATGTAACACTTGACCTACATTCAGAAAACAATTTTAAATAGCTTACTGTCTGATAATCATCTTGCTCCTGATTTGAAAAATCAGTAATATTAACTGGGTTTGAAACATCAATTAGAATGGAATATATTAGTTAATCATTAGCTATTAGCCAAGCTGCCTGCATGAGGCAACCACATACTAAGGCATTCTTGATCTAAAATTTTGATTGGCAGAAACTCGCAGCTTATTTTCAGTCATCCAGGACAGAGGCAAAATACTTAGGGGAAAGACCTTAGCTCAATGAGCGGAGCACATGCTTTGCATGTAAAAGGCCCCAGCTTCTCTAGTTGGAGCTGGGAAAGACACTCATCTTTGACTCCATATCCACCCTGCATTTAAAGCACCTCCCCAAAGAAGCTTGGGAACTGTAGTCTGTTAAGTGTGCTAGGTATTGTAGCGCAGTGAAGGGTAAATTACCGTTCCCTTTGAGGGGAGGAACGAAATGTGCTTTAAATAGGCTTTACTATTGTAGTGCACATTTTACCTAAAAAAAACATATTTTTGCCTCCAATTTTGCCCAATGTACACATTTCTACACAATATTTAGTTGCATGACTGCATTGCAAAATTCAGAGAAGTGTGAATTTTGTAGCATAGCTTCCCTTTGGTTTATGTAATGTTTCAAGAAGTACAAATTACATGGGCTCTGAATCGTCTATCTCCTTCATTCCCAGGCAGTTCTCGCTCTTGCAAACTTTCTGCCTCCACTCCTAGCTACCTTGTCTATCCCGCAACAGAGAGTGAGTTACCTCAGTTGCCTCCATATTGTTAGCATTTTGTGGGACTCATTCAAGCGCACAGCTAAATTTGCATGGCACATTTAGACTTTGGTTTTCATGAATGATCTTTGGAAAAGTTTTCACGGCAAAGTTATTACTAGCTTAGCAGAGATGAGGGGGAGTTTGTGAATGGCTTTGATTCAGGTGGGGTCAAAGGATAAAGGGGCAGATGGACAGAAATATCAACATATCAAAACTAACTAGCCAATCATAGGTGTAGGAGAAGATGATCTCATATAACGTATGTGGTTTTTTTCCCCTATTCTGAAGTTCTAAGTTAGTATGATCTGGGGCAAAGCTGCCTCAGAGTATTTACAAACAACTCGGCAGAGTGAAAAAGTTCACATCTATTATTGATGGAAAGTTCATGAGCACGTCACATATCAAAGGCAACCCCAGAGCTGACTCACCAGCACAAACTGAACTTGAACCGGGGCTGTTCGTTTCTGTTTCTGTGTTTCAGGGCTGAGTCCAGTGATGGTGATGTTTTTTTCCAGAGCTCTAATTAGTAAAAAACAAAACCCAAGGCTTTTGAACACCTGTCTTTCCCTGCTCTTTGTCACCCTCTTCTTCATTATTCAGATTTGAAGAAGGAAGGTTGCTGCTACATTGTCACATGGCTTAATTTATTGATTCTATTTTCCTGTCAACGTTCAGCTGATTTCAGTAAATATTAAAGGTAAAGGGACCCCTGACCATTAGGTCCAGTCGATACCGACTCTGGGGTTGTGGCGCTCATCTCGCGTTATTGGCCGAGGGAGCCGGCGTACAGCTTCCAGGTCATGTGGCCAGCATGACAAAGCTGCTTCTGGCAAACCAGAGCAGCACATGGAAACGCCGTTTACCTTCCCACCGGAGCGGTACCTATTTATCTACTTGCACTTTGATGTGCTTTTGAACTGCTAGGTTGGCAGGAGCTGGGACCGAGCAACGGGAGCTCACCCTGTCGCGGGGATTCGAACCGCCGACCTTCTGATCGGCAAGCCCTAGGCTCTGTGGTTTAACCCACAGTGCCACCCGCATCCCTTAGTGAATATTAGGCACCATTTTTTTTTACAAAAGTTGCAAACAAGCCCAGGTTCTTAGAAGTGAAGCCCTATGTCACAGTGGCCGGAGTGGACTACTTCAGAGTAACGACGCTACGCAGCTCTGCATTTTATTCTTTTATTGGTGCTGCGTATTTACAGTGCTCAAGTCATTGCTATTTACACGGAGCGATGTTGTCAGTCGGTTTCAGAACCTCCTAATGGCTTTTGGCGCGTCTTTCTCCAACACAAAAGCTTTGGCAGACCCATCCTCTTGCCCCTCCTCTTCCTGCGTAATTCTGGAGTTGGGGGGATGGGTCTTCCCCCCTTACTTGCCCCTTCCTGTCCCACCTGGGACCCTGGCTCCTCTACCTTGCCTGAGCCTCGGACACGACTTCCTGCTTCCCCACTGGAATCGGAACTCTCCCTGCTTTCCCCTTTGCTCGGGGACGGGCTTGAACTCAGGAGGGGAGGGACTTCGCGATATCCCCTGTCCCTCACATCCACCCCCCTCCCAAGCTCTCCTTCACCCCTCCCCAGGCCCCCCCCATGTGTCGGTGACGACTGGAAGCCTAAAAACTCGGTGCTCTCCGAGCCCGTTGGTGTGAACACCTCCCCCCAGTCCTGCGAGCCCCCCCCTTCCGCCTGGGAGGACGGGAATCCCAAAAAGTCCGTGGCGTCAGAGCTGGTGGGGGTAAAAATGTTTTGCCAATCTGCTCCTTCCTCTGACTGGGTGGATCTTGGCGACACCCATACCTCATCCTCTGGTTCCTCAAACTCCGCTTCCCAGCGCCATGGTGAGCTGTTCTCCCGTGCCTCCTCCTCCTCCCCCTCCCTTTCCATGTGCCAGGGCTTGGGTCTGTGGGGAAAGAGGGCGTGAAATTCTTCCACCAAGAATTCCTCCTGTATCTGAGTGGCGGGAACCCATTCATTCTGGGACGGTGGAGCATCCTCCCATGCCATGAGGTACTCCAGGCCCCCCACCCCCCACCTTGAATCCAGGATGGCCGTGGCCTCATTGAGTTGCTCCCTGCTTTCCCTCTCCCCCCCTCCCTCGGGGGTTTGTTCGCTGTCTCTGAGCCTGCTGCTTTCCCTGTACGGCGACAGCAGCGATCTATGAAACACTGGATGCACCCTCATGTCCTCTGGCAGTGCCAGCCTGTATGCCACCGGGTTGACCTGTTGCGTGACCGTGAAGGGGCCCAGCCATTTGGGTGCCAGCTTTTTGCACCTCCCTCTGGTGGGAAGGCCCTCCGAGGACAACCACACCTTGTCCCCCACCCTGATGACCTCCCCTTGTCGCCTGTGGCGATCTGCCCCCTTTTTGTACGCTTCCTTGGCCCTCTCCAAGTGTTCTCTGAGCTGCTGGTGCACCGTCTCCAGTTCCTCTGCCCAATCCTCAGCCTGTGGGCCCTCCTCCTCCTCCTCCCTCTCCCTCTCTGGGAAAGATCTGAGGTCGCGCCCGTAATTGGCCTTAAAGGGCGACACCCCTGTGGAGACGTGCACTGCATTGTTGTAGGCAAATTCTGCTAGTGGCAAGCGATCCACCCAGTCCGTTTGCCGCTGGCTGACGTAGCATCTCAGGTACTGCTGCAGAATGGCGTTGACCCTCTCCGCTTGTCCGTTGGTCTGCGGGTGTCTAGCCGTCGACAAGCTGACCTCCACCTGCAGGAGGTTCATGAGCCGCCGCCAGAACCTGGAAACAAATTGGCGGCCACGATCCGAAAGAACCCTTAAAGGTAATCCATGCAGTCTGAAAATGTGATCAACAAACAGTTTGGCTGTCTCTTCTGCCGAGACTGCCCTGGCACACGGTATAAAGTGACACATTTTGGACATGAGGTCCACCACCACCAACACTGCAGTCTTACCCCTGGACGAAGGCAGATCTGTGATGAAGTCCATGGACACCACTTCCCACGGCCTGTGTGGTGTGGCTAAGGGCTCCAGCAACCCTGGTGGCGCTGCTCTGACCACCTTCGCCCGCTGGCAGGTGGTACAGCCCCTTACATAGTCTCGAACATCTTCCCTCACCCCTGGCCACCAGAAGTGTCTCATGACTAGGTGAGTGGTCTTGTCCCTTCCAAAATGCCCCGCTGTAGGGTTGTCGTGCATCTGCTTGAGGACCGTACGTCGAAGCTGGGTGGTGGGTAGGTACAGCGCACCCTTGTAGAAAAGCAGCCCTCTGCGTTCTGCAAAGTCTTTTGCCTGCTCCCTCCCCCCTCTCAGTTCTCTGAAGATGCGGTTGGCAAATTCATCCGCTGCCGTCAGTGCTGTGAGTTCTGCCTCGCTCACCACTGCTGCTCCGCAGGACCATGCCGACGGGGGGAAAATGTGCCTTGGGGCTGGTGGCGCCTCCTCCTCCATGTACTCTGGCTTGCGGGAGAGGGCATCCGCCCTGACATTCTGCTCTCCTGGGATGTAGTGTATGGAGAAGTTGAAGTTCGAGAAGAACTCCGCCCACCGTATCTGCCGCTGGTTGAGCACCCTGGCAGTTCTCCAGAACTCCAGGTTCTTGTGGTCTGTGCACACCTGGATGGGGTGCTTGGCGCCCACCAGGAAGTGTCTCCAGTGCTGGAACGCCGCGTGGATCGCAAGAAGTTCCCGATCAAAAACTGTGTAGTTTCGCTCGGGCTGGGTCAACTTCCTGGAGAAGAAGGCACAGGGTCTCCACTCTCTGTTGGCGTCCAGTTGCAACAAAATGGCGCCCACAGCCTTATCAGAAGCATCTGTTTCAATGCGTAGGGGCGCGTCCTGAACCACGTGGAACAGGTTCTGGTCTGAGGCGAACACCCTCTTGAGGCTTTCGAACGCTGCTTGCGCCTCTGGTGTCCACCTGAACTTCTGCTTGCCTCTCAGGCAGTCAGTGATGGGAGCCGTAACTCGAGAGAAGTTCTTGATGAACTTCCTGTAGAAGTTGGCAAAGCCTAGTAGGCGTTGGGCATCTTTGCGCGTCCTGGGGCTGTGCCAGTCCAGGATGGTCTGCACCTTGTCCTTGTCCATTGCCAGCCCCTTGTCTGACAGCTTGTAGCCCAGGAAGTCCACCTCCTTGGTGTGAAACTTGCACTTCTCCAGCTTCACATACAGGTGGTTCTCCTTCAGGCGCTGTAACACCTCCCTGACGTCCTTCACGTGCTGCACTGGGTCGTTGGAGTAAATAAGGATGTCATCCAGAAAGACCAAGCATTTCCTGAAGAGTAGGGACCCCAGGACGTGGTGCATGAAGGCCTGGAAGCATGCTGAGCCCCCTTGCAACCCGAAGGGCATCACCAGATATTCAAAAGAGCCCAGAGGCGTGAACATCGTGGTTTTCCACTCATCGCCTTCCCGGATCCTGATCAAGTTGTACGCCCCCCTCAGGTCTAGCTTGGTGAAAATCTTGCCTCTGCGTGCCGCTGTCAGGAGATCATCCACTCTGGGCATGGGGAAAGCCACTGGCTCTGTCACCGAATTCAGCCGTCTAAAATCCACCACAAGACGGCGCTGTTGCGTGTCTTTCTTGTCCACCCAGAAGACCGGGCTGCCCCCTGCTGCCTTGCTTTCTCTGATGAACCCCCGCTTGAGGTTCTTGTCGATAAAAGCGCGCAGATCCTCCAGTTCCTGGTCTGACATGGCGTACAGCTTGGCTGGGGGTATAGTTGCCCCAGGCACCAGGTTGATCTGGCAGTCAAAAGGCCTGTGTGGGGGCAGGTGGTCGGACTCCGCTTCACTGAAGACCTCCTGCAGGTCCCAGTATGGTTTGGGTATCGCCTCACCCCCTTTGACGTGCATGGTGGCCACCGTGGCTATCGGAGGCCCCTCCCCTGGTTGGTGCTGCATGCAATGTTCCAGGCAAAAGTCCGATCCAAAAGTGATGCATCTCTGATGCCAACTTATGGAGGGGTCGTGGCGCGCCAGCCAGCTCATGCCCAAAACGATTGGGGGGTCTGAGATGGTGGTGACGTTGAATGCCAGTGTCTCTGAGTGCCTTCCAACCGTCATTCTCATGGGGGGGGTTTGATGAGTGATGGCCCCTCCCAGCAGCTCTCTGCCGTCAATGGTTGCCACGTGCAGAGGAAAATCCAGCTGCAGAAGCTGGATCTGGTGCTCTTCTGCAAAGTTTCTCGAGAAGAAGTTGGCTGAGGCACCACTGTCAATTAGGGCGAGGACCGTCAATGGATAGCCATTTGGGAGCGTGAGCGTCACTTCTAGAACCACTCCTGCTCTGGGAGGGGTGGGCTGGCTCTGCTCCTCTCTGTGCGGGTGGGTGGGCTGGGGCTGTTGTCTGCTGACTGTGCCTGGCTGCCGCCCCTTGTCTCCTGCAGCCAGGCTTTCCCGTTTCCCTGCTGTGGTGCTGCGTCAGTGGGGGAGGGCACAACCGTTCCCGCCTTTCCTTGCCACTCCCTGCGATGTGGGCAGTCTCTGACGAGATGCTGGGGGGAGTTGCAGAGAAAGCAATTCCCACCCCTTCCCTCCTTGCGTCTTGGCGCCGCTGGGGTTTGAAAAGCCCGCGCGCGCGCGCTATCAATCTGCATGGGTTCCTGGTCCTGACTGGCCCCAGGCGTGGCTTGAAAGGGTTGTTGAGGGAGTGGCTTCTCCTGCGACCGTGGGAACCAAGCCCGCTTTGCGCGCGTTGCTTGCTTGTCGCTCCATCTGGATTCCTGCCTCACCCCCACCGCCAGAGCCGCTTTGCTCAGTTGATCCATATTACTGGGCTTTGGACCTCTCGAGAGCTCATCCTTCACCTCCTCATGCAACCCCAAGTAAAACGCCGCTTGCATTGGGGCAGACTCCAGATCCCACCCCAATCTGTGCACCAGCATGGTGAATTTCGCCCAATACGCGCGAACTGTCATATTTCCTTGGCGTAAATTATGAAGTTCCTCCTTAGTCTGGTCCATATGACTATCGGACGAATACATCGTTTTCAAACCTTCTAGAAATAGTTTGACATTCTTCATGCAAGGATTCCTTGTTGCAATTAACGGTCTTAGCCACTCCCTGGCCGCCCCTGTAAGGTGCTCCACAATAAACGCTACTCTGTGCTCATCATCAGGGAACTCATCGTGGTGCAGCTCAAGAGCATACACAATCTCAGTCTCAAAGCCCTGAAACTCCTTCGGGTCTCCATTGAACTTGCTTACTAGGGTCCCGGCTCTCCTTCCTGGCAGCACTTGGACTTGGGGTGCCCCTCCCGCCTTGTTTTTCTCTGCATCCAGCTTGTTTTGGAGGTCTACCGCCACCGCCCTTAAATGCTGCTCTTTTTCCTGGAGCTCTCTCACCTGTTCCGCAAGTTGTAGCCGGTCGTCCTGGACCTTCTTAGTCTCCTCTTTAGCTGCCTTCAATTCTCCCTGCGCCTGCAGCGACAGCTGTTGCAGTTCTAGCTGGGCTTGCTCAGCGATCTGCCGCCACTTCTCCGCCTCTGACACGCTCATCCCGGCAACTCCAAAGTAGCCCAAAAATGATTAGGAGGTTGCTGTCACAGTGGCCGGAGTGGACTACTTCAGAGTAACGACGCTACGCAGCTCTGCATTTTATTCTTTTATTGGTGCTGCGTATTTACAGTGCTCAAGTCATTGCTATTTACACGGAGCGATGTTGTCAGTCGGTTTCAGAACCTCCTAATGGCTTTTGGCGCGTCTTTCTCCAACACAAAAGCTTTGGCAGACCCATCCTCTTGCCCCTCCTCTTCCTGCGTAATTCTGGAGTTGGGGGGATGGGTCTTCCCCCCTTACTTGCCCCTTCCTGTCCCACCTGGGACCCTGGCTCCTCTACCTTGCCTGAGCCTCGGACACGACTTCCTGCTTCCCCACTGGAATCGGAACTCTCCCTGCTTTCCCCTTTGCTCGGGGACGGGCTTGAACTCAGGAGGGGAGGGACTTCGCGATATCCCCTGTCCCTCACACCCTAGCAGCAGGAAAGGCATTGGTGCAACACCAGTGTACGTGTGCCACAGAATGTGCACGCAGAACTCATTGGGTGCACAAGTCAAACTTGATGCCGAAGAAAATGGCTCCCTATGCACACACAGCCCCAGAAGATTCTAGGTCATGGGAACCCATTGGGTCAACTCCAGTTTGTGTATGTACTTGTTTGTTTAAATTATTTATTACCTACTCTTCATAATTCACACAATCCCAGAGTGAGGAATACCACTAATATACAATAAAACAATATTTCAATCTAAAATCTTAATATACAATCTAAAATCAGACAATATACCAACAACAGAACTACATCAGCCAAGGCAAATGCTTGGAAGAATGGACACATTTCCCCCTGGTGTCAAAATTCAATTATAGTCATACCTCAGTTTAAGTTCGCTTCGGTTTGAGTACTTTCAGTTTAAGTACTCTGCAGACCCGTCTGGAATGGATTAATCCACTTTCCATTACTTTCAATGGGAAAGTTCGCTTCAGGTTAAGTACACTTCAGGTTAAGTACGGACTTCCAGAACCAATTGTGTACTTAAACCAAGGTACCACTGTAGTGTTGATATTGATTGCACCTGAGAATGGAGGACATGCTAGAGTCGGGGTGCCACTCTTGCGAATGCTCTATCATGAGTCATCACATTTCCCATCTCAGAGAATTGTGACATTGTGAAAAGGGCTGGACAGAGTCTTGTATGCTTCCTTCCAGCAACTGATACCAAACATATTGCTCTGCTTTCCTTTGGCCCACATCAATGAGCTCTTGTCATCTGGGCAGGCTAGGACCTCCATACACAGTTCCTGGGCTTACGCCCTGAGGAAGTCACTTCAGTGCTGCTAATGCAGAAAAACCAATGCAGAAGGCAGCAGTTATCAGTTACTGCAGGCACTGTGATTTCCAGTGGTTTGACTTCACCCCTGGAGGCGCACTCCGTTGTCTCAAGAAAGACAGTTGCCAACATCTATGGAACTTTCTTGATCTTCATTCTTCTCCCAGTTTAACAAGCCATGCTGCCCCTTAAATAAGTATTACATTATTAAGGTCATTTATTGCCTTGTATAAAAGAAGCAATGTATTGTTGTCCTCTTGCGTGCAGCTGGAAAATGGGTATTGATATGGAACAAAACAGAGATCATCTCTCAGAGGGTCTCTGGTAGGACAATCTAAGGCAAAAAAGCCCATTTAGATGCATAATAATCTGCATTACAGAACAGAGCGTTGCAAGCAAAAACTTCAGTCAATATTTTAAATTAACCAAATATACAGTAAACAGGGTTTAAGGCAGCAAGCAATTACATTAAAAGCAGGCATAAAAAAGCAGTTGTCACTTTTATTCATCAGCCTGTTTGCCCAGAACCCAAAAGCTAACTGTTTGTGTGAACAAGACCTATTAGTTCTTGTCATACATTCTTCTGATTATTGATAGTTGTGCTTGGGTGGCATTGATCCGAGTGGATTTCTTGCTGAACACAACATCAAAGCTTTAACACCAGACAGACTTACACTATCTTTTCAGCCAATCTCATTCTTGCTTACAGGCAGTTCAAAGGTATTTCTTCCTCCCCCTCCAATATACGATTGATTAAATACGATTAAGAAGGGCACCTGAAATAAGGCCATCACTGCCTGGACAGCATGGAGAGCTTCTATGTAGTGCTTTGTAATACAACAGCTCCCTTATATAGCTGCAAACACGCCACACCGCCCCATTCCAGTGACGTCTTTAGGACGTTTCCGGGTCACTTTCATGTTTGGTGCAACGTGCTTATACACGATCGTGCACATATTGAACGTGCATAAACGGGGTGGGGTGGGTAGGCTGCCTGTATACTGAATAAAGTGATCTGCTATAGAATATTAGCAGATATACTGTATTGGGATTCCTTGTTACTGCAGACATATGGCTGCCATGTTTTTACTGGAATCTGTGGGACTGAAAGAGATGGACGAAGCTACTATTTCGGCATTAATGAGCTTCTGCTTCTGCCAAGATCACAAGGGCGTTTTGCAGGCTTTGCTCCTGTGCTGCCACCTCACTTCATTGTCAAAATGCAATATGTATCTATTAAAGCACAAAGCAAGTATACTACTGTATTACAATAAGCTAATAGTGAGGACTTATCCCACTTCCATCACAAGGATGCAGCTGTAGCTCATTCAAATACTGTAGGTTGTTCTGCACGTGATCAACAAAAAGCACGCCTGTAGGACAGTCTTACCACCTATGACTTCAAGTAGTCTTACTATAAGCTCAGGGACATCGTTAGCTAAAAATGCACATACATACAAAAATGCGTAAGTGGGGGAGAACAGTTTTACATGGAAGATTTACAAGGAAGACTACAATGCCTGTCCAATCACTTCTTTGTCAAAGAATACTCAATAAGCACATCTTAAACCCTGGCAAATTTAATTGCTCAAAGATATGGGTTGGCCAACTCACTCCAAACAAAAATAATATCACATGCATATTACTTAAATAATATTTTTATAATGGCATTTAGAATTTAAAACCATTAATGACTTGATATTTGTGGTTGTTATTTTAAACGTTTTATGGATGTATGGAGTGGATGTGGCTTCAAGTAAATATTTAGGTACATTGGTCGATCTGAATATTTAACATTTATGTATAGTATCTGTGCAGTTTAAGATGAGACGATTCATGCTTGTTTGCTACTTTGGTTACTGGATATGCAGTTGTGATAATTAAAAAATTAAAAATTAAAACTCAAATGTTGTGACGTTGTACAAATTCTTTGCTTGCCTAGCAGTGTTGGGTGTGATTTTTCAGCCTTCCATGCAATTATTTATTTCCCCAGAAGAATCCAGTGTATGTCTGTGCTTGTGTGTTCACCAACACTTACAATGCCTGCAATTCAGACAACCACAATTGTCTACATCAGCCAGTGTGGTTTTGTGGTTAGAGTATTAGAGTGTCAGACTAGGACCTGGGAGACCAGGATGCAAATCCCCACTCAACTATGAAGCACACTGGGTGACTTTGTACCAGCCACTGCCTCTCAACTTAATCTACTTTGCAGAGTGGTTGTGTGGATGAAATGAGGAGGGGGGAAACCATGTACACCACCTTGAGCTCCTTGTAGAAAAAAGTATGATGGAAATGCAGTCAATCAATCAATCAATCAATCAATCAGATAAGTTAGCTCTTGGATACAAAAGATGCTGCAACAAATCAGCCTTTAAAATGCCAAAGCATTATTGCATTATTTCATCCACATTCAATTCTCTTCGAGTGTGTATTCTGAGACTCTTGGGCTGTACCTATCATGCACGTACCTATCTTAGATTTAGGCTACCATCTTATGCACACACCTGTTACTCAGGGAACGAGTCCCATTGTGTATAGTGGAAATTACTTCTGAGTAAGCACGCCGAGGACTGTAAGTCTCGTAGAACTTGATGGGATTTAACTGCCAGATTCCTGCCTATACGACTGGACTGTTGGACTCCCCTTTGCTGGCAGGAAATTAAAAGGCCAGGGAAGGGACTAGGATGGAAATCAAATTATTCTTTATAATACAGGGCTAGGCTTGTCTAGCCTTCTGCAGTTCATATATGCCTCTTGGCATAATCAAATAGTAAAGGTTATGTTACTCTTCTGCTTGGAATCAGCCTGTCAGAGAAGCCCTAACATCACTCATTAGAAGGGACAGTGCATGACCTAGTGCTAAGGTTAATGCTAATAATATGTTCTACTGGAGCCATGACTATAGTCTCTCATTACTATCTTCGCCTGATTTTTTTTTGTCTTTGTCAACATAGGCATTCTAATTGCTAAACAGATTCAGCACACTGAGCTACAGTTCCTGAAACACATTCCATCTGCAGCGGCATGCCATGGGTGTGATCCATCTGGAAATGTTCTTGTGGTCCCATTGAACGTTTTCATTCATTATGAAGCATCTCTCAAGCTAGCTGTTAGTGTGAGAGAGAAAATGGGGAAAAAGATGCTTTTCACTGAATGGATGTACATTTAGGTCAATGTAATAAACAGTAATGATAAGCAAACAGTGCGATCCTGTGCATGTTTACCCAGAAAACTAATTCCCAAATAAGTTGGCAGCCATAGCCTAAGCCAAGGGTGGCCGACCCATATATTGTTGGACTCCGTCTCCTATTATCCCTGCCCAACATGGCTATGGTCAGGTATGGGGGAGTTGGAGTTTGGTGGTATCTAGAGCGCCCCTAAGCTGACTACTCTGAGTAATCTATGAAAACACCCGATAACTTCTTTCTTTCTTTTGCCTCTTTGATTCCAATCCAAAATCTGGGGCAGTTACTGTACTGCAGAAGTCAGGGCCGTCTCGAGCAGGTCGGGCGCCCTGGCGCTGAGGCGCGGAGATCGCTCCGGCGCCCCCGCCCTCGCAGCACGGCTTCCGTGCGGCTTCGCCGTGCAGTGCCCCCCCCTGCTGGCCCGGCGCCCTGGCGCCCCGCGCCACCGGGACTGCACCTAGAAGTAGAAGTAGCCACCAGAATAACTTGGGAGAAATAAATCACCATTGAAAGGAGTCTATATAAAACCAAAGTAGTGCTAGGAGGGTTTGGGGGTGGGGTGGGGGGTTAGGTTGTATGCTGAGACCCTTCCGATCCCTGGATCTAGGAAGTGTTAAAATCTAATCAAGACATCTAATTCTTGGAATAGACAGGCTTGACTCGTGGTGAGGTGACAGCCTAGGTGAGGGGCCATTAAGGGCTCTCTGGGAAATGGCAGTTTAACTCCAGTTAATTAGAAGGACAAAGCCAGAGCTGACAGCAGAGAGTTGCAGTGATGTCAGCAAGAGGAAAAGCAGGAAGCTGGAGAGTCAGAACAATGTTTGATTTCGGTTTGAATCCAAGGCTGTGGCTATGGAAGAAGCGGGACCCTTTTGGGGTGTTAATGCTGTGACCTCCTCTGTTGTAGGCTTAGGTTGTAAGGTAAAGGTACCCCTGACTGTTAGGTCCAGCCGCAGATGACTCTGGGGTTGTGGTGCTCATCTCGCTCTATAGGCCAAGGGAGCCGGCGTTTGTTTGCAGACAGCTTCTGGGTCATGTGGCCAGCATGACTAAGCCGCTTCTGGCGAACCAGAGCAGCGCATGGAAATGCCGTTTACCCTCCCGCCGGAGTGGTACCTATTTATCTACTTGCACTTTGACATGCTTTCGAACTGCTAGGTGGGCAGGAGCTGGGACCGAAAAATGGGAGCTCACCCCGTCGCAGGGATTTGAAGCGTCGACCTTCTGATCGGCAAGCCCCAGGCTCAGTGGTTTAGATCACATATGTGTAAATAAGCCATATATCATAAGGACACCACAGCCTCCACAGGAAACACAAGCCTTGGGTAAGCACCTGGAACCCTGGAATCTCACACTGCTTGGAGATAGGGGTGGCGTGCAGCAGCATAAATGTTCTATGCAACTATAAAACTCATTGAACAACACAGCAGTACCTAATGAAACTATTTAGTAGAATTATTAACAGTAAAAATATAACCAGCCACTTAAAATTAAATTAGGGCTCTTCTTTCCAAACAAAGCAAGATCTTGCCCCTGCGAAGCAAGTGATTAGCAGCAGAGTCTTATGCATGTTTACTCAGAAGTAAGTCGTACCATATTCACTGGGTTATGCTTTCATATTCACTGGGTTATGCTTTCTTATGCATCCTAACAGTGCATTCCTAAGCAAGATAACTCTGAATGTAAGACCCACTGAGCTCAATGGAACTCACTGCGTAGAAACCAGGTTTAGGATCGCACTGCTTATATGGAATATATATTTGACAACCAAGGGTTAGAGAGAGTAAAAACTAACAATGAGACACCTATGAATCTTTCCATAAGGAGAACAAATGGAGTTGCTGGCATGCAAATGCCTCTCAGGTCCCATCACTGTGTCCCTAACACCTCTTGATGTCATATGTACCAAAGGCCAGAGAAAGATCTAATAGGGTCAATGTAGTATAAGTCTGCCTGTCAGTCTCTAGAGAAAGATTGTCAAGCAAGGCCACAAACACAGTTTGGGGATCATACAATGAATGAAATCCATACTGACATGGAAGTCCAGAAAGCTGGCAGCAATGCACCCAAGTGGCCCAAAGGCTGTCAACTGACCCATTCATTCATTAACTTATCCCAAGGAGAGAAGGTTGGGGAGGAGCTGAAAGATCGCAGAATCTAAACAGTTTTGCATATTGCAGAAACCTGTGCACTTGGGTAAATGTTACTTGGTGCATCACAGCCTACAGAACATTGCAGAGCAGTCATTTTCTCCCATTGACTCAGCCAAGAAATATTTTCATAAGTGCATATCCAGTGTGCATACAAGTGCATATATTGGAGATAATAACATACAAAAATGCATTATGTTATGGAAAGAATGCTTTGCAAAAGTATTAGAAGAAATGTGCACTGAGATGCCGGTGGATTTTCATGAGGACTTCTTCAAAAATTGCAGATTGATGTGGAAATTGGGAAGGACTGGACTTAAGACCAGAAGAAAATGAGAAACGAGAAGAAACAGAACTTGATGGAGTTGCCTATTCCAAATCAGGATGATGGCTCTGCAACACAGCCCTATTGCACCAGCCACTCCTGTTCTCTGACCAATAGATGGATCATCAGACTACATAGAAGTTCCTAGGCCATTTCCAGGATGATCAAAAGAATAATAAAAAAGAGGGTCAACATCCAATAAGCGATTCATTTTAACACTCCCTTGAGGACATTCATTACCACGTCTTGCCCTTAAAAGGTAAAGGGACCCCTGACCATTAGGTCCAGTCGTGACCGACTCTGGGGTTGCGATGCTCATCTCGCGTTATTGGCCGAGAGAGCCGGTGTACAGCTTCCAGGTCATGTGGCCAGCATGACGAAGCCGCTTCTGGCGAACCAGAGCAGCGCACAGAAATGCCGTTTACCTTCCTGCTTGGAGAGGTACCTATTTATCTACTTGCACTTTGATGTGCTTTCTAACTGCTAGGTTGGCAGGAGCTGGGACTGAACAACGGGAGCTCACCCCGTCACGGGGATTCGAACCGCCGACCTTCTGATCGGCAAGCCCTAGGCTCTGTGGTTTAACCCACAGTGCCACCCGTGTCCCTTATATGCTCCCAAACTAAGTTCTGACTAGAGACTATTCTTGGCTTTACCTTATTGTGGTTAATGCATGCCCGATGTAGGTCTGTTCCCTTCCTTTAACCTGAGCATGTGCCTTCCACCTGAATAAGCAGAATCTCCTCCCTTATTTTATCAATTATTTGCGACCTTTTCCCAGTTGAAAAAAGGTCATTGACGAAGCGGGCAGGTTTCACTTGCTTTGGTGACTGGAGTGAGGAGAAACAAACAAACAGATGAAAAGTCCCAGCCGATCCCCGCCCCCACTTTTTACCTTGTTAGAAGTGACATCATTGTACATTAAAGACCTCATATCTCCTTTCATATTAAAATGCCTGTCACTTCTCTTGCTCCAGGGCTGTAAATCTGCCACAGTGGCCTGTGCTTGGGGAGCTTTATGGAAATAGGAAGATAAGGACTTCACTCCCGTGTTACAAGGGGAAAGATGCACAGCTGCAAAGAGGTTACTTTAAAATTATATGTTTGCATTTTCTTAACTCTTCTATTATCTGTTGGGGCAATTTTTCAGGAGATATCTCTAAATGTAGAAAACTCTCTCTCTCTCTCTCTCTCTCTCTCTCTCTCTCTCTCTGGTTTTTCTTTTTTTAAAAAAACTTTGTTTAAGAGCCAGAGGAATAAAGCATGAATTTACAGGGCAGTAAAATGTATTAGTGCATACATTTTTAACTTGCTCATGCAGTAAATCATTAGCCTTTCCCATTGACTTTAGGCCGCCAGCCTCAAAAGCAATGACATACAATAATTTAACCTGTTTACCCCACTCTCTTTTCATATTTAAATCACACATAAAACCAAACCAAACCAAAAAACCTGTGTGGCCTCTAGGAAATGGCTATAACACTATTCAACCATTATACATGCTATAAAGGAATCTGATAGCAAAATTCCTTCTGAGCAGTAATAAAAATATAAATAATGTATCAGTTGCTGTCTCATGGCATTGTCAGGCCTCTAGTAAAGCTCACCTGCTTTCATGCTTTCAATAAACTGATTGGAAATGACTTTACAAAAGCAAAATGAAACATAAAAGATTCAAAGCCCTGCCTGAGCTGTTGACTCACCTTTTAGCAATTCAGTTACGTCAGCCTCAGTTCCCGAACTCTAAAATGGGAATAAAAGTGACTGACTTTAATAATAATAATAATAATAATAATAATAATAATAATAATAATAATAAAAATAATACCCTGCCCTTCTGGCTGAGTTTCCCCAGCTACTCTGGGCGGCTTCCAGCAATAAATATATATATATATATATATATATATATATATATATATATATATATATATATATATACCGTATATATATGATGTCAGTTAAAAACTTCCCTGATGTTCAGATGTTTTCTAAAAGTTGTGTAATTCTTTTTCTCCCTGACATCTGATGGGAGGGTGTGACTTTCTAAGGTTGGTATGGAAAAAATACTGAAACCCATCTGTACTTAGATTTTTTTGTTTTGTTTTAAGGACAATACATAATCCTAGGTAATAATTAAGGAAATGATTCAATCAAATTAATCACTTTTTGTTACACTGACTTAAATGCAAAAAGTTCAAGCCTATTGAATTTAATGTAATTTTAAAGTGTCTAATTGTACAGTCCTTACTCTCCAGCAGGCATCCCCAAACTTCGGCCCTCCAGATGTTTTGGACTACAATTCCCATCTTCCCTGATCACTGGTCCTGTTAGCTAGGGATCATGGGAGTTGTAGGCCAAAACATCTGGAGGGCTGCAGTTTGGGGATGCCTGCTCTCCAGCATTGTAATGTGTGTTACGGACACACACTTACATATCTTTTCAGTAATTAACCTGCAACAACAAAAAGTATGGGTGGAGGGTCCCACGTCCGCATCATTCTCCCACAGCCTCAAGTCCTCAGATGCTATTGAACTACAACTCCCATAATCCCCAGCTAAGGATGGAAGAGAAATTTATTCAGTCTTCATTTTAAAGTCAACTGACCTCATTTGCTGATCCTGGACCTATATGCAGATCGGAATAAAGCTATCAATCAGATTATGCTCTTTGACTTTCATGATGCACTTTCAGTTCAACAAATGCACGCAAAAATGCATATTTTATGAGGAATGTTTTCTAGATCTTTATTTGCAAGTGTACTTCTAAACTGCCTATTCATTGTAAGAAAAAGAAAGCATGGTGGTGTGCAATAAAATAATTAAAACATCATAAAATTATCGAACTGTAATGTGCAGAACAAATGGCCAGCTCTGAATCAAATTAATTCTTTAGAAATGCTTGGCGAAACAGAAACATTTTCAGCAGGCAGCAAAACATCAGAATCTGGGGAAGGGCATAGCTCAGTGGTAGAGCATTTTCCCTGTATGCAGAAAGTCCCAAGTTTCATCTCCGACATATCTGGGTAGGACTGAGACTCCTGCTTGAAACCATGGAGAGTCACTGCCAATCAGTGTAGACAATACTGAGCTAGATGGACCAATGGCATAACTCAGTATAAGACAGTTTTGTATGTTCTGGGTTACCACATTTGCTTTGAATAGCCTAAGCATAATTGTAGTTATTGTAGACAAAACTAGCTACAGTAAAGAGCAACATAAGTAACAGTAATTATTGCATTTTTCATAAGCCAAGTCTAAACTAAAGCAAAGAATTAAAATAAACATTTTCAACAAAAGGGGGGGAAATGTACAGTGTACTTTTTTGTTTCAAAAACCTGATTTGTTGCTAGGGTTAGCTCTTCTACATGACAAAATCAATTCTTCTTTGATGAAATTAAAAGCAGAAGGGAAAACAATGTGCAGTTTACAAGACAGTCTAAGCTGATGTTTGTGCAGAGAATCAATGCTTTTTGGGTAAAGGCTAATTTAATAATATATTAGATTCAGTAATTGGAAACATGGATGGAGAATAACCATTTCTGGTTATAGGCTGCTTGTCCGACAATGATACAGCTTTAATTCAAGACCTTGAAATTGACACACCCTGAAATTGATCCATATAGTTAAAAATTTATAATAAAACTGGAAAATTGTCCAGTGATTTAATCACTCCCCCCCCCCAAAGGCTAACATGAAATACAACTTCTCTATATTAGATATGGGCTTGAAACCACACAATTGCCATGATTTGGCAAGAGTGATGCAAAATCAGAAACCAATTTTCATTCCTGACTAGACTATCCCCTGCTAGAAATATCAAACAGGGGTGATTAAGAACTGTGCATCTAGCACTTTCACATGGCACTTCTGTATTGAAGAGACACTGCCGAACAAATAATAAGAATGGACACCTCTGGCAGCACTAATAATATGTGGTGGGGACAGAGAAACAAGACTGGACACTGGACTGAGTCCTTTTCTTGCTTTCCCATTCCCCAGATACAGTATGTGCTTACAGCTTCAAACAATCTTGCTCCATACTTCCTCAGTGGTGATCCTTAGGTGCGATCCTTTGCCAACACCTCAGGACTGGGACCAGTGTCTTCAACTCCAGCGCACTCTGTAAAAGAGCCAATATGAGTGTTTCCATGGGTTGGCCATTTGTAAATTTTGGGTGTGTGAATACTCACACATTATTAGACAACCCAGATGGTGTGCCAAACAGCAGCATATCATGCTAGCTGTGGAGGTCTCTGGACTGAGTGATGAAAGAGGGGTAGCCAACAGAATGTCTTCTAAATGTTGTTGGACTACAACTCTCACTGTTCCTGAACATTGGACATGTTGGCAGGGGCTGATGGGATTTGTAGTCCAACAGCATCTGGAGGGCATCACACTGGCTCCCCCTGTTTTACATACATCTTGATATCACATTGTGGCCAGAGTTGTTTCAGAACTTGCCATGCCTGGCTCTATAAAGTTCAGTTTCTTAAGACCTTGCTTGTTTTCAGCAATACTTTTCTAGTCATGGCCAATAATTGTGATTCGTAAGATCAGCTGTGCTGAAAGTTGTAGGAATTGCTGACAACATACTAGGACACTCGTCTAAAAGCTACTCAATAGATTGATAGGTTAGGAAACTGCAGCAAAAGCATGTTTGTCAATTATCACCGTATATTAAGTTTACTGAACCAGTCAAATCTCCAGCACATGAGGTTTCTAGCTTAGTTCTCTCTCCCTTCTGCACTGGCAGAATGAGTCCGCTCGAGACCCCTTTCTGAGCATATGGACCCACAGTGATTTTGGCTTGCAATTGAGGATGCTTTTGTTGATTGCCTTTGGGTTGTGAATATTGAAGTGCAATCTTTCTCTTAATTCTGAAAATTTGTGGTGAACCAGAGCCCTATGTTTGTCCGTGGAAGCACTGTGCAATGGCACACAGTGGGGAATACCTGTATCCACTTATGGAGGGAGATATGTCTGTCGGGTTGGTGTCATCACTGGCTCGGGACTGGGGTGGTAATTGCTGTCAGATGAAGAAGGTGGAGCCCACTGTGGGGAACAGGCTGAGAGGGAGGAAGCAGAAGGATGTTCTTAGTTGCTGCCTTTCAGTAATGTTATACTTCCCCCAGAGACATGGCCTCCCCGATGAATCCTGGGAAAGGTAGTTTGTTACGGCTGCTGGGAATTGTAAACTGCATTTCTCAGGATTCCTTGAGAGAGGCAATGTGCCTTACATATGCATTTAATGTATGGTTTGGAGGTGACCAAATTCTGAAGTCTTTTACAGTCTACTATCTTCAGAACAGCCCTGTGAAATAGATCACAGCACAAATTTAGCAGAACAATAAAAAGATCAGTACTAACATCTTCAAGACTAACAAATTTATTATGACACAAGCTTATTCGGGAGTTAAAGCCCGCTTCATCAGAATGCATCATTTTTTGGTAATCCATGAAAACTTATGTAATGATACATTTACTTTTAATGTGCTTTAAAGTTGTGGTGCTTTAAATCCCAAATGCAATTCAATAGACATTTCTATTCATGTCTACTCAACAGCAAGTCCTATTGAGTTCAATGGGGCTTGCTCCCAGGTAAAGGAATGAAGGAACTGCAGCCCTAATTAAATTGATAACTATGGCTAGGGCTTAATAACTGTAAAAACATTATGTTTTTTGTTCTGTTATACTATCCCAGCCTTTGTAATAGCAGGAGCTACAGATAAAACAAATACAACCCTGAAACACATTTTTAATCCTCTGTACAGCTCCCATTGATCTATGAAAAAGGCTTCATTATAAGTAGTTGGGGGTGAGAGGACTTCTTATGTTTCATTGTTTTGTACTTCGGGAAAAGGAGAACAAGAGAAAGACTGTCAAATATCACTTTATGTTTTACAGTTGGCCATAAATTTTTAATTGGGTCTTCTGCGCAAGGATTCTGAAATTGTTCCTCTTTTAACGCTCCACAGTAGGTAAATGTTCCATTGTCTGGATTTCCATCATTAAGCTCAATTGACAAAGGCCAATGCAACTCTCCTCATTGCAACTTTGTAACCATTTATGTTTGAGGTGAAGATGTTAATATGGAAATTTTGTGAGCTAGGAACGGCTATGAACTCTATCATTCTGATTTATCCCCTTTCAACTAATGCCCACTCTAAAGGAAACTTCCAATAGTTTTATATCTCAAGGCCAGCACCAGAGCAGATGTATGAAATTTGGAATGTTGGACATAAACTTTTATTACCAAAATTATAAATAATTTCTGCCACTTACAATGTTCACCTTTCAAGTTCATCTTGATTAAAAGACAAGGGCGGCTTCTGTCTGATTCCAATGAATAATAGCACTGGGGAAGCTTTGCCATGGTACACTGTAAAGAAATTTACAGAAGCAATGGTACATAGAATCTACCTGATCTGATCTGAATCTGCCTTCCATCTACATAGGTTAAACACTGAAAAAAGATACCAGGCTGCAGTGTTCAAGCCAGTTGCTCAAAAATGCATGTAAGGCTATTTGTGACTGAATCATTTCAATGCTGTGGTCATACTTGTATAGTGAACATAGAGCGGCTTTATTTTCACCGCCAGAGTTTTGAACTGTTTAAACACGTCCATTAATTATGGATTACGTAAACTCTTTGAAGACGGTATCTTTGAGGTCATTTAGATTTTGTCACTCAGGAAATGTAGCATTCTTAGGTTGCCCATTAACAGATGTGATTACATGATCTGCGAGGATATATTAAGATGGAATTCAACCATCTTAGGAGTTTTAATTTTCATCTGCTGTTTCCATCCTACATTTGTTAATAATTAATATCCACTCCTCTTGACCGGTAAGAGAGATAAGGCATACTTGCCTGTTGATCCAATGTTTTCTGAGATACTTCAGATTAATCATTTTAATTTACCTTTGCTGTAGTATTCTAAAGAACTGCAAATGGTCTAGGGCATCCAGTGCTTGCACTTACTTCAGTTAAAATTACAGCTATCTACCTTTACTTTGCATGTCTCAGACACAGCATCATTTGTGTATTATCTGAATGTTTTGAATGTGTCCCAACTATTCAGATAAATGCACTTGTACACAACTTTTTGTAAAGTCTGCTACTAGCACGTTTTATCTGCAATCCTATACACACTATTTTGAAGTTAGCCCTGTGACCTGCGCTATAGTTTGTGAGGTGCCTGGACTCCGCTTCTAATTTCTGGACTCCTAATCCCCAGGTGCCAGACCCTGAATTTGGCTTTGCAAAATACAGGCCAAACCAATCCTCCAGTGTCCAGGCCAGCCTGAATGGCCAGGTCATTAAGCAAATGAAGGCAGGGTGTTGACCCATCAAGGAAGCCATCAACAAGGCAAAGACTATCTGGACGCAGGCAGGTGGAGCCCAGCCATGGGCTGAGAGATAGGAAGCAAGAGACAAAAGGCAGAGTTGCAGGAGTGAGGGGCAGAAGTGGAGTGGGTGAGGATGTAAGCTGAAGGAGAGTTTGTTGCATTTGGCAATGAGTTTGCGAGCTGGAGAAAGGGGACTCAGAGCACCATGGTGCTGGCAGTTTTGGATTAAACATTGCAGCTGTGAGAGAGACGGAACCCGCTTTGAGTAGAATGCTTTGAACCCCTACCTTGTAGGCTCGGGTGTATATATGTGCAAATAAACCATATAGCATAAAGACACCACAGTCTCCACTGTGCTCATTTCCAAAGGAAACATGAACCCTGGGTAAGTGCCTGTGCTGTAACCCTGGAATCTTGCACGGCTGTGGAGATTGGGGTGGTGTATAACAACCTGCATAGAATGTACTTTTGAGTTAAGCATGCATAGGATTGTGCTGTTAAGTGAACTTCGGCGATCCTCCTCTTCATCAAAGGACTATTAAACAGGCTCATTTCACATGGTTCTTACCGTACAGCTAAACCCTTGGCAATGTAGTTGCACCATTGTATTTTGTGTTGGGCTTGTAGTGTTTTTAATTTCGGGGAAGCTGACTTCCATTCAGCAAGATTCAGTCCCTGCCAGCTCCACCTCAAAGGGTCAGGTAGTGCAGGGGTAGGGAACACGTGGCCCTCTAGGTCTTTCTGAACTACAGCTCCTATCAGTCTTGACCACTGGTCATGCTGAGTGGGGCTGATGGGTCTTGGGCGTCTAGCAACTCTGAGGTAGTAGATTATGTGGAAGACCTCAGAGAGCTGCTACAAGCTAAATAATACTGGGCTAGTTGGTATGACTCAATTCAAGGCAGCTTCCTATGTTCTTATGATGATGCTTACCATGCCTTTCCAAGCTACAGCATCATAATTTGCCCTCTGAATGATACTGGAGGGATTTGTTCCCTTTGCTGCACACATCATGCAGAAATTCGCAGGAAATCTCTCTCTCAAGTAGCAGTAATTGTAGCAGGAAGACGAAGAGCAAATGAGTTGAGCTTCATTATACTGTACAGGCGCTAATGGAAGCTTTCCCATTGTTTTTAGTTGTTCAGGCTTTATATGGAATTGTTGAGAGGAAGCATGCAGTTCAGAATGTGATATTCCCTTGCCCTTTCCAGTGCTAAACATTCAACCACAGCAGGCCATTTTGAAAGGATATCTGTTATTTTGCAAATGTCAATGCTAAAAGCACCATCACAAATATTGCCAAATAGTGTTTTTTTGGAAAGAAACAAAAACACAGCCTTGCTTTCCAAAGGGAAGGCTGAATGAATTTGGATTACAATTCCTCCAATGGAAGTTCAAGGATGCTATGGGGGGATGAATGTATTGTTACCCTGCCTTTTCTGTGAATGTCTCCTGTGGTCAAGGGCAAGCTTTTTATATACCGTATACATCAAAGCACTTATCAAATATAAGCCTGGTGATATCTAACATTCATTTTAAGTACTACCCACTAGCAAGAAAGTGTATTCTGCGTAAGAGAGAATGTGTTGGAGACATATTCATACTGGCCTGGTACTGGCAGGCAAGCTTTGTTAGGACTATGACAGGAAGGCATTAACATATCCTGCCATCTATTCCACTGTCTTCATGAGAAGTGCAAGCCAAAGGAATTCATGTAACTGAAAATGTGTTTCATCTACCTTTTCTTTTTTTATATAATATTTTTATTAGTATTTTCTCAAAAATAACAGCAATATATAAAAGAAAAAAGGTAAAAGACACATAGAATAAAAAGAAAAAAAACAAAGAAAATATATACGATAGCAATTCTCATATCATCTCACATGGTATAATGGGACTTCCTCGGGCTTCCCTCCCTTTGGTTCTTTAACACATTTATAGTTAGCAAATTCTACATCATTTTCATCACCTTACCTAGCCTTATTTTCTACCTTTCATATCACATATACCTAAATTCCACAGTTTATTTACAACTTAATTTCTGATCTAATATGTTACTTTAGCATGTTTTTTTAAATACAGTTTAAAATCTTTCCATTCTTCTTCCATCACTTCCTCTCCCTGGTTGCGGATTCTTCCGGTCATCTCCGCCAACTCCATAAACTCCATCATCTTCATCTGCCAGTCATCGATCGTTGGTAATGTTTGTAGTTTCCAGTTCTTAGCAATCAGAAGTCTCGCTGCTGTCGTGGCATACATAAAAAATGATACATTCTTCTTTGGAATCTCCTTCCCTACAATGCCCACTAGAAATGCTTCTGGTTTCTTAACAAATGTGTTTTTCAACACTTTCTTGAGTTCATTATAAATCTTGTTCCAGAAGTCACTTACTAGTGGACATGTCCACCACATGTGGTAAAATGAGCCTACTTCTTTCTTACATCTCCAATATTTGTTATCATGGTTGTGATATATCTTTTCTAATTTTACTGGTGTAAGATACCATCTATACATCATCTTCATTAGATTTTCCTTCAGTAAACTACACGCAGTAAACTTAATATTCTCATGCCATAATTTTTCCCATTCCTCAATCATGTATTATGACCGACATCCTTTGCCCACAAAATCATAACATTTTTTGTTTGTTCATCTTTCGTATGCCACTCAAGCAACAATTTATACATTCTGGAAAGTATTTTTGTCTTAGGTTCTAACAATTCTGTTTCCAACTTTGACCTCTCTGATTGGAAACCAAATAATCTGTCCATTTTGAAAACTTTGTTTATCTGGTGATATTGGAGCCAATCGTCTAGTTTACATTTCAAATCCTCATATGTCTTTAACTTAAATTGGTCTCCTTCTTGGATCAACAAGTCTCTATATTTCGGCCAACTGGTTTCCATATTTACCTTGGCCTCCAATGGTGATATCCATTTAGGTGTTTTTCTTTCTAACAAATCTTTGTACCTGGAACAAACACTATACAATGATTTTCTAATTATATGAGTTTTAAAGCCTCTGTGGGCCTTTACTTTATCATACCATAAATATGCATGCCAACCATAAAGATTATTGTAACCTTCTAAATCCAAAATGTCTGTATTTTCCAACAAAAACCAATCCTTCATCCAGCAAAAGGTAGCTGCTTCATAATAAATCTTTAAGTCTGGCAGGGAAAAGCCTCCTCTTTGTTTGTCATCAGTAAGTATCTTATATTTAATTCTTGGCTTTTTCCCTTGCCATATAAATTTCGATAAAACCTTTTGCCATTCTTTAAAACAATCCAGCTTATCAATTATTGGCAACGATTGAAATAAAAACAGCATCTTTGGCAACACATTCATTTTCACAGTAGCTATACGGCCCAACAAAGACAGTTTCAAATTAGTCCAGGTTTCTAAATCGTTCTTAACTTCATTCCAGATTTTAACATAATTATCCTTAAATAGATTCAAATTCTTTGACGTCATATTTACACCAAGTTACTTTACTTTCTTAACAAAAGATAAACCAGTAGCTTCTTGTAATTTTTCTCTTTCCTTACTATCCAATTTTTTGTCTAATACTCATCTACCTTTTCTGAAATAGGTTTTGGAAAAGATTATGGAAGCCAAGGAATATTTCTCATGCATTTTTTTCATGATTTTTTTAATTAATGAAACATACAGTACAGAATGTACAATACAAAAAAATGAGATGAGCCTAATAATAATAATAATTTATTATTTATACCCCAGCCACTCTGGGCGGCTTTCAACAGAATATTAAAATACAAACAAACTGTGCAGGAATAATTAAATTACACCAGCAAAAATAAAACTTTAAGTACTGCCCTGTTCATGAGATAATGGTAGAACTTTCACAACTGTCCTGGGTTAGCTGTTAAACCTATGGGAAACAATGAACATACATTTTGCATGCCCTTTTACTTGTACTAACTAGAGCAGGGCTCATCGACATCGGCAGCTTCTAGTACACAAAAACCGAATACCAGTACGTCTTCTCTGGCACCCAGAGGGTCCTCTTCTCAGCTGAAATGAGGCTTGAAAGATACATTCTACTATAGTGAGTAGCAAAGGTGTGCTTGGTTGTGGTGGTGGTGGTGGTAGAGAAGGTGTGTGTGTGTGTGTGTGCAGTGCCCACAATTTCTCTGGATGGCTAATCAGCCCACAGGTCCAAAAAGCCTGGCAACCCCTGCACCAGAGGATTGGTGCAGGTTTGCATGGATACCCTTTGGCTAGCAAAGAGTGGATGAGCTGACCCAGCTTATCAGAACACCCCATCTTCCAACATGCCCTAAGCAGACATGCCGTCAGTCATTTTGTAATTTATCCAATTTATGCAGAAACTTTGCTGAAATTTATGGGAAATTTGGGGAAGGGTCATAGCTCAGTAGGAGATTACCTACCTTACAAGCTGAAAGTCCCAGATTCAATCTCTTAACATCTCTAGGTAGGGCTATGAATTAAAGGTTAAAGGTAAAGGACCCTTGGACAGTTAAGTTCAGTCAAAGGCGACTATGGAGTTGCAGCGCTCAGTTCGCTTCAGGCCAAGGGAGCTGGCGTTTGTCCACAGACAGCTTTCTGGGTCATGTGGCCAGCATGACTAAACTGCTTCTGGCACAACGGAACACCATGACAGAAACCAGAGCACACGGAAACGCCGTTTACCTTCCTGCCACAGCGGTACCTATTTATCTACTTACACTGGTATGCTTTCAAACTGCTAGGTTGGCAGAAGCTGGGACAGAGCAATGGGAGTTCACCCTGGCACACAGATTCGAACCTCTGACCTTCCTATCAGCAAGCCCAGGGGGCTCAGTGGTTTAGGCTACAGCGCCATCCAGTCCCCTAGGGCTGGGAATACCACCAGCCTGGTCAGCTGCTTCCAGTCAATGTAGAGAATACTGGGCTTGATGGTGTTGGGATCTAACTCAGTATAAAGTAGCATTCTATGTTCCTAAATAAACTGAAGTTGTGCAGAAGTTGTGGTTTTATGCAAGATACCTTCCCAGCTGCTAATGCCTTGTTTTTGAAGACCAATTTTCTTTGAAAACCATTTAAACAATACAAAAACCATTGCCTCTGCTTCCTCTTCTGGCCATACATAAAACTGCTCACCTCTTGTCTCCTCTTGACATCTGTCCTCTGGAGAGCATAGCTACAGCCATCCCAGCACTCAAAGTGTACTTCCTGCTTTGCTTGGCAGAGGAACTAAACAAAATTAATGGAAATTGCGTACTAAACAAGAAATATTTTCAGTTCATGCATCAAGAGGCAGCAGTTATGTAATGGAGAACAAAGGGTATGCAGATAAGGAGCATTCAGAACAAGTTCCCAGCTCTAACTTCCCTCTGCTTCTGTGGGTAATGTGTTGCTGAGTTGACTACCTCTCATTTCCCTAACCTGGTCCCTTCCACATAACATTTGCCAAGAATTCATGCTGCCATTTAAATCAAGATTTGCCAAGGAAGTCATATGAGAAAAACACATTTGTGTATTCCTGTAAAATATGCAATATGATGGGTTAGCGGGTGTTCAAGACTGGTTTTGACACTACAGGTATTTTATCTTTCATCCAAGAGCCAAAACTTAAAATTGGAATGTAAAATATGTCCCATGAAACGAGTCTAGGCAGCTTTTTGACCACTTCATATCTTCTGGCTTGAAAATCACCAAAATATATTTTTGGCTCCTTCCCTTAATATATAGGAGTCCTCAATCTATGTTTTTTAAATTTCAACCAGGTTGAAATAAAAATAAAAACAGACTAGATATTTTTCCAGGAGAGTTGTGTAAATTAGGAACATAGGAAGCTGCCTTATACTGAGCCAGACCATTGGTCAATTTAGCTCAGTATTGTCTACACTGACTGGCAGAGGCTCTCCAGGGTTTCAGTCAGCCTTACCTGGAGATGCCAGGGATTGAACCATGGCTTTCTGGATACAAAGTGGATGCTCTACCCACCCATATCTCCATGAGCCTTATGTACACATTCTCATTTCTCTAGCTCCAGCACATAATGGGAGCTGACAGTGTCAGAGTCCCATCAAAGAAGTGACACACCTGTTGAGAGTTAAAACTAAACAGTGGGGGGCGGTTCTGACAATTTTTGAAAAGCAATAGGCAAAGTCACTCCTGAGCATCTTCTGCAACATTTTTAAAAACTATGCTGTTTTCTACTCCTGGGTCTGCCAAGAGCCACTAGATTCTGCAGCTGAATTGCCCCTCTCTGGACTCCACCTCCAGACCCTAGCCAGTACTGTACCAGAATCCATTAATTTCAGGAATCTGCAACTCTAGTTGCAATTCACAAGTTGTACACTCTGCTTCCTGAGCAATAGGCTGCAGTCTCAAGTGCACTTAGTATGGAAGATGCTCCACTGAATACAGCAGGGCTTACTTCTGATGCTGCTTAACACCATATATTTAAAGAAGATTCAAACCACATTTAACCCCTCAATTCTGAGCGCTATAGTTTAAGGGTGCCGGGAACTGCAACTCTTCTTACAATTCTACAGTTCCCAGGGTTTGTGCAGGGTGCACTTTGAATGTGCTTTAAAGTTATGTATATGCAGCATGAGTAAACATGTGCAAACCTCTATGCACATATTCTGCAAAGGAAATGCTGCCAAACCCAGTGGGGTATTTTTGAATGATGTGTTCAGGCACAAGCTGCTAACAGGGATTTCTGAACAGCTGACCCTAGCAGCAGGGCTGGCTCAAGACATTTTGTTGCCTAAGGCAAAGAACAAGGCAGCACCTCTATTACACAGAGGGCCAATTGGATTGGCAGTTGAATCTTTTTGATGGTGGATGAGGCCAAAAGCTTACTTAGTCCCTATAGTGTAGGGGTGGGGGTGGCGAGCCGACCCAGGCGCAGGGGGGGCTGTAGGTTGGAACGGTGGCTGCTGGGCATTGGGGGCTGGACTACTGGGCAGCAGAGGAGATGCAGGGCAGCACAGCAGTTGCTGGGTGTCTCGGCCGCTGCAGGTGGGTGGAGCCACTGCCCATCCCTCAAAACACCAGCTACCTAAGTTTTGGCGGCTTATCCTAATAAAGCTCAACAATTGTGGCAACTCCCTTTAAAAAAAAAGCTCATATTGTACTCACAGTGGCCAATCATATGCTTATAGGAAGCCCACAAACATGTTTTCCAATTCGTACTGACAATGGGCTAGTGTTGTCCACCAATGAGGTCAGCAGAGGGCACCAGAGGCCACCTTGCCAGCACCTGCTGCTTGAGGCAGTTGCTCCACTCTGCCTAATGATAGGGGGCCAAATTCTGCCTGGAGAAAACACCAGCGCACCCCACCCAGTTGCAACATGTTTTCTGGCAACTCCGAAGCAAAAGGCGTTTTCTTACAGGGGACTCTTCCAAGGATTGCTATTTCAATTATTTCTTTATTAAGGCAGTCGCGTTGGCAAAAGTTTCCTGCATTGCAGGGGGTTGGACTAGATGACCCTCGTGACCCGTTCCAACTCTACCGTTTTATGATGATAATACTTGGGACCGGCGAAGACAGGAGTGCCTGGCGTGCTATGGTCCATGGGGTCACGAAGAGTCGGACACGACTAAACGACTAAACAACAACAACAACTTGGGACCGGCAGCAACAACGTCCTGGTTTGAAAACAAAGGCACAGCTCGCTTCTTATTGCTGCACGCGCGTATTTATTTCACTAAAACAAAAGCGGGCGGCTTATGAACTCCTCCCTCGCGTCTTCTCCTACCTATCCCGTGAGCAGGGCGGGACTCTCTTAAAGGGAGCCCTACAGCCCGATCCCCTGCGTGCGTCGCCTTTCCTCGGAAATAAATGCGATTTAAGTCCAACGGGACTCCTCCTCTCTAGCCAAGGCAGCCTTAAGGAAAGAACTCCGCCCTGCTTTTGAAAAAGCGGAGGAAGCGAAAACTTTTGGCCGGGTGGGGGCACCGTAGCTGCGACGCAAAGTTGAAGCGCGCTGATTGGCGGAGCGAGCGGCCTATCATCTTTTTTTACGTTCGGGGAAAACCGCCCGAGCTAGTTAAGCAACGCGAAGAAGCGCGGGTGAGTGACTGAGGGCGGGCAAGCGTGGAACTCGAGGGCAGCGGCGGCGCGAGGGGTGGCGGTTGGTGGAGGGTGGGGGGAGAGAGAAAGGCCGCGCGCGCGCTGCTGTGGCGGAACATTCTAGACCGCGGCCTCCCTCAGGGCCTGCGCGGCGGGGCCGCTCCCTTCGCAAGCCGCGGCCGTCGAGGGTGTCGCTTTCTCCCTCAGTGCCTCTCGGCCGCCCTGTTAACGAGGGGGCCCTGGCCGTTGGTTTCCTAGACCCTGCCGACTTGGGACACAAGTGACCCCCAAAGCGGGAGACTGCGGCCCTGGCCGTCGCACTGTGTGGTCTTCGGCTCCTCAGCCCTTCACTTCGCTGGGTGCCTGCGATGCACGGCCGAGCAGCCTCCCCGGCATCGGCGTGCGCCCCTTAACGGTATACGACCCCACAGAAGGACTGGCAGTGGAGAGGGTTCAAATTCGTGCAAACGTTTATTAATTCATCTGCTGCAGTTCTGCACTCCACCTTCTGCCTCCCCGAGTTCACGTTATCCTCACAATAAACCTGTGAGGTAGGTGGGGCTGGCCCGGTGTTACCCGGTGGTTCTTTAATAGCTGAGCAGCAATTTGAACCTGAGACACACACCCCACTTCCTAGTACGTCCCTTTGCTCACTACCACACGGGAGCACACCTACAGTCACAGTGGCCATTGCAGGTGCACACTCGGGTAATAAAATAACTGCCAAGCGCAAACTTTTTACATCTGTGTAGAATAGGAATACACTTCAAAAAGACATTTATTTTTTTAACCCTGCGCTTCACAAGGATTGCATTTGCCAAATAATCCAAATGGTGATGGGTCAAGGAGGCTAGGTCTCCGTTAGGTGCTTTCAGGAAATGTTTCCTGGAAAGCTTCCTCTGGTGCTGTTGATCTATGTATGCACCCACAAGATACCTTGATTTTATTAAATTTTATTAAATTTATTACTCACCCTTCAGCAGGACTTCAGGAGGAGTCCCAGAAGTTCTGGGATTGCTAAATGTTAAGTTGCAAGGCTTCTTGACTCATTTTCCTTAAGCAGCTCTTCCAGTCTCTGCTTGTGAATTTTATAATCCAAATGTCTGATTGGTCTATGCTCAACATTTTGATGGAAAATTGTGGACACTTAAGTATGCCCTGCTTTTTCCTAGGGTACATATACACTGTACATAATGTGTCCAAGGTTGCCAGGCTGCCGCAGAGAAGCATATTATAATGATATTACCTCTAGCTGTCTTGGAAATAATTGGGTCATCTGGAGCTTTTATGAATGAATGGGCCTGACCTGTGTTTGCATGCACAAACCTTGTGCATCATGTCCACTTGTAGGTTTTCATTTCTAGGTTATCTGTGACTGTCATCGTCTTGTTTCTAGTGAATGATGGTGAAAATAGAAAAGGGAAATAAGAATAGATAAAACTACCGGTACTTCTTAAAAATCCAGAATATCATATTAGAGGCAATAAATGAAGAAAATGTTTTGATGAATCCTATGATAATGTTCTTGGGCAGCAACCCTAATCTGCTACAGCATAAATCCCAGTTAGGTCAGTTGTGTTGTGTAGGCTTCTAGGATGTTACATCAGGGCTGCTATGGATATTGTGAAATGGGCATAGGTTGACTTAATTTATCAAAAAGTGCAGAGTTCGGGGTATTTAAAAGAAAAGCAGATTTAGAGACTTTAAATAGATCATATTTATTGTGATATTTGAAGAAATGCTGCCAACACCAACTTGTGCTTCTAGGAAACGTATCCAGTTGCAAAAACAATTGACTAAATGGATCTGAAGTTTTAGATGGTTATTTCTATGTTTACCAAATTAGGCTTTTTATACGATTGTGTCAATGTACTTTTGGAGTGAATTCACTCATCAGTATGTTACTGCCTTAAAATAATGAAAGTTCTGAATACATGAGTACATGAGATGAGAGTGCCTGTGCTTGTGCTTCCTTATTTATAAATCCATAGTCACCATGTTAAAAAAAGAATCTGAATTCCACAATACTGTGAAGTTCTTTTGTAGAAAAACTACAGAGACAGAATAAAGGCATGCCAGAGTACTTTGAATGTTTTCAAATGGTGGTGTGTTGTGAACAGATGTGTTAGATAAGCTTCTTATTAAGAATATCAAACTGTATGTAGCTGAGAGTAGTTTCATGCAGTGGCTGTAGAATTGCAGTTTCAAAAGCCTTGCTTCAAATTTTTTTTTGCTTTATCCTCTTGTTTGATATTTATTTCCCAAATGATCACTTTACAGAGCCAGCATCCTACCTCTGTTTGTTGAGCATTTGTGCTGTTTTGAGTTCTGCATTTCAACCATTTTCCTATTTTTGTTTCCTTTAGCCTCCCAGATCTGTCAAAATGAGTTTACGGAAACAAACTCCAAGTGATTTCTTGAAACAAATCATTGGAAGACCAGTTGTTGTAAAGTTGAATTCTGGAGTTGATTATCGAGGTAAGTTCTGTCAGTCTTGTGCGCCAGTCATCATGATATATTTATGTGATCTTTGAGTTGGGAAGAAAGGAACCAATATAATTTGGATTATGATCCTGGCCTGTTCTTGGAGAGTTCTTCACAGTCAAGCTCAGGCATTATGGGTTATATATACAAAGGTAGGAGTAGTGAGATTAATTTAGTCCCCACATCTGGAATCTTTTTACCATCCCAGCCAAACTTTTTGGATTGAGAATTTGCTCTTTTGAACAGTAAGCCTGGCAACCCTAGCTGATTTTCTTAAATTCTAAGCCTACTTGGTGTTCCAAATGAGGAGCAGGTTGTGATGACATTTCTAACCAATACTAGACCTTTCTGAAGATGTTGAGTGTAAATTAAAAGTTTAAATTTCCCAAGAACTCACTTCATTTAAAAGGATTCTATAGCTAAGAAGAAAGTTGATGGGGAACTTTGAGACTGTACATCTTTTGAGGAGTGAGGTTTTCATGGCACCACTACCATAATAGAGGTGATTCTAGGAAAGAGACCATTTAATGCTTGACAAACACAAGATGAAGGCTACAAGTTTGTAGGGTTTCCCCCCTTTTTACATTGAGAGAGAAAATATACTGTAGTTCTAATTACACAGTTTACTTTAAGGTATTCACAAATATTTTGTTTGCCACGTTTCCAATAACAGCCTTGATAAATATGATCTGAGACCTTAGTCTGCTTTTCTGTTTTCCTTGAGATATGTCTAGCTTTCTAATACCTAGCCAAGGTTACCTTTGCAGCTGGGACTTTTGTTTTAAGAGTGTGTAGACAGTGTGTACAAGTTTGTAGGGTTTCCCCCCTTTTTACATTGAGAGAGAAAATATAGTTCTGATTACACAGTTTACTTTAAGGTATTCACAAATATTTTGTTTGCCACATTTCCAATAACAGCCTTGATAAATATGATCTGAGAACTTAGTCTGCTTTTCTGTTTTCCTTGAGATATGTCCAGCTTTCTAATACCTAGCCAAGGTTACCTTTGCAGCTGGGACTTTTGTTTTAAGAGTGTGTAGACAGTGGAACAGATTCTCCTGAGAGGTAGCGGGCTCTCCTTCCTTGGATGTTTTTAATCAGAGCTTGCATGGCCATCTGTCATGTATGATCTAGTTGAGATTCCTGCATTGCAGTGGGCTGGACTAGATGACCCTTGGGGTTCCTTCCAACACTATAATTCTATACTTCTATGATCTCAACTTCAGTATCTTAATTTTCATCATATTAACTTGAAAGCAAGACCCTTTAACATCATTAGGGCTTACTTGAAGCTGCTTGAAACCTTGGTTTAAGAATACAGTCATACCTCGGTTGTCAAACACCTTGATACTCGGGACTTTTTGGCTCCCGAATGCCGCAAACCCAGAAGTGAATGTTCTGATTTGCGAATGTTTTTCGGAAGCCGAACGTCCGACGCGGCTTCTGATTGAGTGAAGGAAGCTCCTGGAGCCAATCAGAAGCTGTGCCTTGGTTTTCGAACCGTTTCGGGAGTCTAATGGACTCTCAGAATGGATTAAGTTTGACAACCAAGGTATGACTGTAACTGAAATATGTTGGCAGGACATTATTTTTAAAATATTTCATACAACATTCTTTTTTTAAACCCCACAAAATCATTACATATTTTAGAATAAACTCGTAGCATTTTCCCCCTCAAGCCTTCCTCTGAATCTGAATCTTGTTTGCACTCTAAGGTAATATTAAATAACTATATTTAATACTAAAGGTAAAGGTACCCCTGACAGTTAAGTCTAGTCGTGAACGATTCTGGGTTTGCGGCGCTCATCTCGCTTTACTGGCCGAGGGAGCCAACGTTTGTCCGCAGACAGTTTTTCCGGGTCATGTGGCCAGCATGACTAAGCCATTTCTGGCGAAGCCAGAGCAGCACACGGAAACACCGTTTACCTTCCCGCTGTTGTGGTACCTATTTATCTACTTGGACTGTGTGCTTTCGAACTGCTACGGTAGGTTGGCAGGAGCTGGGACCGAACAATGAGCTCACCCCATCGTGGGGCCTCGAACCGCCGACCTTCTGATTGGCAAGTCCAAGCAGCGTAGTGGTTTAAACCACAACACCACCTGCGTCCCATCTTTAATACTACACACTTTTAAAACAAAAGTTGCCTCTTAGATTATTATCTCTTTAGATAACTTAATAATTTAGTTTAACTTTTCCCACATTGTATACCTAAAATGTTTTATAGCTGTAGTATTCCAGTTTTCAGTGATAACAGACATTTGGTCTTGTGTACATGGCTGTTTCCTTCTATTATTTGGATTTATTTGGTTTCTATGCCACCCTTCATCCAAAGATCACGGGGTGATTTGCAATATGAAAACATAAAATACATGCCGTACCATACGAGTTAAACTTGATGTGCCCATGTCCAGTCAAATGCATGACAACTTACTGCAGAATGTTAAGATACAGTAGTCTCAAGATAATCCATAAATGGGAGGATGACCTTTCCAGGCTCCAGAGAAGAAACTATTGATTTTGTGGCAAAGGGTTCAGCTACAGTGGTACTACATTTCATATCCTAAATTCCAGATAGTGACTTACAGTGCAATCCTAACAACATCTGTTTGGAATCAAGTCTTATTGAAGTCAATTGGGCTCACTCCTAGGAAATGGGTAAGGATTGCAGTCTTAATCAGTTTCTTGGAAGGTGTGGCAATTCTTTCTACCATAACCTATAGCTCTACACTTCTGCTTGCTTAGTCATTTTTTGCAATAATGTACTGTACTTGTACTGAATTTTTAATACAGCATTTGATTTAAAAATGTAGCTCTGAAGTCTAAGCAGTTCTGTGGGTCTCATTGATTTTAGGTGTTCTGGCTTGCTTGGATGGGTACATGAATATAGCTCTGGAGCAGACAGAGGAGTATGTAAATGGACAACTAAAGAATAAATACGGGGATGCTTTCATCAGAGGAAACAATGGTAAGTATGCTTAACTAGAAGATACTGGGCTTTGGCGTATTTATCCAAATTGTTTTGAGGGAAGAATTTTTTTGAAAAATTAGGTAATGACTCTTTGTGCACATACTTTTGATGGTAAATTAGATGTAGTAAGCAGGCATCCATAAATGTTCGGCTTCTGTAAAGCCTCATGCAGAATGACATGTTACAACACTTTCCTCTTGCCTCATGTTCTGGTACAAATGAGAGAATCTGAGGTATGATTAAATATTTCAACTCCAGTGAGGCTTTGCGAAAAGGTAATAAGTGATCCGTGTTGCCCTCAAAGTCAAGAGTATGGAGCTCAGTGGTGGTTTGTTTTCTTTTTACTTTATATTTTAGGAATTGTTCCTTGGATTGGAAAATAGATTTTTAGGCAGTGCTTCCCTTCAAACATTTTCCATTAGTTTTCTTGGTGGTTGCACCAGGTTTTACAGAGTTGGAAAAAGAGGCTTTCTTAATCTTTGCAGTGATATAACTTCATTTATTTTAGTAGTGATGCTAGGATCAGGTAAATTAAGCCGGGGTTGGTGGAAATGCATGTATATAAATATTTAAAACAAAGAAACAAAAGACCCTGCAGTGTATGGACACTTGAAACTTTTGGAGCAGTCTAGCAGGTAGGAGCTTCTCTAGTATGATGGCTCAACTTAAGTTTAATGGGTGTGTTATTTGCCCTCCTTATTTCAATGGGAACATTAAGCATTTGCCCTTTTAGTTTCAATGGGAGAGTTGAGCACCTGCATAAATAGCTTGCATTGTAATCAGTGGGCTATAACAATGTTTAGTCCTGGCAGGATCATGCCACTTTTAGGATTGAGTTAGTCTTACTACTGCTAAGATTGTTCATTGTCTTACAAAGAAAAGTATATTTAGAGCTATACTACAGGATTGGCTGCAAGGAATAATGAACAGAAGGAAGCTGCTATACTAGCACTGTTGGTGCAAATATTCAAAAAGTCACACGATGCTATAAGAAATCAGTCTTGTAGCAGGTTTCATACAAAAAGTTGCAGTAGCAAAACCTCTTTGGATTTATTTTGCTTTTCTCACAGTATTATAGTATGAGATGTAAAACAGGCTTTCCATCAATGATCCGTATTTTTGGATCAAACTAGTATTTCTGGCAATAATATTAAGTTTATGGACTGTAGCTGTTACAATTATACCTATTATATATACACTATTATATATACAAGTACATTTATGCAAAACATCCTAATTGTCTTTTCCTCCTTTTAAACAGTTTTGTATATAAGTACACAGAAGAGGAGAATGTGAGCATACCTGAAGATGGAACATTTTTGTATTGCAACTTTAGTTTCTTAACATTATTTTGTTTGTTACTGGCAATTCTTCAGTGAACAAAGTTATTTCATTCTGCTGTAAATGTTACGTGGCCTGTAAGAAAGGATGGTTGTTGTTTTTTATATGTAAAAACAAAATGGAATATTGCTGCAGAGTTTGGAATACATCTTGTATTATAATTTGGAATGAAATAAACTTGGAAAAGAATATGATCTGTTTATGCTCTAAGATAATTTTATACAACAAATGGTACTCACATGAACAGTGGTAAGTTAGAGAATAACACCATAGTGGAAACTAACACCACACTGGAAGCTTTCTTGGACTGCTAAAGTGTGAAAGCCTGTTTTCAAAAGTTTGGATGGCTGGAAAGGTAAGGCAAACTGCATGCCCTGTTTTAGAAAAGCACAGCCTCTTTCTTTAACTCTAGTCACATGGTAAAATCTTCAGTTGCAGTCTGAAGTGAACCAACAAAAATCTTAAATAGTGGGTGTAACAGTGACAATTCAACAATAGGAACAGGATGGAAGGAAAATCCAGGGGTAGCATTGTGCCAGCTACAAGTAAGCACTGTAAGTAAGAAGCTGCTGTTTATGTGCCAGCCCTCCAAATCCTGGCAACTCTTTGCTCTCCTGATTGCCGTTAACTTTTTCTTCTTTTTCCCTCCTCAGCACACTGGGAGGCTCATGAATCTGTGTGGCTGCACAGAGTGCAGGATCTGACATGTAATATAAAATCCAGCAGCTCGAGGAGAATCCAAAGACTTTTTTTTTAAAAAAAGCACTGTCAGCCTTGAAACGTGAAAGCTAAGAAACTAATAAAAAATAAATAAATTGGTAGGGTGGGCTATAACAAAAATAGAGAAAGGTCTGTGTAGAGCTGCTGCATATCCCTTAACCATTCTTTAGGCCACACACACTTTCTTTCATACATTTGTGTCCAAAAATGTTCAACAAGATGCCTGACTTTTTAACCCGAGGAAATGGGCGAATAGGGGGAAAGGAATCATAAACTTTGTGTTTTGCAATCTAAGGTAAAACTCAGTTTCTGCAAACAAAATGTTTCCTTAGTCTGAAATAGCCATTGATGTGCGTACAAAGGAATCTTACTCCCGTTCAAAATATGTTTAGGATGTTATTCTGTGTTTAGCTTATTTGGGAGCAAGTCCCATTGAACTCAGCTGGGACTTACCTTAAAGGGACATCTCTGAATAGGCATGTACAGGATTGTACTATATGCGAAGCTAAACTAAAACAAGTCCCATAGTCTAGAGTCGAGAATGTTTTGATAAAAAGTTATAAAACAACCCAGCATGGGGTGCCTTGTACATTATGCTGTTCTCTGAACAACTTAAAGCTGCCTTTTAAAATCAGCACATACCTTTGAGTTGCGCATGAATAAGCATTAACAATTGTGTGAATACAACATTGGTCCATCTCCTCAAATAACAGAAGGCCTTTGGTACAAGGAGGGAATAGCAACACTTGAAGGGAAGGAATTAATAATTGTTAACTTATTCAAATTTCACATGACTGCAGCATACAAAGAGAACACAATTTTATAGCATGTTTCAATAATTTATAACTCCTTGACAAGGGCTTGAGAAAGGACTGCTATGTAAATACAAATCACAGGCATGGTTTTCTATTAATGGCTTCTTTTTAAAATGGATGTTCTTTCAGGTTTACTATGTAATTTTTAACTTGTTTTGGAAAAAGGTTACAGATGGCAAGGTTACTGGGATCCCTTCGTCTTCAAAAATGGTTGCTGGAAGTAGCTAAAGTATTTTGTTTCCAAACATCTAAAACAGTGTATTTATGGAATGTTTATTGTAAGTATATCTGCTATTATATAATATCTTACAGTTATTTAACCCTGCCACAACTCTAAAGAACAGCTTTATTTAAGACCTTAATTCAAATACATGTATACACATGCACTGCATTGCATGCATAGCCCAAGATTATAACTGGCCATCCCCTTGTGTCATTGCAATGTAAACAGAGTAGCATGACTGGGAGTCGTGCTATGTCTGCGTGTTCTTTACGATGTAGCTATACATTAAATCATGGCATCCAGGAAGGCAAAATGGCTTGGTGACAGGGATGAAGACTTACTTAATCACTGTTAAGGAGAAAAGTGATCGAAATAGACATTAGGCTTGGAGTAAGCACCATTGGAACTCCTTAGGGCTTAACATCTGAATGTATAGGATCACAAAGTTAATCCTACCTATATTTTGGGGATGATTTGGCTGAATCTTCACTATTTGCCTAAGGGCCTTTTACAGAGTGAGCAACTCTTGGTGTGGATCAAGGCCTGTAGGAAATGAAAAGAAAGTTGCTATCTTTTGTTGGGATCTTGAAAAGTCTAAAGCTAACTCAGTCTGAATTCTGCTGATCTGTAACATATCAAAAACCACAGAGCTTAGAGCTTGCCGATCAGAAGGTCGGCAGTCCGAATCCCCATGACAGGGTGAGCTCCCGTTGCTTGGTCCCTGCTCCTGTCAACCTAGCAGTTCGAAAGCACGTCAAAGTGCAAGTAGAGAAATAGATACCGCTCCGGCGGGAAGGTAAACGGCATTTCTGTGTGCTCCTCTGTTTTGCCAGAAGCGGCTTTGTCATGCTGGCCACATGACCTGGAAGCTGTACGCCGGCTCCCTCGGCCAATAATGCGAGATGAGCGCTGCAACCCCAGAGTCTGTCACGACTGGACCTAATGCTCAGGGGTCCCTTTACCTTTTTTCTTTCCTATTATAAAGATGAAGCTTATTTGCCCAAGATTAGGAAAAAAAATGTTCAATACCTTTTTTGATACTAAAACTGCAATTCTATACTCACCTGAGAGTTAGTTTCTACTGAGCTAAGGCTTCTGAGTGGACTCACTGTAAGTTCCTCCTTATTGTGTGCTCAAGGCTAGTTGAGCATTATCATGTAGCAACTGCTTTAAAATGCCCAGACAGTCCAAACAAATTCCTCCCTTGAGTAGGAAAGTGCAAGTGATGAATGATAGAAGTACAGGATTTCTGTGCAAAATTTCTATAGCTCTAGCAATTTTAATGAATACCACTAGTGATAAAATATGCCATCACTTACTTACGCTTTCCTGAAAGGAGCAATTAATGAGGAAAATGACAATTAGCAATTTTTAAACTTCCAAGAATGCATCTACAGCAGAACTAACAATCCTTCCCCAAAGCAAGAGTTCTAGTTTTTACTCTGCTTGATGAAGATTTTAAAACCTAAAGAGACATAAGTAGAACAGCCTTCCACTTGAGTTTTTCAGCATTCAAATTTTAAAGCTATTAATTTTAAATCTGCAGAGAACTTGCTACATATGCCCCCAACTACTGGATAATACACAGAGCAGGGTCATTTCTGCAGTGATATTGGAGTTGTGGGACTTTTCTTGGGGAAATTACCTTGCTCCTTCCCTCTTGGTTTTAAATATTTGCCCAGCCAAAGTGTCCACTTTCTAGAGGATTTCTGATTGGCTCTGCTGAGTGCTTTTGGTTTTATTTCTGCTGCTCTGTTTAATGTTGCTTATTCATGGGGCAGAGGTCGTTCGTGTTGCATCCAGGGGCACAATGGTGCCCCTGAAGCCTTTGCCTACGGTAGTGCCCACAAAGCCTCTGAATGCTTCCCTGAACTGCCACCTTGGTCATGATGGGGTAATGGTAGTTTACTCCCCCCCCCCCCCGGACATACAGCTGAAAGAGGAAGTTGGAAGAATGGCACTCTTATTTCCTGTTTCATTTCCATGTGTTTTTCTAGGTTCAGGTTAATTCTACCTAGATCCCTTGGAAGTAAGATGTGCATGCACTTCATTTCTTTGGATTGGAGGGGAGAAGTGACTAGGGTGGTAGCACCCATGGCACTTGCTCAAACATCCAAATGTGCCCACAGACCTAAAATGTGAAAGGGAGGTTACAAATATTTTAGTGTGTGTGTGTGTGTGTTTGTGTGTGTGTGTGTGTGTGTGTTGTGTACACCCCCACCCCCACACCACTAGCTTAAATTGTTTTCAGACTTTATTCTCAGTATTGGTTCTTCTTCACTGAGGCTGCTGTCAAAGAATATGGTATAAATAAATGCTATGCTGCTCATGCTCTAGTGCTTGGAACACCTGTTTTAAAACTTCAGTTAAGACTTGCAGTCTTTCTTCACGCTAAGAACGGGATTTTGTGGCCATGACCTATATTCTTGGTCAGAATCAATGACATCAGCCAAAGTGAGGGTAGAGAATAGGGAGCTTTAAGGTTCAAGACCTCTCCCCTTTGTATAACTGCACTTTGAAATGTTGTTGAAGTCAAAACATTTATGTTTTAATACAGTGAAATAGACTTGTCTAGGTCTTATTCCTTCCGTATTATTTTTGCTCTCAAGTTAATCCCATACAAATCTGAAAGGCAACATATTCAGTGCATATCATTGAGTGCACAAAAGCAAGCACATCTTTCTTTGTGCTACACATGTGTGGGAAGGCGAGAGAGAGACCAGATCTTAATGTACCTGAAACCCTAGATTATTCCCCCCAGTCTTTTTAATGGCTCTCATCCTATGTTCACTTTTAAATTCATTTGAGATTTTCTTCCAAGTAAATGTGTATAATATGGTAGTCCAGGTTTTGTTTTCACTGCGGAAACTTGGTGTTGCTGTGTTTCTTTTAAAATGGATGAGTAGAGTGTGAAGAAAACTAACATGATTAAAACTGGATTTGAGCACTGACAGAGTTCCTGTAGGTATTAAGGATTAGCAGCAACAGCTGTTGCTCTTCTCATTAGTAGAGAGAGTAAAGAACTTTTTCCCTTAAAGGATGTTTGCCTGGCAGGCTGAAGGAGAAAATTGCTGAGTATCTGAAGGAACATGTCTCCCAAGGTAAGAAACTGGCAATGTTAATGCAACTAAGGTGTTGAATACTAAGAGGAGCTTTTATAGGGCTAAAAGCAAAATTGGGATATGGAGGAAATATCCTATTACACAGGAAAAATAACTTGCATATATTTAACTACTTACAAAAATGACTGTAGCAGGGATTATACTGGAAGATGGGAGTGTGTGTGACTCAATTTGTTCAAAACCTGTGCTAATTCAAGGGCTGGGTTTTTAAAAAGGGATTCCTTTATATGGCTTTGTGTTGCCTTCAGTCTGTAAATGGTTTCAGAAATCACTGTGGAGGAAAATAATTGAGCTAAACTTTGGCTCAGAAGAAGTAGTTCAATATTTAATAGCATCTGATCAGGCACATTTAAAGGTGGTAGGAAAGTCTATGTAAGCTGAACTCTGAATAGACCTATTCTTGTGTATAAGGCGTTTAAGACACTAATTTAAATGCCAAGTGGCTGATATTGTCTGGTAGGATAGAGAGATGACTATAGAAGCTTATGGGATCAGCTAATGGATAACTCTTTAATGGAGAACTGATTTTGCTGATAGGCAGACACAAATGTAAGGGGAAGGAATAGGTAGCAGGAGGAGATTGGATGATGGATCTGCAGTGCAGATGGAAATGATTTTTCTACTCTTGCACGTTTGCTTCACCACCCTTCATTCTTTCCAATCTTAACTCACCTTCCAGAAAAGCTGGACTTTCATTTCATTTTGGAAAGTATGAATAATTAAAGGAAATTTTGGAGTCAAGTATGACATGAGGCCTTTAAACTTCACTGACCACATATGCAGTGGTGACACTCTTGGCACTGTACCCCAAGAGACGTGACCATGAGACCTAGGCCTGACTTGGACAGGACCTTCTGCTATTTGGACCTTTCCTGTTATAGCTCTATAGTGCTGCTCTACAGTATTCAAGCACAGCTGCTTTTAATAATTACATGTATATTTATACGTTTGAAAGATTTATTTTCAAGAACATGAATATATTCAGCATGGGCTTTTAAATATATGAGCACCTCCCTTTTTCCTATTCTTCTTTGGTATACTTCCAAGTCAGTAGGGTTGTGTGTTCCAGCGCTGATCAGGAGGAGCACACAGAGGTAAAGTGAAAGTGGGGGAAATCAGAGAACTGATAAAATGTTGGGTTTGAAATGCTAGATTTAAATGGCTATATTGGGACAGTTGTTAGTGCTCAATTTTTAAAGATGCCTCTAAAAAGTATTTTAGAAAATAAAATGGCATCAACATGGTGGGCATAATTAAGTACTTGTGTCCCTGTTCACTATGGATGCCATGAGGACCAGCCAATAAGTGATATGAATTTTGTATATGGTCATAGGCTGCTTTAGGGACGTGGGTGGTGCTGTGGGTTACACCACAGAGCCTAGGGCTTGCCGATAAGGTCGTCGGCGGTTTGAATCCCCGCGACGGGGTGAGCTCCCATTGCTCGGTCCCAGCTCCTGCCAACCTACCGTAGCATTTCGAAAGCACGTCAAAGTGCAAGTAGATAAATAGGTACCGTTCCAGTGGGAAGGTAAACGGCGTTTCCGTGTGCTGCTCTGGTTTGCCAGAAGCGGCTTTGTCATACTGGCCACATGACCTGGAAGCTGTACGCCGGCTCCCTTGGCCAATAATGCGAGATGAGCGCTGCAACCCCAGAGTCGGTCATGACTAGACCTAATGGTCAGGGGTCCCTTTACCCTTTACTTTTATAGGCTGCTTTGGGAAATATTTGCAAAAGCAGTATACAAATTAAATAGGTATTTGTAACATGCACAGAGGAAGTTGCTTTATACCAGCTCAGAGCATTTGTTTGGCTAGGTTGATCCATTAAAATGGAAATACCTGGGATCTTCTGAATGAAAAGCATGTGCCCCTACTACTAAACCCTTCCCGACTTATGCTACCTCATCCCACATTGTACTTGCAGTTTCAATGGCTGTGTTGTCTTCCAGCTACTCAGTATTGGGTTTGAATGCTGGGGGAAGTGCCAACTGCCCTTCAAGGATGTGTTAGACGCAGCAGTTTCCTCTGAACTTTGTGTGGAATCCAAGTAGCTGCTATCCATTCCCCGCGTGCTAAACATTGGGAAAGGTCCATCGATGTTTCTGATAGTTACCCCACTGCTAGCTCTCATTTTGCAACATGGCCACAATGTAAGAGAATACATGCACCATCTGACTGCCATGAGCCAGAAGCATACTGGCAAATGATTTCAGGTAACCACTTTGCCTGGGTGGTTACTGCCCTGCCACCCCAACAGTTCCAGAATAAGTCAAAGCCTGCTTTGTTCTCAAAAGTGTTTTATTTCATGTATTAACCAGGAAAAAGCTCCAGGGAAGATTAAAACCTCCTTTCTCACAGTCCAAAGCTTGTGAAACTGTCAGTTTCATCTGAAATTCAAAGGTATCACTGGTGTAGCTTCATACAAATTGTACTTTTTAAAAAAGCACAGCAATAACCTCCAACGTCTTTTCCTGACAGGTAGAGGAAGAGATGAAAGTTCAGGCACTTTTTGTTGTGTGGGCATTGACAACCCTGTGCTTAGTTTCATACACCGCAGCATTCTCTCATGGGGCCAGTCTTTCGGCATGTACTGATATGAGGCCCAAACATATCAGAGCTCACCTTCAGAACCCGCAGAATAACTATATTACCATCCATACCAATATATCCTTTTTTCCAGGTGACAAGGTTCCAGGTAAGGAGTCACAGCAAATTATGATGTTTTGGGGGAAAGCCAGAGGGATGTATTCAGTTAGAGGCCATAGATCAGGGGTGGGAACCTCAGCCTTGGGAGCCACATGTAACCTTTTAGGCCTGCATTTCTTGTTCTGCCCACTTTTGCTTTTATGTCCCACCTATCACTGTGGCAGCTGGAAGTTTGCCCATTGGGCAATGCAGCCCTCATGCTGAAAAAGATTCAAAGCACTGAATCCCTTCTCAGTTGCTCTTTGCTGCTTAAGATGGCCTGCATTTGCCAAAGTCTCAGTTGCTCTCCAAATGCAGGGGGACAAAACTAATTGAATGAACAGAAGAATGAATAACAAGCAGTAAGCAGATGTAACAGCAAGACTAAATTTGAAACATTAATTAAAATAGTCGGGGCAGTTTTGCAGATACTTATGTGGCTCACATAAGGAGCACTTTATGGGTATGTTGGGAAGATATATTACATTAAAGGAAACTTTTGCTTTATATGTGATAATTAATGTGTGTTGGGTGTAACTGTGTGTAAACAGAAATCGAAATGCAGTTATGCTCATGTATATTACAGAAGAAGTAGCTTGCATGTGACATTGCTTGGAATAAAACACCAGTGTTTTTCATACACAGTTCATGGATCACTGCCAGTTACAGTTGGCTCTCATCGAAGGAGATGACTTAGCCTCTTGCTATGGTGTAGTGTGGTGTAGTGTAGTGTAGTGTAGTGTAGTGTGCATTTCCAATGGCTTATGTTATTGTGTAACTTCCACTTTGTCCCCAGTCACCGTCAGGAGCACGCGTGATTTCATGGGCTTTATGCTTCAAGCTCGCAGAGTATCAAACGATCAAATTGCTGGTACTTTTGTTTACATTCCTCCTGGCTCCAAACTGCTGACTTGTTTTGAAGATGGCGACACTGTCACCCATTCAGACAAGTCCCTGAAGAGAAACCTGTCGTTCGTGTGGAAAGCACCCGATCAGCCCATTGGAGACATCAGGTTCTTGTAAGAAATTTTGGATTGTTAAGATTGAAGGTCTGCTTGATGGTTAACAGATTGGAAATCTTCTAGTGGAGGAATCCATGGGTGCTAGCTACCTGGCTCTTTGCAAAATTTACTGAGGAATGGTAGCATGATATTGATTCTAAGCTCAGAAACGTAATGGTCCATTACGTTTCTCCATTATTGTCCCACCATTCCAATATCCCCTGGGTTCCACTCTTGTTTGTAGTCCAGTAGGAATTCCACTTGTAGAAGCTACAACCCATTTCCCTACATAATTTCTTTCTGTTTTTCTTTTTCCCTCAAGAAGGCTTTAAAAAAACCAACTTAAAATTATTTTCTATAAAAGCCTACCCAAAACAATTTATTAACTATTATTTTTTTAAAATATTTCCTGCAGGAGTGTATGCTGAAATGGGAAATAAGAGAAAATGTTTCCTTTCTTCTTCTTTGCACAGGTTTACAGTTGTACTCCTGAGGATTTAAGTTTGATATTTAAAGTCAGAGTGGCAAAGCATCTTTTTTATGCTTTCTCTTTTAAACCTTTAAACTGTATATAAATGGATTTCCAACATTGATCAGCTCTGCTCTCTCTCGTTAAGTGAAACCTCAACATTTTGGAAGGCATCCAACACAGGCAGATTTCATAAGCATCCTAAATGCTAGTAACCGCCCAGCCAAACAGGGCAGTATAGGTTAGGATTCCAGCCTTAGGGCACATTTGCTAAACACTGGGCACAAGTCCTTTTAAGTAAACATTTTTAGGATTGAGCAGTACATGTTTTCCTCACACAGCTAGCTCTAACTGCCTAGAGAAACTAAAGCCAACTTTTGAGGGCATTCATGAGGCTGTTGTGGAAAGAGATTACATTTTTCTGTTTCCCAGTGTGACACTTCAGTGCTAAGACAAGCTCCATCTATTAAAAATATGTCTTTAACCAGTATATGTTTCTATTTGACCAGGCCTTTGTCTTTGTCTGATTAACATTTTATGTTCTTTTAAAAACTCAACAACTTGGGCTGCCCTCTCTCAACAAAAATTCTGGCTACACTTATGACTACACTTACCGGTATTAAAAAAAATGAAATTCAGTTTTCTTCCCATTCTTGATCATGGCATGACTATGGAGCTATATTTTGTCAAATGACAAATTAATTTTTAAAAAGCTTATTAAATTAAAAGTAGACTCCCTCCACCAATGTGTTTTGATTAGCTCTAATTGTGATTTTATTTAAAACCCCATTCACTAAGGTTTCAGCTGGTTATTTGTTGTCATTTCAAAACAGAAAAGTGTTATGGTCTAATCCTTTAATGTCTTTTACGCTAATTCTGTTTGTAGATGTTAAAAAATTCCCTTTGATTTACCAAATGTTCTGATGATTTATTTATGGTACAGAATGACTAAAGCCTTGCTTCAAACACTTTTTAAAAAACAGTTTATCAGTCGTCCAGTCGTACTTTGTTTATTGGGCAAGGATTGAATCTTCCACTGTGTCTCAACAAACACAAAACAGAACCACAGCTGAAAGTAATGTAGCCCCCAGTGTAATAAAGCCAACACCTCTTCAAAAGTCTACTGATCTAAAAGGAGCATTTGCTGCAGGGAAAGGTATGTTTTTATCCGACATCCTTCCCCCCCCGCCCCCAAGTGGAACCTTTCTATACGTCTATGCTATTTCACACTATTATCTTATATGACTTTGAAGTATTAGGACTTATATTAGTGCAAAGCTTTTATGTTGGATTGAATTATAAACTTATTGTGTGATGCCCTGCATCATACTCAGAATAGACTCATTGAAATCACTGGACTTAAGGGACTTGCATCCATTGATTTCAATGAACCTACTCTTATGATTTAGTTCTGTACCACCCATTGACTCGGAAGAAAACAGCACAGATTTCTATGGCCCTGATGTTCAAGTAAATATCCTTAAGATTTTCTCCATTGGATTCAGTTCACACTACATTGCAAAGGGAATGGACTTTAACAGCTAGATTATTCTAAGTATTAAGCAGCTTTGTTGAGATCACTTGCTTTTGGATCTCACCTGCAATGAAAGCATGAGAACTGTACTACTAGATCTCACTGTAATTCACAATCTCTCTGGATGACATCCATACGAGTTCTCTTTGAGGTTTTTTTGGTAGAAGTGGGAAAGAAGAAGGGTGTGCCACTGTTGCTTCTCCTCCCCTCTGCTACTTTGTAAAACTAAATTTGCTCTTTTATCCAAGAGTCTGTCTAACTCCTTGTCCAGCTGACACACACAAACTTACTCCATCATTCCTCTTTCCCATCTCCTGTTTCTCTTTCTTTCTTCTACCTTCCTTATCTTCCTGCTTATCTGGTTGAAAACAGAATATACATACTAGCCAAAAGATGACACTTGTTTTTCCAAAGCTGTAAGGTTTTCTTCTAACTTTTATTATAAGCTTTCTTTTATATTACTGCTTATTGTCATTGGGAATGGAAAGTCTTAATAAGCACTGCATACATTGCATGAAAAGGTCCTGTTTTCAATACCCAGCTTCTCCATATAGATCTGGGAAAGGCCCCTGTCTGAAATCCTGGAGAGCTGCTGTCACTTGGTGTATAAAGTTAGATAGTACTGAGTGAGGTGGACCACTGAAGTGGCAGTAAAAGACAGTGTGTTGTGTTCCCAGAATGTAATGTGGGCTAATGAATGTGAAAGTATTTGCCTTACTGATTGTCATGATTTGAATGTCACGATCATGCCCTTCTTGTGAGGTTCTCCAGAAGCACCTATCTGGCTACTATTGGAAACAGAAGCATCTAACAGATTAGATGTGTCTAATCCAGTACTCCAGTTATGTCCTCTTAACAAATATGAAATATATACATAAGATAAGCATGTTCAATATTTTAAGAAATGTCTGCTAACAGTATTATATTTATTAATGTTTTGCTTTGTGCTTAACCCCAGAAAGTTCCACTCCTGACACCATCTTAACTCAGTTTGCAAAATTTACACATACTAGTCTGACTCGGATTGCAGCCACATTGATTTTGGATCCATCTTACAGCGGACGACAAGTCTCTGAGCCTCCTGACAATGGAAATGTTCTGTCTGAATCCCTTGCAGACTTGGTCACTTCACATGCCATCAGTCACAGTAGAGAAAGACAAGCTAATGGAAGTGGCACAGTTGGTGATCTCACACTGGAGCCATCACTTCAGTTCCAGGATCTCGGCTTCATAGCACAACATCATTCCTCCAGCCACAGCATGTACAACAGGTACTGTATGGGCACTACGTGGACATTATTGCACTAATATTTATGAATATTGGATTTGCCAAAACATGGCAGTCTTAAAAGAGTCTGAGTGCTGCATCTCTCTCTCTCTCTTACACGTGTGTAAATCCAGAATAACAGCTGCAGAGCTTTCAAACACTGCCAGGTGTAGGCATTTTGGAGGACTAAGACCAGCTAAATGCAAAAAGGCTGCCATTTGAAAGTTACCTGGCATGATAGCTGTCTGGTAGCAAAATAAGATGCTCATGGAGCGAGAGACAGTCTCTGGAGAAATGGTCTCTGCGGCTTGTGTCTAGCGCTGCCATTGTTTGTGCAGAATTGACTTCCACTTGTGCAAATGGAATTTTCCTTTCCCCCTTTTCCTTCTGTCCCCTATGCATCCTCCAAATCTCCAGACAGTTGGGGGGCCTCTCTGGAGCCGATTCTGGAGGTCGTGTGTGGGGCTGCAGTGGGGAGGAGGGGAAATGGAAGTCTCAGTGCTCAGTGTGTTGGGCACAAGCCCATTCCTTATTGGTTTTCAGCTCCAGAGCTCACCTGAGCGTAAGATTTCAAATGACCTTCACATAGTGCCTATCTTATATGAAACAGATCTAATTCTGTGGCACATATGGGCTGTGGCTCAGTGGTAGAGTAGCTGGCTTGCAGCATCTCCATGTAAGTCCGCAAATGATCTCTGCCTGAAACCCTGAAGATGTGCTACCTGTCCATGTAGACAATGCTGAGCTAGATAGACCAGTGGTCTGGCTCTGTGTAAGCAGCCTCCTTTGTGGGATTCATATCTGTGACATACCATACAATTAAAGCATCCCCCCCAACCCCAGTCCTGAGTAAGCTTTGGGAGGAATTTCCTTGTGACAGTTAGGAACGTGTGTGCAGAATACAAGCTGGATTTATCAGAACGAAATGTAATTAATTTACACTTTGCTTCCCAACATTTCAGGAGAGAAAATACTTCAAGCTTTTCTGTATCACAGCTTTGTTCTACATGTAAAAAAGGCATGGAGGTAAGCACTGAAAGGATGGCATTTGTTTTCATGAAAGATCTTTGGTAGTACATTGTTACTGTTCTGCTTCAGCATTGTGTCTTACTGACAGAAGCCTAATATGATAAAAGGAAGATGTATTTGTTTAAACTGGTACCACACTCTAATATCATAGAGGTGTGCAAATAAGTAAGAGCCACTGCAGTGACCCAACACATAGCTAAACCCTGCTAATGATAAAATTTAGAGTTTCTCCTCGGACACAAATTCGAATGCTCCTGAGACCATTTTCCTGCTGCTTTGTAAGGCCTGCAGCCAGAGAATCACAGTGTCACTGAATGCAATGAGAACTTGTCTCATTATTTAATCTGCATTGAAATCGTAAGAGTATAACAATGCAAGACTGAAAACAAATCTGTAACTGTATCCCCACCCCCCCACCCCCGCGCGAAAAAAACCATGTAGATGGAGAACAAATTGTCCTTGAAGGTTTGAACTCGAAAGTATAATGGACACACTTTTGCTTTGTTTGTAATGGGAAAGCCATAGGCTTGGTCCCATACTCACACAAGGCTGAACAGACCTTGTGGGAATGTGTTGTTTGCCGAACATTTGGTAAGGGGGCAGAAGCCTTTTGCACGTAGAAACTCTGGTTTTTGCTTGAGTGAGGAAGAATTCTTTGTGACTAGAAAACTTGCCCCCAGTGTACAAATACAGAGGATCCAACGAAAGCTTGATTTTAGCCTTCTGGAATCCTGTCTGGAATGTCTGGCACACGTAGACTGCATCTGAGGTCATTTCATGTCTCTTGATAAGCACAGATTGCCAAAACTGATGTGCTTAATTAGTTGTGACCTAGTTAGCTTTAAGATTCGTCGGATTCTGAAGCAAATAATTCTCTCCCCGCTATAACTGGCTTCAGACCCAGGCATGGTTGTAGACCACAGAGAAAACAGGCCAAGCAAAGAAGTGCATTTGGTGAGTTTCTCCCCCCTTAAAGTGTCTGAATTTAGTGAAAATCTGAAGTACATTCAGAAAGACTAAATGAGCACAGTGCTACAGTGCTGCAGTACTCATGATGGCAGGTCCTGGAAAGAAGGCTAAGTAGTCAATGTCTGATTTTCCAGTCAGTGGATTTTGATGTAGATCATGTACCGTATATACTGAGGCATTAGTGCTGTTCTCGCTTACTCCAGTTAGAGGGCAGTAGACTCTCTGAAATCTTAAATAAGTTAAAGTAAACTCTTGGAAGAGAGCCCCACTGGGTTTGTGGTACCTTTTTATGCAGACATTCAAAGCTATTGTGTTCTAAGTGTTCATTTTGATGGCAATTATTCCTGGAGTTGTATAGACAGGAGACAGCTGGCTGTAAACAGCTCTGCTGAAAGAGGATAGACATGTCTTACAATTAACCCTTGGGCCATAGATACAGCATACGGATATGCTCTTTCAACTACTATGATTCTTAGTACTAGTAGCTTTCCTAGTCCTGCTACTCAGTGTTTTCTTTTGCTCATGATATTAGGCACTGAGCAGAACAGAAGTGATACAGATTCTGCCCAGAGGAGTTACAGTTCATAAGGAAGAGACAAGGCAGCAGTGTCAAGGAGAGGGTAGTAATTGCCGCATGAATAGTAGGGATGAGACAGAGACTGTCAGAAGGCATAAAAGAACAGGCAGATGCTTACTTCATAGAAAAGGATAGGCTGAGAGATGGTGAATGTCCCAAAGGTACCCAAATGAACTTTATTACTTAGTGAGAATTGGAACATGCATTTCCATAGTTTTGCCCTTCTTTACCATATTGGCTCTCACATTTCCATTTTCCTTAACTGGCAGTGGCCAAGAAAGCTCCTGGTGGAGTCTAACCTATAATAATAATAACAAACAACAACAACAACAACAACAACAAACAATTTGTACTGCACCCACCTGACTGGGTTGCCCCAGCCACTGGGGTAGGATTTCCAGCAAATATAAAAGCATAATAATACATAAAACATTAAATCCTTCCCTATACAAGGTTGCCTTCAGATGTCTTCTAAATGTTGTACAGTGGTACCTCGGTTTATGAACACAATTGGTTCCGGAAGTCTGTTCATAAACTGAAGCGTTCATAAACTGAAGCGAACTTTCCCATTGAAAGTAATGGAAAGTGGATTAATCCGTTCCAGATGGGTCCGCGGCGTTCATAAACCGAAAATTCATAAACCGAGGTTCCACTGTATAGTTCTTCATCTCCTTGACATCTGATAGAAACATTTGATTGTGCAACAGGCTAACTTTATTCTCCTCTGTCTATAAAACCTATCAGACATTTTTTGAGCTCTGTAACATTCCTTTACCCAAACGCCAAGCCCATCACCAAAGCATATAATGACATCACAGTAAGAAAACGACATGCTCATCTCTGAAGGTCACAAAATGTGGTGACACAGCATAAACCTGCTACTATCTCTGCAAGCTAAGAAGCTTTCTAAAATGAGAATTCTGAATACTAATCAATGGTTACCTATCTTCTTCCTCATCCCCTCCCATTGGTCTGATTCAATACTGTTCTAGGATCATTTTAAGAGCTCTTAAGAAGTGGTGTGCTATTATGATCAGTTATCTGTGAGAATTGTGATGATTCTAGTAGGTTAATGATAGTTTTGACCTAACTGAACAACTAAAAGGTGACTGTATATCTCAGCCACATCCCATGTGCACTTCATCTCTTTGTTTTTAAGGGGGTTCCTACACCTAACCCAGGCCTTAGCAAGTATGTGCTACCCGTTACAGCTTCACCACTGGTCCACTTCCGGGATCCTCTACGCCTCCCAGGCATGGGAACAATACCAAAGCATTTAGGTAGTGAAGAGGACACAAGTGTCTATCAAAGTTTATCAGGAACTTCAAGGAAGATGGCAGAGAAACAAGCTGCGACGTGGGAAGTTCCAGCAAACTTCCTGCCCCAGGCTGAACTTACATCACATGAGCAGGAGGGAAAGGGCAGAAAGGATATCCCTGGGAACACACTCCTGAAGGTAACAAGAGCCACACCCAAAGCTACTGTTTCTGGAGAAGGAGGAGGAAAGCCACACAAGGAGCTTGTAGTAGCTCAGCTGGGTGTTCTCCTTGGATGCTCTGCTGTCCTCAGCATGGTGCTGGCTGTTGGTCTACGTTGCATCCATTCCCAGTATTGTCACAAGCGAACGGAAGTGTCCTTTAGTGAGCCAGAAAATAATGCCATGGCACTTCAGGAGAATGGGGAGATGATGCATTTCAGAAAGATACGAGAGAACAGCTTTGTTCTGGTACAGGCAGAATACAACTGGATCAGCCCATCAGGCAGTGGGAAAAAAGCTGTTCTCTAGGGTGTCTACTAGCTCATGGTGGTTGTTCTTCCTGTTAGATGTCAGGTAGCTTCATCTGTAGGCCTGAAGTAGAAAATAATAGCACAGGAAGTGGAGCAGTTGCATATAACCATCTAAGCAAACCTATTTTGTGTAGGCATGATTTTGTTGCAATGCAGATGTATTAGCTACTTTGCAGATATTATGCAGATGTTTTACTTTCAGATATGAAAATATAAAGGTATGTTTTGTTCAAAGTGTAACTTTTAAGGCAATTAATATTGCATACCTGCTCATTAAATTGGACTATTGTTGCTATTATGTTTCCTTTGTTGCCTTAAGGTAGTGCCAGAAATAGAAATCCTTCCTCTGCCACTGTGTGTCACCTCCTAGTTCGTCTCTGCAGAAAAAGTTTCTGCTCTTGCGGTTCTTCTTTTCAAGTAAACAGAAGCCCTTTGCCCTCTTCTCACTTAGGTTGCGATGCCTTTGGTTTGGTGTGTGAGATTTCTCAAATCAGTCAGATGTTTGCCACTTGAGCTAACTTTCCTGTTTAGAAAAACAAAGCAGAGCAACACTGGCAGTTAAGAAAATTGATCCATGGGATGCAAACACTGACTGGCTGCATTGTGAATTGATCTCCAGGAAGGAAACAAAGACACAGTAAATGCCACCTTTTGGCAGAGGAACATGGCCGCTCATCAGGTGCAAATGGAGAGAAAGCTTCTTCTAGCCATTTGCACCTCGATATGCTGGCTTGTTTAATCCTCACGGCTGGCAGTTGCTTTGTTTTCTACTTTAGGTCAGTTCAGCTATTGGAACAATTGGAACAAAGACCTCAGGTCATCTCAGGAAACCCAATGGATGGCCCTATTACAACTTTTGCAGCCTTTTAGCACTCTGACTGGAAAAACTTTCTTCAGATTCAGGTTGTGCTGGAATCAAGGCGGCCTGAGCAATGGTTAGTCTGAGACCAAGTAGAAATTCAGAGTTAATTGGCAAAGGCTATTTACTACTCTGAGTGCAAATCCTTCTCTAAGCATACCCAAAAGGTATGCTCTGGGGAATCTTAAAGTATGTAGAAATATATATTAAGGGGTGGGGGGACCCTAGGGAAGGCATGCTCAATAACCATGCAATGCTGGGTGACGGTGGAAGTAGGTGGGGCAAGAGAACAGAAGAGCAGAGAATTGGGAAATTTAATGGAGTATCCTGGGAATGGCTGGCTGGCCCTGAAGAGCAGCACTCTGAACTGCAACATTGTTGCAACTCTCACTTTAAAATCATGTATCTTTTTAAAAAAATTGTCATAGGATAAGATGCACTGGGCATGCCTCTTCACTCCCAGAGCTTGCTATGCATTTATTATAAACATGTTTAGGGAAGTATTTAATGTGTGACATTTTTATGTATTTTTAATCTTTGTTATTATTAATATCCCACCTTTCATCCTCAATATGAAACACTCTGCAAAAATATTTTTTGAAAAGACTTCAAAACTCAAAACATATGCAAAATAAAGTACAAGGCAGCAGGTAATAACAGGGAAATAGTAAGGGAAAATAAAGGTGATGACCAGGAAGAAACAAACAACTAAAACACCTCTCAATCCCTTTTGGCAATAGGTCATAAAGGGTGTGTGACCACATCTTCCCTGAATTATTTTCAGCTGCACAATTATGTGTTTCAGATGAATGGATTCAGCTTAAAGATGGAAATGAACAAGTGCACTGAAAAAGGTTGAGAAAGTATGATGAATTACTCATTAATTTTCATTAGAAGCAAAATACTGCAAAACCTTTCACTTGAAAATAATGCAGGCTATCACGAAAATCATGGTAAGAAAATATGTGCAGCTGAAGTCAGTAAAAAGCTATTACAGAAACAGAGAAGACTGCAAAATGAATGTTCTTCCTAGAAAGATGATCTGGGTCTGTCAACTAAGTCATAGGAAAAGTGATTAATCTAGTCATATATTAAGTGTCTTTTTTGTTAAAGAATTGGGGTGTTTTCAATTGAGCTTCCTTACTCTAGCTGCATTTAACAAAATAAAAACTTTGTGTAATGCACAATAGTTGGGCTGCTTAATTTTAAAAGCTGCCTCTGTTCAGTACATTGTTAATGCAATCCCTAATTAACTGAGAAAATGGGTCAACAAGCTGGTAAATATTTAAAGAACTATCAGATTTCATTTAAAAAGTTTGCTATGATGGCTTAGCAGTTTATGAATAAATTACAAATTCTTAAGTCCTCCCGCACTATTTCTGTCTGTCTATGTTTAATAACACTAGATTGTTATAGCTTAGGATGTTTTTTAAACACACACACACACACACACACCCTTACCCTTGCCTAGTCCTATCTTGTGTAGAGAAGGTTAAATGTGCAACTTGAAGTGTACATAGATTAATTGATGGTACCATAGTTTATCTCTACTTGTGGTGGACAGCCATATTTTAGTAACCCGGGTGCCTCCCAGGACCATTTGGCAAGGTGAGTTTAGTAAACATGGAGCAAGATGGCAGTGCGAGGTTACGCAAGTGATAAAATTTGCTCCCAGCTTTTGATCAGTGAATATTCTTAACCCACTAACTGAGCATTTTCTTGTTCCCTGTTTTGTGTGAACTAAAAAGAGATCACATACGGGTCAAAGTTCAACCCCCAGATCAGGGCACTGTCTGAAGGTGCCTGATGCAGCAACCTTGTTCTACTGAGCTGCTTAGGGTCTGATTCTAATCAGTGCCTGAGAACCCTATGGAGACCTCTTTAAGAGCCCCATGACAGAAAGGCAGGATTATAAGCTTATTTATTATTTTTAATGAACTTAATTCAGTGGGTAAGGGTAATCTTGCCATCACAACCTCTAGTTCTTAACTCTATGCCTCTAGGAAGAGAGCAAGATTATATCTCACAATGTTCCAAGGGTGAAGAATACCAGTCATGAAGCACTTTGTAAATTAACATTAGTAGTGAAGTTACTTACATACCTAAAAACAATTCTTGGTACCATTTCTTTACCACGCAGTAGCATGAACAAGCAGTGCAAACCAAGGTGCAATTATCCAAGGATAAGCTCTATAGGACAAAGACAATGGACTGCAGGCGGCAACATAGTTAAGAAGTGCAGAACCTTTTGTGCTTCCCTTCCTATACTAGTGTCACCTGGAACTGGACAGGAGCTGCATGGGGCTTCATGCCACAGGTGGGTGTGAAATTGTCCACCTCACACTCATCCTGCTCTCACATGCACACAGCCAAGCTCGTCAAATGATCTGAGCAAATTGGTTGAGGAAAGGGATCATCAACCCCCTCTCTGCTCGTCACATGGTTGAGATGATGAATGGGAAGAGGCTGATTCACATCATCAGCCCAACTCTGCCCACACCAAAGCTGTGTGTGTGTTAGTGCTAGTGTCACCAAAAGTATTAGGGCTGAGGGTCAGAAAAAATTGTGTGGGGGCCAGATTAGCCACTCCTGCTTGATCTTGTGGCCTTTTCCTTTCTCCCATATAAATATCTGTCGTTGCTGCATATGGGAAGAATGACAATGTAGAGCTTGTGGATAATGTAGTTGTGAGGCAAATTGGGTCTTCTGCCTGGACTCTGTTTTCAGGGACACCACAGAGCACATGGAAATATGTGTAGGCACTTCCCTCACCCAATGAGGTTACAACATAGCTGCCAAGTTTTCCCTTTTCTCGCGAGGAAGCCTATTCAGCATAATGGAATTTCCCTTAAAAAAAGGGAGAACTTGGCAGCTATGGGTTACAATTGGTATTTCATTAGGAAAAAAATACCAAGCCATGAGCCATGTAAGTCAAGCAAACTAAGGAGTAATGAAACACAAAGCCAAAAGTGGGCATCTTTGGAAAAGAGGAGTGATAATTAAAATTAGCAATACTGATCAAATATAGCAATGGCAAGTCAGTCACTATCAATACTGTATTAGCTAATTAAAGCACACATTACCTTTTTAGTACCAAATGAAACTGTCACACGTATGACCTTCACTACCATTAGCATGAGTGCCTAATATTAACATACTGAGTGCTGGCCAAAAGCTTGACTACATGGACTGAGCTTATTTTGATAGGGCATGAGCCCAGTGCCAATGTTAGAGCTTGGCAGAGGATGATGTGTGAGTTATTCTTGGCAGCTACTGAGTAGCAAGTAATTTATACTTCTAATGAATGATTCTAGAAGTAATGAAACCTCAACCATGCAAGACCCAAGTTCCAAGAAGCAGCTACTCAGATCCTGGGCACCTTACAATGTATTCTGATGATCTCAAAATATCTATTGCTAAGAATAGCTTGAGGTGGCAGGGGACGACAATAACACTTTTATTTTGGACAAATGCAGTCTTTTGTGTGCACTCAGCGTAGCTCTGTTGCAAATGAGAAGGCAATGCACTGGCTATGTTTTGCTGAGGGCATAGTGGTATTGCTAGGCATGAAAATATAGTTACAGAATTGATTAAATACAATGGCTTCTTTCCCACTCACTGCTTGAAAATAAATATGATTTTATTACTAGATTTACTAGTATTAAGAGCACTACCACTGCTCTAATATATTCTCTTTCACTCACTCACTCACTCACATGACTTAGTATTGACCCAAACTGAGGAAGAGATGATATTCCAAATACAAATTTTTATAGAACCATAGAACTGTAGAGTTGGAAGGGACCTTGAGGGTTCTATAGTCCAACCCCTACAATATTGCCCACAGTCTCTGGGTGGGCTCAAACCACAAACCTGGTTAACAGTTGTTTTTGTGAAACATGATACTCTCTTCAGCAACTGAGGTACATAGTCCCACTTTCAGAGTGAAAACAGGAAGAGTTGTCCTAACTCTGATTTTACTTCAGTGTGCTGTCACATAGCCAAATCAGATTGATTTTGTGGTGCCATGGTATCATAACGCCGCCTATATGATCCCTGATTGGCCAGAAGACATAACCAGCAAGTGGAGGAAACTCACCTTCTGATTTAAATTTTGCATCAAAAGTAAGAATGGTTGTGAACAGGGGTAAAATAGCATGGCACACCAAAAAAATCCTTGCCCACAAAAAAATTGGCCCAGCCTTAATGCAACAACTACTCCCTGATGGAGATAAAGATATGCAGCATAAAGCAGGCATCCCCAAACTTCGGCCCTCCAGATGTTTTAGACTACAATTCCCATCTTCCCTGACCACTGGTCCTGTTAGCTAGGGATCATGGGAGTTGTAGGCCAAAACATCTGGAGGGCCGCAGTTTGGGGATGCCTGGCATAAAGGAAGCAAATCAAACCATACAATAGCTGAAATGCTAATAAGCAAGAGAGCAGAGGATGGGAAATCAGAGCAAAATAGGTATGGAGAAATCAATATGGTTTATTGGCACTTGTTGGCAGGAGGAATTGGTTTAGGTCTGGGAGAAACACATGCATATGTAAAGCATAGGTGGCAGGTAAAACAGAAGAAAGAAATTAGAGGCATTTGAACTGTGGTGCTGTAGAGTAATGTGAAGTATGAGGACGAGAAAGAAAAACTACTGAAGAAATTCTGGACAGGACAAGAAGACAGATGGGGTGGGTGCAACTATTGCTTTTGTTTTTGGCAGCCATTAAGTGTTCATCTTTTTTCATGCATCATGATGATATCTACAAGAACATGACTCTAATGCATTTTCAGTCTTAGTAGTGGTGATAATTGCCCACACAAGCTCTGTCACTAGATGGCTGCAAGTTCTTGACTTGAAAGTGGTGCTTTAAAATGCCTCAGAAAGGGAGCCCATTTACATCCATTCTGGCATCAACCTCATAACCCAGCAGTCGGGGTTGGAATTTCTCCATGGCCCAAGGCAGCTTTCACAGTGCAATGTCCTGCTTTTACTTCCCTTATTCTCGGCTCACTCTGTTTACACAGCTTAACCGCAGGATGCTTCAGTAGGCCAACTAAATTTATGGCTAGATCACTTATTGTATGTAGATCAGCTGACTGCCTGAATGAGTTACATGATATTCCCGCAGTGCAGCAGTGTCGTGGCAACTGTGATGCGCTGTTGGCAAATCCCAGTTTGGGCTTCCTGCATTTGTGGCAGCTCTGAAACAGAATAGCTCACTAGACCAGATTGGATTTTTCTGGTTTTGCTTCTTGGGATGGCTTCTTCCTCTGCTTATACTGCTGACTTATTTTTTCTAGTTAATAATCTCATTTCCTTGAGTTGCTCAGAAAGTACGTAACATGCAGAGTGCCATTACAGTATGCCCCTATCCTCTTCATCTGCTTCCTTTAATGGAACTTTGATGATGATGATTTTGCTATAGGGCTTAAAAACTCTAGTCAGAAAACAGGCTCCCAAGTTAGTGATCAACTAACAACTAATATGGTAGCAAGAAGAAGGACTTATACTCCTCAGGTTAAGGTCAAAGATCCCAGCTGGCCTCTCTGACTCCTGGAATTGCACTATCCATTACAGCTCTGCGCTTGCTAATGTCAACACATAATTGATTCTTTACAAACAGTTCCTACTTTACAGGCAGGTCAGAGATCAGAATCACTTTATTAATATGCGTTGATGTACATTAGATACTGGTGCATAAGGTGCTCAGGCATTCAGCTGCCAGTGTGGAGAGAAATGGTGATGTGACATGCTGGGGTTTATTGTGGAAACATGAAGCTCAAGAAGGGAAAGGAAATTTCACTCTGTTATATAAGCTATCACAAAAAGCTTCCAATACTTCAGGCATGATCCCGCTGTCCTTCTGAACCTCCCAGCTGTATACTGTTTATATGGGGTTCCCCCCCCCTGCTGCCAATACTCTCCCCATTAGTAGCCATCAACTGGTGTAAGCGATCTACTGGAATGGGCCTTTAGGTCTCAGTTTTAAAATCCTTACTCGGAGAAGTCCCATTGACCCAAATGGGATTAATCCAAGATAAAGACTCTGAACGAGGTAATCTTTTGATAGTACACCTACTTCATGTCATGACCCTGAGCTGTTCCTACCACTTAAACTTCATGACATTAACATCCATCACAGAATTTTAGTTCTGAACAGTATTAGCATTGCTGTGTATTCCCACCACACTCGTCTGAAGAAGGGTCACATTCTAAACCTCTGGGAAAGTACAGTAAGAAGAAGAGGAGGAGTTTGGATTTGATACCCTGCTTTATCACTACCCTAAGGAGTCTCAAAGCGGCTAACATTCTCCTTTCCCTTCCTCCCCCACAACAAACACTCTGTGAGGTGAGTGAGGCTGAGAGACCTCAGAGAAGTGTGACTATCCCAAGGTCACCCAGCAGCTGCATGTGGAGGAGCAGGGAAGCAAACCCGGTTCACCAGATTACAAGACTTAACCACTACACCACACTGGTACCAACCTCAGGTTCCATCCTGCCCACCCACATCCAAGAGCAGGGATGGAAAAGCTGTAGCCCTCCAGCTGTTCTCAGCTCCAGCCAGCATGGCCAGTGGTCAAGGATGGCGGAAGTTGTAGTCCAGCAGCAAATGGCGTGTTTCCGATTCCCCATCCTTGTTCTTGACAGACTCCAGTGCTCTGGAGCAACCATCTAGCACCCTTGGAAGTCGCACAGGCCCTTTCCATTTTGTTTTGTTTTATATAGAATCATAGAATCATAGAGTTGGAAGAGACCACAAGGGCCATCCAGTCCAACCCCCTGCCGAGCAGGAAACACCATCAAAGCATTCTTGACATATGCCAGTCAAGCCTCTGCTTAAAGACCTCCAAAGATCAGTCTCTGGAGATTAAGGCAGAGAGAACGACTGGATCAAGGTGAACAGGTGGATTTTGTGGCTGTATGGAAATGTGCACCTAGTACTACTTCCAAGTTCAACTGTATATCAACTAGATCAGCTTGGCTCCCTGGGGTGAGACGTACTTACTGGCTTTGGATGATGACGATGACCCTATGCAGGTGGTGGTGGTAGGAAGCAGGCACAGCCCTTGGCGCATGATGATGCCAGCACTACGTTCATTCAGTAACAGTGTAGGCCTCATTTGTGTGGTTGTTCTGTTCTCTGCCCCCATATCTGAGGAGGAAGGGTTGCACAAGTTGGGTTGGCACATGTTAAGATGCACATGCATACTGCTTGCCTCTCACAGTACCTTATACACACGTGTGTGAATATTTGGACATGCCCTGCGCCTCCTCGGTCATATTGCGAGTGTGAAAATGTGCTTTTTTTCAGCCGAAATGCACTGGAACTCAGTTCTGGCACCTCTCAGGTGGGCACCATTGCCATGATAAGAGAGCATGGAAGTTCCAGTCCAATCCAAACTCTCAGACTCTAACATTCACATGCGAGGTAGAAACTCCACAGGTGCAGCCTTTCTTATCGCTACATCATCATGCCTAGGAAGCCAGCCATTAAAGGCCCAGACCCTCTTGTTATGAAAGAAAAAATATCACAGTCCTCCTTTGGTAAGGAAAACTAAAGCTACTCCCCGCACTGCCAACAACTCAATTGCAAACAATAATTGACTAGTTAAAATAGGAAATAACCCTGGTCAGGCTTACGATCCCCTTAGCTCTGCAATAGAATATTTGTTATTGGAAAACCAGGCTGTTGATAGTTTGTGACTGCTGTCCATGCTTCCCACTTGTTTTGGCACTAGCCATTTCATCCCACTAGAGGGCACCATTGCTAAATTTATTGTGGTATTCAGGCAATTTTTCAAGGAAACAATTGTTTCAGTTCAGTGATTACACTCCTGTTTTTAAAATTCAGCTTTGTTTGCATGCATAAAAGTATACAAAAGAATTTTCTCACCAATCTGCTTTTTATCACAGAATATTGTACTGGGGGTAGCTGGGCTACTTGATACTCATTTAATTTTTTTGTATAACATTTATAGTAACTTTCACAGATTTTATGTATTTTAATGTTTTCCATCAGAAGTTTTAAAAGATGCCAATTTCAAAAATTTGTGCATCTACATGGAAAAAAATAGCAAATTTTAGCAAATTTATTATGTTCCTTTTGTATGACTGTTTTCAAAAGACCATTTTTGTAATTTGAATCTTTAACCCGTCTCTGGGTAGAGCAGATCAAATAAAACGTAAAGGATCTTTTCTGTCCTGAACAGGTCAACACTACTAGTGGTTGTTTTTTATAAAATAAAATAACACCCTTCCAAATAACTCAGAATAATCAACTGGTCCGCTTACAACTATGTTTTTTATCTGTTTATTTGTCCATGCTATTTTATACTATTTCCAGCTAGGCTTAGTTGTGCAAAGTCTCTTGTAACACAGAGAAAGCCCTTTGATAAAACCGCTTTCTCACCTCCAGCTAGTTCCTCCTTTATTGATGGTCTTCATCTACGTACGTAATGGACTGGTATTGATTCGCTCCTTTGGAAAGAGTCAGAATGGGGCAAAAGCTATAGCCTTGGGGGCACAGTTAAAAAAAAAAGTGGTACAATTCTGGAGAAGGGATCTATACACACCTCTGGCCAATATTGTGCTAATATGGCTGGTGCACAGCACTAATCCTTTGGACTCATTAAACAAGGATTTGCTATGCTTGAAGCACATAGGCAGGTGTGTGTGTTTTTAAGCCACTTATCTCCAAATTTCTGCTCTAGTTCAAACTCCAGCAGTTTGTTCAATAATTAGCCTTACTGTATTGCCATATTAATTTGAATACACATATTTCTCCCCTTCCAACACCCGCACCAGATGTTTCAAAATGGTGGCTTTAGGAAACAAAGTGCAGCCAGACTTCTGAAGTGATTTTTATGCCTAGAGAAGAGACTCAAAAGAAAAATGATTTGTGGGAAGAACAAAATAAGACAGAATTAAATCATAAGGCTCGTTCCTTCTGGGATTTTTTAAAAAAAAAAATTTATTTGTTATAAAATACTTGTTTTGCTACTGATTTGTCAGATACATTTTGTTATTTGCTTGTTAGGTGTGCATCTGTGCTACATTTTTGGACAGCTTTTGTGGCAGTGGAAGTGGTTTTGACAGCTGCTCTTAATGGCTGACATCCTACCCAGCCCCCAAATGCCCCATTGTGTCATTCTGTGTGTTTTTAAAAAATCAGTTCAGTGGGGGGCTGTCATTTTGCATGTATGTGGTGAATATATTTTTTAATATATATATATATATATATATATATATATATATATATATATATATATATAAATAAATTCACAGAACAATGCAACATCTGGGAACTGCTGATCCCACATTTTCCAGCGGGAGACTTGGCAGCTATGCTCCCCGCCCCCTGCCTCAAGCAAGCCATTTGGGGCTGGCCATGTCTCCCCCTGGCAGCCATTTTAATATAGTTTCCTAATTTTCCAGATGTGCTTACCACTAAGATCAGTACGGGCACCACATTTTTCACAGACAAAAAATTGCAACTTTTCAACCACAAAACCGGATTCTGTGCCTACTTCTTATTGCAATTATGCAAATCACACAGGTTTACAGAATGTGGCATATTCGAGTCCACCTTGGCAAGGACTCATACGCCCTCATCTGTTGGGAATCGTATTCAGTCACACCTCAGGCTTCTGAAATCCAACAAGCATTGCCTATACGGTGTCAAGTCGAGCTTTGCAGCCATAATGGCTAGAAACTTCAAAATCAAAGCTGAGAGCCACAGGAAACTTGCTGTTTCTTCACTAGTACACCACTCAAAATAGTTCTCAGGCAAATCCGAACTGCTAAAAAGTTGCTGTGTTTGACACTGGAATAGTCTCTATGGAACAGAGTCAGTTATTGGTACATTTTACTCTCACTGAGCATATGTGTGTTCCTTTCAAAGCATCCCAGATGAACAACCTCTCAGTTTACAAAGGAATCTTCTTGTTTGTTTTCTGATTATCATAACATCCGAATGAATTATTGTCAATTATAAAATCTTGTTTCCTTCAGGGTGTAAGATGGCAGCTTCCAAGTTCTGAGCAAACACTTTGTACATGAGACAATAACCCCCTGAAGCTAAGAATCGGCAAGAATTGTCCTTGGATCCCAACAGCCACAACCCACAGGATAGGAAAGTGCTCCTCACTTGGCAGAGTCCTGGATATTTTATGTGACAATGCTATTCATTTTCTCAGTTGCCAGCTCATCCCAAGGTTTTAACACCAGGATTATAATGTGTTAAAAGCAATCTTAAAAACAATACAGTTGAACAAAACCAGTGCACATTAAGACCTGCAACAAGTCTAAATACCCTCTTGCTGTTTTGGAACAAAAATAAATTGCTAGTTTAAACTCATGGAAAGGCACAAAAATTGCAGTGTTTGCTAATTTTATGAGAACAAGCCAAATTGTGAGTTGAAATTTATGTGGCATCAGTAGCTAATTCGATTTAGTGGCTTTACATTTTGCTTCATTCCTTGTGAAAATGCAGGTTTGCCGAGTAATGTGTCAAATGGTGAACCATACTATAAGGAAATGTATTTAAAAAATTAGATCTTAAAAAAATGTTTGAGGGAAACATATTATCTGCCACCCGTGTCTTATTTTTGTGTGGGTAGAAAAGATTGATATTACTCTTAAATGTAAGTTCATTTAACTTATTGGTGGGCGATATTCCTGTATAATGTATCCCTTTTATAAAATTTTTCATTATAAATCCCAGTTACGGGGGTCTACTGAAGACAGTAACAAAGATCTGTGAATTATAGCAACACTGCAGTTTGAGGACAACTGGAGAGAGCCATGTTATTCAAGAGTTAACAGCAAGTCAATGCAAGTATCCCCATCACAAAATTTCAGGCTCCACCTGCAATTTGCTTTAACTGATGAAAAATAGGAAATATACTTACTGGAAATCTTGGGGGAAAGACACCATGTGATTCATCCTCTCTCCTGGTGCATGTATGCATGATCTGGACACATGTGGAAAGTTGGGGTCCAGGAGAAACCTTAACGTTGCCTATGGAATTGCTGATGGCGACAACTCTGATAACAGGATCAGAGCAGCACTATCTGACATGGCTATCCTAGTTTGGATCTATATTATGGGAATAATCAAGATTTTAGTACAGCCAGAGTTTTTACATAATGGGGTTCAAGTGAAAAAGCCTGCAGTGTGTGAAGCAGCCCTCGGGGAAAGACAGACAATAGTTTAAGCTGAAGGCTAGAGGTGTTTCTTGCGGGCCACCAGGAAGACAGTCTTCCTCTGTATGGTATGATGCTCAGCAGCAGGACCTGCAGATCTGCTTCAATGGAAAACTCACACCGCAGCCAACAAGATCCTCAGTTCTATGGCAAGGATCTGATTGGCTCATGGGAAGATGCCTTTCATAGTCTGTCCCAGGTAGGCACTAGGCTTCTGATCTGAACGGAATTGTGTCTGCCACTGCCACAACAGAGAGAAATGAGAGGAAAATATATTCAAGCTGCAGTTGACAAAGACGTCCTGCAAGCGGGAGCTGATTGCCAAGTGTAGAATTCCCTTTTGAAGCATCAATTGCTCCATTTTCTCAACAGAAAGGAAGTCAAGGAGGGGAGAGAGAAAAAGGCACCCCTTTGAGAAAGACAACCCGCTGCGGGGAGCAGATCATTTTCCAGACTGTTGAAGCAGCAATGCTGGGTAGTCTTTGTTATTAGCATACGTTTTCAGTAGCAGTTCTTTTACAAAAGCAATGAGAGTTAAGCTCCCCTTTTCAACAAATTTTTACCTCAAGTGTGTTAGCAGAGGGGTGCAATAGAAAAAAAAACTGCCCGGGCCAACATCTAAGGATATGTAAATAAGTCTTTAAGTCTGTTAGGCATGGCAGCATGACCACTCCCCTCATGCCAGCAACTGGCATTACGAGCTTCTTCACCAACATGCAGAATTTCCACGAATCTAGCATGACTAATAGGCACAGAGAGACATATCCTCCATGAATTTGGCTAATCACCCTGATAAATGTACTATTATAGGGGTCACAAAAGCATTATTTGTTGGCATCCATCTGTCTAGGGAGACAATGGAGGAGTGTGCCTTTGGGGTGAGGTCAAGCTGTTGGATGGTTGTAGTGCCTTCTGTGGCTGTAGAGACTGATGTGGGAGAGGCATGCTTTGTTGCAGTTGCGACAAATGAAGGCGTCCAGTTGTGCTGCTGCCTACGCACCATGGCGCTTCTTCTCTCTGTGCTCCTCCCAGTGGTCATTCCTCCTCCGGTCATGGCTGTGGATACACAACCTCTCTGTCTCCAGGCACTGCGGTTGTCTGCAAGGGATTTCCACATGGCGGGGTTGATGCTGCCAGCCTTCATGTCACAGAGTTGGTCCGCCAATTGGCCTGGTGCTGGAAGTAGCTTCCTCCCCACGTTTACACATTTAGGACCTATGAGTACCAAACACCTGAACAGGGCTACATAAATTGAATTATTTTACTTGCATATCAAAGGCCAGTGACACATAATCTCTTACTTACCTTGTTTGGAATTTTGTGTTGTTGTAGTTTTAGGATGCCATCCAGCGGAGTGCTGTTACTTGCCTCCTGTGTTACAGAGGCCCAACTTACCTTAATAAGAAGTTGGGCATCAAGTGTCATCTGTCCTGTGCTGTGGAACACTCTTCCTGCAGAGATTTGGCAGGCAGCCTCTCTTCTGACTTTCAGGTGTCTCTTGAAGACATTTTTTTTTGCCGACAACCCTTTGCAGCTATTTGGTTTTTGTTAGCCAATCACTTGAATGATTAACCGTATTTCATTTATTTATTTTTTAAATGTTTTATAGTGTGCACTGTCTTGGTATTTTATGACACAGTAGTATAGAAATGCTTTTATAAATAAACACGAGTCAGAGGCAACAATAATGTATCCAACAATGCTCAACTCAAAGTACAGAATGGAAGAAATCAACAAGTAAGCCAAACCCTGCTGTGAGATCTGTACACTGCAAACACCCCAGCAAATCTGAATAAGAGGCCAGGCAACAAGTGGTCCATGCAGCTACATCTGCTGCTTGACTCTTTTCGGGGTCATCAGCATCCATTAAAAAAAAGAGAGAAACATTTTTATCAGTTACTTTTATTTTTAAAAAGTGTTCATATAGACTTTAAAAAAGAAACAAACCAAAAGCTTTACCCAGGCAGAAAAAAGGACCCAAGTTACAAAAAAATAAACTGCAGACCTATCCGTTTGCCTCTTTCCAAACTAACACCCAATGAGCTCCTCTTATAACTGAAGGCATGAAATGAACATCTTAACAGTCTTTAAACATAATGTAACATTTTGGATATGAATAATTAAGTTCTACTAAGTATGGACTTAAAGGATGTAATTCAGTTTTGCTTTATGTTCCTTTAAGAACAATCCACCCAACATTCACTTGTGTAAAATGAGGAAGAAACATAATACCATTTAGGCTGTTCAAAGCCATAAACAATTATAGCCAGAAGTGCCTTTCCCTGGAAGCCTTAAATACAGTGTAGTATCAATGAAATTGCCATGACAAATTTTCATAGTTAAAAGTCATGAACTGATGATACTGTAGTAATTTGAGGTAGATCTGTTGGATGAATAGCAGTGTAGCGACTGTTTAAGAGCAGACATGACTCAAATGATAAGACAGAAGAGTTAGTTGGCTGTGAGTTTAACAGTAGTGAGTGGAAGAAACAGCCAGGAATATTTCATCTGCAAGAGGCATCAAAATGAATCGGATTTGCGTAAGAGCAAAACTTGCTCTTGTGGTGCATCTCCTTCTCATTTCCATGGGGCTTGCTCACAAGAGAAAGCCACACGATATTCCATCCAGTTTTGGAACAGTCAGCCACAAAACTCATGGGTCTCATTTTCTTCTTCAGCTTATGGCCAAGATTGTGGACTTAAGATAACCTGTATTTTAGAGGCCCAAGAAAGGATTTGTCAAAAAACAAAAACATGTTATCTGTTCTTTTTCTGGCGTTTTGGCTCCCTGTATTTTTAGACAACTGAATCAAGATGTATACAAGGTGAATTTGTGATTTGTGTGTAAAAATACATATATCTGATCCACTTAACTGAGAATCCAGCTTGTGATGAGTTTGGGGACTACCTTTACAGTACCTCTTCTTAGAAACATATCTGATATGTTACCATTTTATAATTCTGACCCATATGCAAATAAACATGATTGAGGCTATCTAATTGGCAAAATGCAGTAGCTTCTATGCTTGATTTCACTGACCTTAATTCTTATTAATGGGCACTTAGATCTTTTGCACCTCTATCATTCAGAAGTGGTAACTTCATTTCAGGAAAGTGGCCTATCAATAAACACATTTTGACCTAAGCAGCAAAGAAGTCATTTTATACAGATTGATATACATTGTTGATAACATAATACAATTATCTGGGCAGGACTGTTAATTCCAAGATGAATAATGCATTATCAAGTCTTGGGGTATAGGGAGAGGAATGTATTTCAAACAGTTTGTGTGTGCAGTTAACAAGGTTCGCACAATATGGTAAGCCAAACTGCAGATTGTAGTTAATGAGGGGAAGAGCGTAACCATGAGTCCTGGTTCAGACAACACACAAAGCCAAACTTTGACTTAGGTAGGCACAGCAGTAACAAGGACTAAGGAGGATCAAAAAGTACCTGCGAACTCCTCTATGGGAGCCCACATGGTTGCATGTTCTTGCTAAGCCAGTTTGGCTCACATTGTTGCACAAGCCAGGTCAATAATATTGAAACTGAATGACATTCCCTAAGAACTTGCCCTTTCTTTCCACTGTAATGTACAGAGGTCAAAATCATCATTTTCATTCCCACAATTCCATATGCGGTTGAATGCACACATACATTCTTGCAGAAGCAGACATCTTCACATACTTCAGTGGAATGGGCTATGAACAGGGAAGACCCTGTGGACAGGGTTGCGGTGCAAGCTACCAGGTCCATAAGGATCTCCTGGATGGGGCCACATGATTACCAAACTCAAGAGGATGAAATGGCATTATCTGTCTCTCAGAACACTGCTTAGTCCAGGGGTTGTCAATCTGGTCCCTACCGCCCACTAACGGGCGTTTCAGGATTCTAGGTGGGCGGTAGGGGGTTCTACGGCACAAGCTGAATCCTCCTTCCATTGAGCACTGGTGGGCGGTAAGGAAATTTTTTCAAGAAAGATGCATTAGTGGGCGGTAGGTATAAAAAGGTTGACTACCCCTTAGCCCAGGCTTCCTCAACCTCAGCCCTCCAGATGTTTTTGGCCTACAACTCCCATGATCCCTAGCTAGCAGGACCAGTGGTCAGGGATGATGGGAATTGTAGTCTCAAAACATCTGGAGGGCCGAGGTTGAGGAAGCCTGCCTTAGCCTAAAGGCAATTGACATGAATAAGGTACACTGCTTACTAGCAATGCAATCCTATGTAAATTCCTATCAGGAATGGAAGTAAATTCCAATGAGGGAATTACTCCCCGGTAAGTGTATATCATTAACATACTGCACTTTATCTCTTTTATAAAGTGTAAAGAAAACTCAACATATTTAATCTTTAAAAAATACCCACATAAGCTACAGCAGCCAAATTGACCAGAAATACCGCCCCCTTTTTATACCAGTGCTTTCAAACATTTAAAGAGTACACAAATATATGTTTTCTGTGGAAAATATCTAATTACAGAATTAGGTTTTCATTTTCACTAGCTTGCGTGTGCTGCAAAGAACACCACTCTGCAAGCGACAGTAAAGCGAATATTAGCATCGGATATTCTTCTGTCGCTGTGGGGTATGGTGTACTGAATTTGGGGAAAGAGGGGGAATCTTTTAGCTCAGTTTGGGTTAACACCAGTAATACTAATGCTACTAATAAAAACCCTCCTAGCTGCACTTGTAGATCACAGATCTTCCCTTACAACCGTAAGCACCGGGCCTTCTCTTTGAAGATGCTCTCAATGCATTTAAGATATACAATGCCATAAAATCATAAAAATGGAATGCAGAGAATTGCCTTGAGAAACCATTAGCTTTGAAGGAATGTCTAGACAACGGTGTCAACAAATGCAAATAATTTATGCTTCTCCTTTTCTCTCCAATGGATGGCCCCATGCTGAGTGTACACAAACTTAGAAGAAAAAGGCATGTCATAATCATAGGAGCAGGGAGGGTTACGGAATCACACAGAAATTCAAGTTAATCTTGACGAGAACTTCAGAAATTGCTTTCCTGCTGTCAGCCAGAAGAGTGTTGGTTGCCCCTGGTTTGTTTTGGCCTGGGATTAGCAGATATGCACGTGAATGGTGAGCAGAATCTGCAGAGCACGGCTCTCGTTCTGACTTCATTCAGTTCAGTGGAGCTTATGTGAGAGTAAGAAACACTTGGTGGCTTGTGCCCACTTCCTCTGAGAAGGTGTGAGGATGGAAGCTCCAGTCTCTCATTGTCTGAACTATTCACTCAATAAGAAAAATCAAATAAAAAAATCAAATGACCCCAAACTTTAGTGCAACCTCTTACACCAAGCAGCCATGTGATTTTGGAATCAATGCTTTTGTCAAATATATTTTAAGGCACTTCAGTAGGTATTTTAAATATATATATATATATATATGTATCTATAAAAAATAAAATAAATGCCGAAGCAACATTCACATATGCCCATCTTCTGAATTGTCTCTGTGTATGTACAAAATAGTACATATATACATTCATTGGATCTCTTCCGCTGTTAAACTTTCACTGGCATCTTGGGCTGCTTTGTTAATTTCAGTGCCTGAAAGCAGTAAAACACAGCATCAGTTTGTTTGCATTGAAAGAAGAAGCAGCAAAGTTAAACAAGCAATGTACTTGAAATAAATTGGTGGTAGGTTTCCTACAGCAGGAGGGAGATGCTGGTGTCTCTGGCCAACTCTTCCCTAAGGGTCTTGTGCTGCTAAATTACAAGGGGTGTTCCCCCACTATCTTGCTAGTTTTCTTCTCCTCCACCTTATGCAAGAATTCTTTCTCCTGGGATTAGCAAGGATCAAAAAGACTTTAGCTTTTTTCTACAAGTCACCTCACGATGGGCTATAACATACCGTTTCTTCCTTTTCTCTCTCCCTCACACCTGGAGACATGACACTTTCTTATTTCTCTGACACTGACTGGCAGCATACCCTACTCCTCTCTCACTCCTGGCAATTCCTAAAGACAGGGAACTGGAATCACACATCTGATAAAATGAGGAGGATGAAGGTTGATCACTTTTAAGAAGCCATCTGTCGTAGATTTCCTGGGAGAAAAAAATCCTAGATTATCCTTTCCTGTTAAGAAAAGTTTAGAGTGGCACCATTGCATTTCCTAGAGGAGAAAGATGACAACACTGGGCACCCAAGGCAGGCCACAGGGTGGCACTGGGCAGAAAAAGTTCCTCCTTGAACACTTAGCAAAGAAGATCATAAGAACTTAAGAGCCTGCTGGAACGACATCTAGTCCAGCATTCTGTTCTCACAGTGGCCATCCAGATACCCGTGGAAAACCTGCAAGCAGGACCTGAGCACGAGAGCACTCTTCCTCCTTGCGGCTTCCAGCAGCTGGTATTCAAAAGCATTACTGCCTATGACCATGGAGTCATGAACACAGCCATCATGGCTAGTAGCCACTGAAGCCTTCTCCTCCATGAATCCTTTCCCAAAGTTGGGAGCCCTCACTGCCTCTTATTGGAGTGAATTCCATGGTTTAACTGTGTGTTGCATTGCTTTGCTGCCCCTTTCTTGAAGAAGTCTCTGGCACTGTCAAATGCCTTGCGATAAGACTCCTGTTGGCTTTATAGTAATGAGATCTGGTACCGTAGTAATTCTGACAGTATTGAAAGGTCTCATTAGCTCTCCATATTTGCTTGACCCAGTTTCAGGTCTAATTACAGTGTTTGTTGGTCTGTTTTCTTTTTTTAAAAAATCATATGAGAAATTGCACTCGTGTAAATTATGTGCACATATATGTAATGTGGGTGTTGCTGTCAGGTTCCTTTGATGTTAAAACTCATTTACTGTGCTGAAAAGTTCCCAACAGCTTGTGAACCATGATATGGGTATTTGTCTTATATTTAAACATCTTTAAAAAACAGCAAGATAGGTTATTGAGAAAGCATTACCAAAACAGATGGAACACAGACCACATTGCTCTCGTAAAAAGTGCACTATTTGTTTCTTAAATTTGAGAATTAGGGTTAATTGTATTCAATACATTACGAATGAAGACGCATATATTTGCAACATTGTTTGGGAAAATGAGATCTATGGTGTGTGGAGGCATCTACAGTACTACTTGCCAGAATAGAAACGCCCTCTTGTCGACAAACCTCTAAATATTTAAATTCTACTTCATGAAGAAATCACAGGTTGGTATCATAATTAAGGAAGGGTGTCATTGTAGAGCTGAGTACAATGACTGGATAACAGTTTTCCACCAGGAAAGAAATGCCAAAGTGAAGCCAAGGAGTTGATAGAAAATAAACATCAAGGTGAAGTTGACATGTTTACTTTCAAAGCAGGAGACCATTATCCAGGCACAACATCAAAATATATTGTAATTATTGCTACTGAACCAAGAATGAACTTCCCTGATTTACAAAAATAATAATATAGTCATGTAATTAGAATAATATTCTTGGAAAAATAACCTACAAGACCAGAAGAAGAACAGTGGTATGGCAAAATGACAAACGATCAAAATAAATCTGCCAAGCAACGTAGCCTGATTAATTAAAACTTAAAAAAGAAAGACCTGACTTTGGATGCATCTCGGAGGAAAAAGGCAAATGCCCTACTAGATTTGGGGGAAATAAAACCGCCCACAACAGGGCCTTTTAAGACTTTATTGGGCACACATGCATGGATGAAAGAAAGAGTCACAATTTCCTGTCTTTGGAATTTTTCTAGGCAGGGGAAGAGCAGATACTTTATTGTGCAGAGAACCTCACCAAAGCATTGTACAAGGACAAAATGTGGCATGGTGCTTCAGATGCAGTGAGTATCTCTGGGTATGCCTGCAGGTCCTATTTACTGATGTGCTTTTTCCGTGCAAAATGACTGCCAGGAGTCCACAAGAAGCACACATTCAGCCCAGCCTAATCTCCTTGCCTGCAGATTGGTATGATCATGGAGTGGCTCTGCCAGCACCTGAACAGCAATGGACACAACACTTCTCTAATCTTATCTCCCTCTCTCTAGATCTATTGTAATGAACTATGCTTCCGGCCACAATTTCTTACCTTTTGTCTAGAAATCATCCAAGACTTTATTGTTGGTACCAACACGCTACCAAGGAGAATCTGAGCCGGGTGATAGATAAGTAAAGGGACTGAGATTAAGGATAGGTGTTCATAGCCTTCAAATACTATCTTCAGCATTGGTATTCCTGTGGACGGAAAGACAGCTAAATTTAGGACTGCTTTGATTGATGTATTTTCTTTGTCAGGGATCACAGGAAAGCATTATACTTTTTGTAACATTTCACTAAGATTTCAAAAAAGAAAACAAACGAAAAAAGATAGTTCAGGAAGACGAAGACTGAAGACACAGATGTAGTAGGAGGCAGAAAAACTAATTCTGCAGTGAAGAAAAGCCCCTTTTCCTTTTGGCAAAAAGGAACGAGACAGAATGCTGGAGAGACTCCAAGAACAAATCTCCCCTCAATTCAAAAGCGGCATTCTCTCAGCCAGAGGCTGAATGCAAATTTGTAACCTGCTAGAGGCCAACTGTACAAAATATTGGGGGGTGACCTATATTCCTCCACCCTCTTGCTTTCCTTCATCTCAATGCCAAATTGCTTACCTTCTCCCCCCATTTATGATACCCCTCACTGTCTCTGAGCCTACTCTCTTTTCCACAAACAAATGTGTTCTCTTTGCAGTGAAAGGGGAACATTTGCACCTCGGAATGGAAAGGGAATCCTTACCGCTTTGCCCAGGACATTTCAGACAACTGGTGCATCAAAAGGAATGACTGATTGTTTACTTAGCAGTGTCTTGAACTGGGGTGCTTGGGTCTATAAGAGGCCTCCAGGTTGCATAGTATTGCTATAAAATATCCCCGGAATGTTAGAAAGCTTGTGTGTGTGTGTGTGTGTGTGTGTGTGTGTGTGTGTATTACAGTTACAGGAATGTTAGAAAGCTATAAACAAACAAGCAAACAAACAAACGTTACACAGTTACAACAGCACAATATCTACTCAAGAGGCAAGTCCCATAGAGTCGAATAGGGCTTACTCCTGGGTATGTGGGTAAAGGATTGCAGCCCCAAACCCTTTTGGAAATCAAGCCCAGTGTAGTGCCATTAAATCCTACAAAGTTTTGAATGAAGAAAAGAAGCTACACGGGAATGTACATGCTTGTTTGATTTTGGTCTTTTGTCCAAGAAGGGATGTTGGATTCTTTGAACGACGTTACAAATATGGAAACAAAGCCTATTGTAAATCCCAGGCCGCTCTTGGATATTTCAGTCCACAGCGTTTGTTAATGTAACTATGGAACAGGAGCAGTGATTCAAACGACAGTGACAGGAGCAGGTGCCACTATAACAAAAATAGAAAAGCACTGCTGAGGAATTTAAATCTTTAAGATGGGTAGCAAGGAACAAAAGGTGCTATGCATAAAAGGATTTGGTTATCTTTATTTTCATCTGTCCACTCCAGTTTCTTTCATCACTTATAGTACATAAATTCTGATGTAATGGAATACGATAGGAACACCAACATTAGATTTCTTTAGTATAAAGTTGTGCAGCATCTCGGCACACACAAATATATATATTTAAAAACATAGCAAATCCAGCTACTTTTCTAAAATGTTCAAAAAGTTAAGAATAGCTTTTTAAAAAGTGAATTTCAGAAAAATGGTTCACATTGTTACATTAGTCTTCCCATAGATGCACTAGTTCCTGTGTTTGATGGCTGCTTTCAGTGTGTTGTTTTTTTAAAAGAGGAAACATTTGAAATTATTATTCAAACCCGATTTGTAAGGAACGGAAAACAAGTGTTAACAATTTTGCTCCTGCTGTTCATGGACCCGAAGGAAACAAATGAGAACCAAAATTCAGGATCGTGCCTGGAACTTTGCTACCACCCTCCCATCCCTCGACGCATCCTGCCAATTTCTGCAAGTGAAATCAGGAGGGGGATGAAATCAGGACTCTTTCCACACTAGGGCATTGAAACTCTTATCCATTTCCTTGGAAGTTCTATTATGTTCAGTGGTTTTACTCCCAGGTCAGGGGCATTGCTAGGGAGTGAGCCAGGGGCCTTTGTGCCTTCTTCCATCATTGGAAGACTCCCGATTATTTACTGTGCAAGGCATGTCTGGAATATCACTTTGTCAGATTGCTTGAAGTGATACAGAAGGTGGACCAATCAATCCAGAACCCTGCTGGGCACTTGCTGGAAAAATGGAGGAGAGCTCTTCCACTCCTTTCCCGTGATTGTTCTTAACTACAGTACTTCCCTCCTACTGAAAACACTGGGAGGGAAATCAAAGAGTCTCCAGGGTGGACTGAACTCACCACCTTGTAAGGGGACTGAGGTGTTGGGTCCTTTGGATAGAGCCATTTCTCAGGTTCAAAGCAGCATGTATCCAAATCTCCCATGATTTGGTCCTACCAACAGTGGAAATCTGATATTGATAGGGAAAGGGCTGTGGAAGTTTCTGTGACAATAAGGAGGAGACCTCCAAATACAGGTCTCACTCTCCAAGGATGGGACTTTCTATGTCCATAGTAAATAAGATATGGCTTTCTACTCTTACATTATCATAAGGGATATCCTGCCTTTCCCTATTTTGCTTCTTTAGCCCCACTCCCTCTTCCTGAGGTAATATTTTAATTACCATAACAAGACACTGTTCCATCTCCTACAGTCTGAGTACAGTGGTGCCTTGCAAGACGAATTTAATTTGTTCCGCGAGTCAATTCATTTTGCGAAAAATTCGTCTTGCGAATCGCGGTTTCCCATAGGAATGCATTGAAAAAAAATTCTGCCCATAATTAATTAAATTTCATTGCATTCCTATGGGAAACCGCGATTCGCAAGACGATTTTTTTGTAAAACGAATTAGTGTTGCGAGTCACGTTCAGATCGCAAGACTCATTCGTCTTGCGAAAAATTAGTCTTGCAGGGCATTCATCTTGCGAGGTACCACTGTACTTAAGTACTGAGACACAGTACACAAAGTATTTAAGAACAGCCCTGGTAAGTCTTTAGTCCCCTATAAAGGTAAAGGGACCCTGACCGTTAGGTCCAATCGCAGACGATTCTGGGGTTGTGGTGCTCATTTCGCTCTATAGGCAGAGGAGCTGGCTGTCCACAGAAAGCTTCTGGGTCATGTGGCCAGCATGACTAAGCCACTTCTGGAGAACCAGAGCAGCACACGGAAACGCCGTTTTCCTTCCCGCCAGAGCGATACCTATTCATCTACTTGTACTTGACGTGCTTTTGAACTGCTAGGTTGGCAGGAGCTGGGACTGAGCAACCGGCGCTTACCCCGTTGCGGGGATTCGAACTGCTGACCTTCTGATCAGCAAGCCCTAGGCTCTGTGGTTTAGACCACAGCGCCACCCACGTCCTTTAATCCCCTGTAGCTGTATGAAAAAGCAAATTTCCTATATATGTAGCATCCTAATTCTACTCCAATATCACAGGCTAACCCCAAAGCAAGCAAGGCTACTCTTCAAACTAGTCAACTGAAGCAGGATGAGGGTCTACCCCTGTGGTGGTACCATGTAACCTCATACTTTCCTTAGTCTCTTGCCTCTTAATGATTGTGACTCTTTTACATTTAAACAACCCCCTCCCTGAAATACAGCATTTGTACTTCATATTTTCAGTCACTATACACACATACACAGTATTTTTAAAAACTTGCAGGATAGGAAAGTATTTTCACATAAATTTAAATATGACTCTCTTTCTATCCCGCTATCACTGCAACCACAGAAATGAAGCAAATAAATTTTAATGCTCTTCGAGTTCAGTATTGGACCAATTCGATCAGATACTCCCTGCCGATGTAGACAGATTCCTCCGGGCTGGAAGGCCCACCACTTGCTCCCTGGACCCGTGCCCGTCTTGGCTGATTAGAGCGTGTCCAGATGAGGTACGGGCCCCCCTGGGTGAGATCATCAACTTGTCCCTGGGCACAGGGACTTTCCCAGAGGAGTTGAAGGAGGCAGTGGTGCGTCCACTCTTAAAGAAAACATCTCTAGATCCTTTAGATCTATCCAATTATCGCCCGGTTTCGAATCTTCCGTACCTGGGTAAGATAATTGAGAGAGTGGTTGCCGAACAGCTTGGTAGGTTTCTGGATGAAACATCAGCTCTAGATCCATTTCAGTCCGGCTTTCGCCCTGGTCATGGGACCGAGACAGCTCTGGTAGCCTTAACAGATGATCTCCGTAGACAGCTGGACCGAGGTGGGTCGGGACTGCTGATTCTTTTAGACCTGTCAGCAGCCTTCGATATGGTCGATCATGACCTTTTAGACCACCGCCTTGCCGACGTGGGGATTCAGGGCACAGTCCAACAATGGCTGCGTTCCTTCATCTCAGGTCGGGGACAGAGAGTGGCGCTAGGGAGGGAGTTGTCGCCGCGGCACCCCTTGGTGTGTGGAGTCCCGCAAGGCGCAATCCTTTCCCCAATGCTTTTTAATATCTTTATGCGCCCCCTTGCCCAGATTGTCCGGAGTTTTGGGCTGGGTTGTCATCAATATGCTGATGACACCCAGATCTATCTGTTGATGGACGGCTGCCCTGCCTCGGCCCCGGACACACTCACCAGGTGCTTGGAAGCTGTGGCTGGATGGCTACGTGGGAGCCGACTGAAGTTAAATCCTTCGAAGACAGAGGTCCTCTGGCTAGGTCGGGGCGACATGGGGTTGGGGGGCCAACTCCCATCTTTTGCAGGGGCTCAATTGGTACCAGCGCCTTCTGTCAAGAGTTTGGGTGTAACCTTTGACGCCTCCCTTTCCATGGAGGCGCAGGTTGCATCCACAGCAAAGGTGGCATTTTTCCATCTCCGCCGCATCAAGCAGCTGGTCCCTTACCTCTCTCGCCCCGATCTGGCCACAGTGATCCATGCGACGATCACCTCCAGGCTTGACTATTGTAACTCGCTCTATGCAGGGTTGCCCTTAAAGCTGACCCAGAAACTCCAGCGGGTGCAGAATGCCGCGGCGAGGCTCCTTACAGGGTCCCGGCCGTGGGATCACATTCATCCAGTGCTTTACCAGCTGCACTGGCTCCCGGTGGAGTACAGGATCAGGTTTAAGGTGCTGGTTTTGACCTTTAAAGCCCTATGCGACTTGGGACCCTCGTACCTACGGGACCGCCTCTCCTGGTATGCCCCGCGGAGGACCTTAAGGTCCACAAACAATAATATTCTGGAGATCCCGAGTCATAAGATGGCTAGATTGGCCTCTACTAGAGCCAGGGCCTTTTCAGTACTGGCCCCAACCTGGTGGAACGCTCTTTCCCAGGAGACCAGGGCCCTGCGGGATTTGTCATCTTTCCGCAGGGCCTGCAAGACAGAGCTGTTCCGCCTGGCCTTTGAGTTAGACTCAGCCTGACCCCTGTGTTTTTCTCCCTCATGGCTTGGATTTATGGCCTACTTGAAATGAGGCTGCACTTTAAATTTTAATACTGTATTTTAATCTGTATTTTAACTAATTTTTTTTTTTTTATGTTTTACTGTGGTTCTGTTGGTGTCAGCCACTTATGGCCTACTTGAAATGAGGCTGCACTTTAAATTTTAATACTGTATTTTAATCTGTATTTTAATTAATTGTTTTTATGTTTTATTGTGGTTCTGTTGGTGTCAGCCGCCCTGAGCCCGGTTTTTTGACTGGGGAGGGCGGGGTATAAATAAAAATTTATTATTATTATTATTAAGGTACTGATTCTGTGTCACTATGGTTGACAGGATCCATGCAAGCTTCAGGAGATGGCATTTGACTTTATGGAAGTGAGCACTCTGCACGCATTTACAATTTTACAGAGACTTTAAGCTGTCATGCTGAAAAATGTTTATAAAACATTAATCAAAAATGCCTTTTTAATACAATGCATTGTCTGAAAGATGTTAGCAGGCACATATTGTAAATGGATTCTTTTTTCTGACTAAAGTAATTTCTACCAAAAGCATTTCCCCCTCTGCTGTACAAGTACACAGCGAGGATAGATAAAGAGCACTTTCTCAGCACATTACTACCTGATCCAAACACTTGGGAAATCACTAATGTACAGCACGCCATATTTCCATGTCACACATGACACATTTGTCTAAAATTACCCAACAGAGTTTGACATTGCAGCCTATTCCTTCGCTGAGCTTTCAACTGACATCTGCCAAGCAAGAACTTCAAGTAAGAGCTTTCCCCCCCCTTTAACAAAGAACCAAGAGTTTTCTTTTATCCTATACCCAGGATGGAAAGGATAAAAAAGTAAGAGCGGGAGCTCAGGTCTCCCGCCCCCCATTTTAATATGTTTATTTTATGCTCCTTGAATCTCTGTGCTTTCCTCAGAGTAGCATTTGTCACTTGCTGCTTGGCACTGCTATGATTTGACAAAGAGAAGTTCTCTTTGTTATCACCGAAATACTGGTTATCCTTCATACAAGTCACACATCCCCCCAAATTTGCTAGATGTTGCTCTTTCTTACTCCAGCATTTAGATTTCTTTTCCCTATGCAGATCCAAACCAACAATTCATTTTAGAAGTCTCTCACACGTCCAATCATTTATGTACACATGTAAGTACACAGAGATATTTTACTTCTAGATTGGGCATTACAGAAAAAGATAAGGTGTGTTCCTGTAACACGGATGTACTGAGGGAGGAAAACCTTCCTGCTGTACAATAGCCTGTGACCCTCCACCCCACTTAGAAATAATATTGCTGGGGGCACAGAAAAAGAAAAACAACCTATTGAAGAGTGTTTCCCCCCCCTTTCCTGCACAATCTAGGCTTCATAGCAGTAAAAAGTGTCAGTTGTTTATACAGACTTGCACATGATTGTAGTGAACCACAAGCCTTTAAGAAAACTGGAACTCCAGTTGGCTGCACTAACCAATTTGTTTCACACGCACTTAACACTGGGATCAAATTGAGGAGGAATGAAAAGGAAGAAGTTCAATGCAGTGTCTTCTAAAAAAACACAAGTCTTTTGCATTCCCTTTCCCTGAAGGGGTAGCCAATGAGATGCTCTCCAGATGTTGCTGGACAACAAGCCTCATCATTCCTGACCACTGGTCATGCTGGCCAATGGGAGTTCTGATCCAAAGTATCTGGCAGGCACCAGATCGGGGAAGGCTAGTCTAAGTGCTATAGAGTGGATCCCACAATGATGGCCACAATAACTACAATGGTTGAGGATAAACAGCCATGCTGCTCTTTCTGGGCCATGCTACAGCTTAGTTATGTTACAGACTGAAGTGTGAAACACCCTCAGACGAAATAATTTGTCTATGTGATTGGCATTTGAGTCTACTTTGCCTTATGATTCATCCCAGGCGACTAGGCGAAGTTGAACTGTGGGAATGTGCATTTACAGAGGCAGTATTAACAATCTCTCTATAATCTGGGGTGTCTCAAAAAGCAACGCAACGAAGTCCCCTAAGTGTATTTCCATCAATACTAGCCACTAGTGTACATTTATGGGTGACTGCATCAAAACCCATCAATATATCAGTAAGTATTAATGAGAGAATTTGTTGATGGCTGGAAGGTAGCCATCCATCAATGCAGCATAAACTGCCTTATGAGATGATGTTTCATTTAAGTGTTTGTGAGAAATCAGAGTCAACTAGGATTATTTTGGGCCACAAACATCTTGATGGATCTATGCAAAAGCAGGAGTTTTGCTTTTCGTAAGCTGTAATATAAATATTTCCTCAATACATTTAATTTCAAAAATCAATACAGAAAGACACCAACACAAAAACCACCTCTGGAATAATATGGGGGGGGGAAGCATGAAACACTTCCATTAAGGCTAAAAAAATACCCCCACCCTAATATTTAATGACAGAATGTAATGGCAATTCTGAAACTCTTTCTTTGGAACTACACATTAGGAGAAAGAAGTATAAGAAAACAGGATCAGGCTCCCATGTCCTGATGTGATGTCATCACATTGATTTTTTTGCTTTAGCCACTTGTGACTGATGCAGAGTGAGACTGGGGAAAACGTGCAACATGACAAGGAAACAAACAAGTTTCCTTAAACGTAGAGTGGACAGGGAAAAGATAACATGGGGAAATACTATTCTTGGAAGAAATTCAAGTTTCACCAAAGGTTTGTTTCTGTCCTGAGATAGAACTCTTGTAAAAGACAGAAGCTGAGTATATTGTGAAGAACATGAAGCTTGGGATTCAGAGCAGGGGTGGGTTTTTTTTGTTTTTGTTTACCAGAGAGCACAATTCACCTTTGGCCAGCCCTCTAGGGGCTGAATGCCAGTAGCAGAAGTGGCTAAAAGTGAGTGTCACCCACACTCACTCTTGTGTGCACTCACAAGTACCCCGTACACATGCAGAACAGATCCAAGTGCAAGACAGAGGACTCACATATAGAGTTACACAGCTCTCTGCCTCAGTTGTCTGAGCAGATCATCAGAGGAAAAGGGTTTTCACCCCTTCCTGCCCATCAAATGTTAAATTGATGAGAATGGAGGAGGGGTTTTAAACTGTCATCAAGGCATTAGGGGTGGACTAAGTTGATTAAAGCAGAGCTGTGTTTACTATTAAGTTTGTTTTCTTTTTGTCACCACCATTAAAATCAGTGGGATATTGTGACGGCCAGAAAAAATTGCAGGGGGCAGTGGCGGTGAGGAGGCCGGTGATTATACACATACACACACACATTTCTAAAGATTTTTTTTCTACAGGTTAAAAGACAATCACATTTTCCTTCCCCATGGCTTTTCGTATGAGGGAAAATTTCCTTGTTAAGTTTATTTTGTTTTCTTTTTCTGTTAGGGAAGAAATGCTTTTTTGAAAATGAAAGAGTGAAAGAAATAGCTTTTCTTTTTATTTTGCTGATCTTCCTTCTCAAAGTTTTTGCATGAGAAACTTGATAGTATCTTGTGCATAAAAAGAAGTGATGATTCTGAATCCCAGATTAACTGCAAGGCCTTCATAACACTTGGGGAAAACAAGGGAAAGATGTACATTGTCCTAAGCGTGTTTCTCACTAACAATAGGTTCAGGTCACTGATTCACAATTTTCACATTGCCACAAGAAGGATGCTCAATGTAAAAGGGGAAAAAGCAGTAGAAACAGGAAAGGTTTAGCTCTTCATAGTGCTGTTTTCTTTTAAAGTAAATGAAAATATGAAAAGGATACAAGTGTTCGATGTATTTCTTGTTTTTTTCCAGTGGGTTTGCACAGCTTGGAAATGATGTTTAATGGATGGTCTGAGCACTCTCTCCAGATGCTAACGATGAAACATTTAATGCCAACATCTGAAGATGCCAGCCTCAGATTCAAAAACACCTACACCTGTCTGACTGTGTTGTAGTAGCAATTAGTTAACAGAGAATTAAAAAATGAATTAAGTCACGACGAGATTGATTTTAAAAGTTGTGTGGGCCATAAAATGGGACAACAGTACATGTGCTATGAGTGGTAGCTTATCGTGGTTTAGTACCACTCAGATGGTGACTGCCTTAGTTAATATTAAGTGACTGCGCACACAGGCAGTGCCCTCATTTCTTACACAAGCACAGCCCTGGCTTCATTGCTAACAACCAAACTTTCCAGCTGTTTGAACCATTATGTTAGCGACTGAATAACTCAGTTGTTATATATAGAATAAGACATGAATTCAAATACTATATGGTTAAATGGCAGTACACAGAAAACGTACATCTTAGAAACAGAGAACTAAAACACTATCGGTTTCCTTCTCATGAGATACAACTCTCACTCCCCAACAAAACTTCTATGGGATTGAGTTATACACCCTTAAAATATGTGTATTTCAGTACTTTTACACAATTTGAAGTAGCACAAGAAATTAATAATAATAATATATTATTTATACTCCGCCCATCTGGCTGGGTTCCCCCAGCCACTCTAGGCGGCTTCCAACAAAATATTAAAATACAGTAGTCCATCAAACATTAAAAGCTTCCCTAAACAGGGCTGCCTTCAGATGACTTCTAAAAGTCTGGTACTTGTTTTTCTCTTTGACATCTGGGGGGAGGGCATTCCACAGGGCGAGTGCCACTACCGAGAAGGCCCTCTGCCTGGTTCCCTGTAATTTACCTTCTCGCAGTGAGTGAACTGCCAGAAAGCCCTCAGTGCTGGACCTCAGTGTCCTGGTAGAACGATGAGGGTGAAGATGCTCCTTCAGGTATACTGGACTGAGGCAGTTTAGGGCTTTAAAGGTCAGCACCAACACTTTGAATTGTGCTCAGAAACGTACTGGGAGCCAATGTAGGTCTTTCAAGACCAGTGTTATGTGGTCTTGGCGGCCACTCCCAATCACCAGTCTAGCTGCCACATTCTGCATTAGTCGTAGTTTCCGGGTCACCGGAAAAAAATGACATGAAAGGCAAACTTTTACATCAGTTATGCAGAAAATAAAAATTCATCCCAACTGCTTATCAATTGATTATACATCTTATGTTACAAATATCATACATGTTCCAAATGGGTTTTACATTGTTATTTAATTTGAATGCTTAGAATCCTTCCTGTTGGCAACACAATATAGATAAAAATCAGAATGTATCAGGCATTTTCTTTTTTTATGAGTTTTTAGTCCATATGTGAGACTTTAGGAAAAGATGCATTCACATCCATGTCACTGGACAACAAACAAGCTCAAAAAAGAATAAAAGAATGTTGATAAATCAATCAGCCTTAGTTGTTGTTGTAGTTGTTTTTTTTTGGGGGGGGGGATCCTTACTCCAGTTGCAATCCAGAACAGAAGTCATTTGCTGTGGTATAGCTCTGCAGTCATCCTATATACATCACTGGAATTTCAGAGTTGTTGGCATCCATCTGTCTTGGGAGACAATGGAGGAGTGCACCTTTGGAAGTGAAGTCAATCTGTTGAGAGAATTACAGTGCCTGCTGTGGCTGTAGAGACTGATATCGGAGACACGTTTTGTTGCAGCTGAGGCAGATGAAGGCATCTGGTTGTGCTGCTGCAGATGCACCATGGCGTTTCTTCTCTCTGTGCTCCTCCCAGCAATCATTCCTCCTCTGGTCACTGCTGTGGATACACAACTTGACTGTTTGTCTCCAGGCACTGCAGTTGTCTGCAAGGGATTCCCACATGGCAGGGTTGATGTTGCCAGCCTTCATGTCTTGTTTGCAGACATCTTTGTAACACAGAGTTGGTCTGCAAATGGACCTAGTGCCTGAAGCCATTTCCCCGTAGAGAACATCCTTGGGGAACCTTTCATCTTGTGTTCTGTGGACATGACCAAGCCAATGTAGATGACGCTGAGACAGGTGTACAAACATGTGGGAATGTGGGCTTGCGAGAGCATATCTTTGTTTGAGTCTCTGTCCTGCCATGCCATGCCCCAAATCTTCCTGATGCAGCACATGTGAAAGGCATTGCTTCTGGCGGTTTTAAGTTGCCCATGATTCACTTCCTTAAAGTGGTGTACTCAACACACAAGCCTGGTCTGCCTTGCCAGTACATTTGCCCAGCTCAGTGTCAATGGAGAAGTTGCTGGTTATAGTAGAACCCAGGTAGCCAAAATTCTCTACCACCTCAAGCGTGTGGTCACCAATGCTGATGGCTGGAGTGCTGACAACATCCAAAGCCAGGATGTTGGTCCTCATCAGGCTTATGGTAAGGCTGAACTCCCTGCAGGCTTGGGCAAAATGGTTGATGAGACTCTGTAAAGTTTCCTCAGAGTACACTGCCAAGTATTGGTGAAGGTGCTCTTTCAAGAACTTGGGTTCCAAGTACTTGAACAGAAACAACACTCAGAATTGGTGAAAAAGGAAAGTGGTGTCCGTTGAAAAGAAGCCCGGGGGGGGGGTGTTTAGGTCCACCTGCAGTGCAGTGGGATGGCTTCCCAACTGATTTGCCTGCACTTTGAGTACTACACAGATATGATGCTTTCAAACATCTTCAACACTTTAAAGCCTGTGTGTAGGAGACATCTGTAGCCTACACCAGTTTGGGATAAAGGAATGTTGAATCATTTTTAGAGTAGATAAATTAACTTTAACTGCACTTTGGGTGAGAGAGACAGTAATATGGTCTCCTGTGTCATTATCGTTTTACATCTGGATATGAAGATTTTAAAGAAGAGAGATATATTTATAAAGAGGCACGAACTTGCTGCTGTCATTGAAAAGCTGCAATCTGGTTTTTAGTGTCTGATCCAATTAAATGTATATCTGGGAAGACACACAACCAAATAAATAATTGGAGAGGTGCAACTCTGAAATGACAATTGTTATTCATTGATCCCCCTTTTGCAAGTTGAGATTGAGAGATGTAAACTTCAAGTGAATGTGATCTCCTGGGTGAGATTCTTCAGTTCAAACACAGTAAACAACTGTTGTTCTCTGATGCACATTTTAGTATTGCTGCAGGCAAGCTTTCTAAATATTAATTCAAAATCTACTACAAGCAGACTGCAGAGATGAATTGAGAACATCAGGGAGGCACTCTGGTGATGGCGTTCCTGCCCACGTCAAAGGTTTAATCCAGAGAGCCTACATTCCAGGTCAAATAAAAAAAACAGATTCCCCCAATTAGGAGGTATCATCCCATATGTTCATAGGGGCTGGGCAATTAATTAATATGTCCAATATCACACACAGTTTACTCACATACAGTCTCTCATATAACCATTTCTATTTACTCTTAAATTTCCCCTCAGTTCATTCACTGCTTATAGCTGTATACTGTTGTAGCACCTATAACAGTGATTAATCCAGCAAGCTAAGAAATATTAGTTTGAGAAGACAATAAGGTTGCTACTCCTGGAGTAAAGCTGTAACCCACTTATCCTTTGGATGACTGCAAGGGATCAGGGGGGCATCCCAACCCACTGCTTCAGTGATACCCCTAAAACTACTGCCCAAAGCAACAGCTTGGATTGATCGTGCACTCAGACCAGCCTGCATCTAGCTGGAATGCATCTAACCGGAATGACGAGCTAACTTTCCTTCCCTCTTTGCACTAGGCAAGGAGCAAGTAAAGTGAGGACAGCAATAAAAAGATGTGTGACCCTGACTAGTGTTAGCATGAGCACAGAACAACATGGTGCTGAGAAAGTTGACAAGTTGGAACAACAGTGATTTCACACTTGGAGAGGTAGGGAGACCTCTTTGATATCCACTCTAGGTTTCTGTAAAAGAATGGGTTATTCACCATGCCTAACTATCCTCAAATTAGGCCATGATTCAGTAGAATTAAGATAAAATTGCAAGATAGAATTTCGGAGACTGCAACAACCAACTCCATTTAATCTGTGTGAAGTAATATAATCTTATTGTCTATTCAAATAAGGAAGCTCCTTAAATCCATGCTAGGGGAAAAAAACCTCTTTGCAATTCTTTAGACACATTAGGCTGTTCTATTAGCCAAATCAGAAAACTCAGACAAAGCTCATAACATGGTAATTATTGATATTTTGCTGATCAACATGAGAACCACGGAAGGCATGATTACTTATTCCTGGTATTAAAACTAAAATGTTTGGTACAATCCAGCCTAAGTTAAACACTTGCAAGTCTCACCAAATTCAATTATTTTTAAAAAGCTAAATACACGAATAACCATGTAACCATGTCATTATTTCTAGTATTGATACACTGCAGGTCCAAACGCTGTAATGAATAGTAGCTGTAAAATGGGTTTTCCATCCTCTGAATTTCTGGGGAATCTGCTGTACTCATTGTGAACTGGCAACTTGTAGCAGGCAAATTCATCTCTATAGTATACCGGTAAGCAAGTTAACTTCTCCAAAGCGCTGGGGCTGCTCATCAACTGCAGGCAACAAAGCCTGCAGTATTGTTCTAGATGAACCATCCTGATAGTTGCGGTACTTCCTCTAGGCCTCCCTTCTCCCGCAGAATTAACCCCAGGGAATGACATCATGTCAGGTTTTCCAGATGGATTATGTGAAGCCATAGCTCAATGTCATTTTCAATAGCCAAGCTTATAATTAAAGGTCAAATAGTCACTTCATCTGCAATCAATCAATAGAAGAAGTACTAATACTAAGCACTAATCAATCAATGGCAAATACGCTAATAAAAGCCATGCATCAAATGTCTTGTGTTTCATGTGCTTGCATGTACTAGGCATGCATGTTCCAAAGAGGCAGGGAGAGAAAGAACAAAATGAGAGCAAATATGCCTGAGGGAATTCTCAGGTGCCACATTTATCTTCACTAGTGAGATTTTATATCCCTAATTATCTAGTTAAACAAAATACAAATAAAAGTGATGTCACAGCAGAAATTATACATTCTCGTTAAAAAGAATGAGAGCAGTTCAGTTTCTATCAAAACTGATGTTATTAGATGAAATATACCAAGGAGCAATGTCAGGGAGGACTGTATGTTTCTTCGTGTGTGTGTGTGTGTGTGTGTGTGTGTGTGTGTGTGTGTGTGTTTTGATCCATACAAATTCAACCTATGCATCCTGTGCCTTGAGGAAATACAGGTACATCAACTGTTCTGTCTACAGAAGGAAACCCAACATATGGGAGGGAACTGTGCTTGTCTCGGTGTTGAGTGAGAGCTTCTTCATGGATCCAAGCAGAGGAAGTGGCAGATGGCCTCCTGAGCATGCCGCATGTGGGAATTAGTTGGTTTCATAATACGGTGTGGGAGAAGTGCCTTACAAGAGTCTTCTCATGCTTCTCTTATTACCACTTCTAAGGCTTCAAAGCTGTCATCTTTCCTCCTCCTCTGCTGGTGCTATGCTGCACTCCCCAGGGAATGGACGCAAGGCACCCTGTGGAGGCTTCACATGCCAGAATGTGAAAAATCAGTTTAAGCTCCAAGTGAAATGGCTTTTGTTGCAGGAGGCCCCTAAGTGCTCTTGTTTGCTTAGTGGTGCTGGAGTTTTGAAAGCAGATAAAAACATCCTCACAGCGGACTTAAAAAAAGGCCCTGAAGTTCACTGGTGCCCTTAAATATTCAAACACAAGTGTTAAAAACAGAATCTTGATTCTCTCCTAAATCTGTTCAGGTAAATTACAGTGGAACAGCACAACAGACAAGTTGTCATTCGTTATGAAGTCGGCAATGAAAGTCTTGTTGGTTTCCTGGGTAGAAAGATCTAGCCTTGGGAACAGATGGTAGTAGATTAACTTAATTACTATTCCACAACAATGTGACTTTAGACAAAGCACCACTCCCATGTTGTCAGGGGCCTCAATCCAGAGATCCCATTTATACTCCCCACCCCAACTTTCATTCCTGAACTGCAGCATCTTGTCCCACTGTGTCCCCTGAAACCTCAGAAAACACACCACAAATAAATCTGCTCTAAAAAGCTGGCAGATTAGTCATGCTTCCACAATTATTCTAAAGGACCTTTGGTAAATTCTATGACAAAAAATTACTCTTCTAAATATAGAGGATTTTAGATCAGAGTACAGTACTTAGGAAAACTGTAACACAGCAATCTACCCTTTTCGGATCAACATTAAACCCCAGCTGGCAACCAAGGGACCCACTTTTATTTCTTAGCCACTAGAATCCATCTTTCTTCTTCTCTTCTCTTTTCCTCAGTCTTTCTCCTATTACTTTCTTCTATTTTCACTTCTCTTAATTTTTTTTAATTAAACAAGGAAATTTGTAGAGAAGCTGCTAGTGCCAAATGTATTGCTTTCCTTTCCTTTGGATCACATCAGTGAGGCCAAAAAGGGATGGGTGTCCTTGTCGTCTGGGCAGCCCAGGACCTCCTTACATAATGGCCAGGCTTGCGCCCTGGCGATTTCACTTTAGAGCTGCTCACGCAGTTTGACTTCACTCCTGGAGGTGCACTCATCTCTCAAGACAGACGGATGCCAACAACAACAACAGCAACAGCAGCAACAACAACAACTGCTTTATCATTATTGCTACAAAGCATACTACCGGTAATTGCTTTTGCTTTGGAAAGTGGAAACTCACAAGTGTTCCTCCGTGGTCTCTCGAGTAGAAAATCTGGTGCTTGTTGTAAATGTTCACCCCTTTTCATAGCTTTTCGGTTCAGACCCCTTTGTCTTGTTGATAGTTCTCTAGTCTTCCTTCTTTATAAGTTCATTTGGAAATTATTTAGGCCCCAACAGCTACCAAATGTAGATACTGTACTAAAACACAACCAATTTCTCTTTTTCTACTTCATATAGGGCTCCCTATACCATACATGCAACATGTCCAAGAACACAGTATATGATGATGATGATGATCATCATCATGATAATGGCCACCCATATTATCCACCACTTCTTTCTTCTTCATCAAGTGATGCATCTATATGATTCACAGAAAGTGGAAGTAGTTTTTTAGAATGCCACATTTCCACCTCTAGCACTGGATGTCTTAACACCAAGGAGTTTGCTATGAATTTAACATAGGACTTACTGTGGGTTAGGAGACAACAGTGAGAGAGATTGCAAAGTGCCTGGCAATGGTTCCATCTCAAAACCAATTGATTTAATTAATGCAATACATCGGAGTTGTGTGCTAACAAGGCCAGAAAGCTGGATAGATATTTGAGGATATTTCCTATATCAGTGGATGTAGTCAACAGATGAGTTTTATGGAACAAATACACCATCCCAAAAATGGTCCACATTGAGTGATCTTGACATGTAGGTCTGAAAGAAACTGAAGCTCTCATTGACGCCAACGTAAGAATAAATTGGGTGCATTTGCAAATATTTTCCCTAGGGTTACCACTCTCTATTTAAATTGCTCGGTAAACTTTTCGTCAGCTTCCTGGAACACTGACTTGTGGTTATATTTGGAGAAAATGCCAAATATTAATTACCGTATAATGAGGTGTTCTTTCCAGTTGAAAAGGACTGATAGACAGTGATGTACTTCTAAGTGCCATGTTTTTGCATATGGAATCTCCAAGGGCGTGTCCAATGGCAATTTTAAAAAGTTCATTTCCAAAAATGTTTATTGTTACCCAGCCCAAATATATGTTAGGTCCCAGCTTATATGGCATATTTCTCTGTTTTACATCACCATCATTTTTAGGTGCAATGAGTTAGATTTCACATGCATTTTGAAGAAAGCCCTACCGGGACTTACTTTGAAGAAAACACTCAACAGGTTTGAGCGGTCATTGTACCTTTTTTGTTTTGGATATTGCAACATAGGTCTGCATCACCAAGATGGCATCAATGTGGTTAATGAGCAGAATCAAGCAAGCTACTTGAAGTAAGAAGGCTTCTTTCAGGAAATAGAAGCTTTGATGGAATGAGGGGGACCAGAAGGAACACACAAAGGCAATGCAAGCAGACATGTGACCCCAAATCTGCCACAGAGGGTTGAAGGACGTTGTGAAGCAGATTCTGGGGATGAGGAAGGGGGGAAATGAGAAGTCCTCTTTGCACAAATGGCTTTTTCATGCAAGTGGACATTATTGGATGCCACCCACTGTGAGAAAGTATGGTATGACAAATATCTGTAAACTTTATATTAAAAATTCTTATTTTGATCTTTACTAATCACCATAAATCACAGGAAATAAATCCAATGTTCAGCAGTGCCTTCCCACTCAAAGTACAACTGTATTTTAATTGAAATTATTGTACATATCTACCATAACAAATGTTATTGCAAGGGAATTTTGAGTGACTAGTAAGTCAATGATCTTTGAATACTGAATTGTAATGAATAAACACATAGTCCAGAGACTGCTTAGGATAAATACACTGATATTTGATAAAACACTGCTGTCTTTATTTATGTTTCTTTATATTGGAAATGCTTTGTGCATTACAGTTTTGAGCTATAATAATTTTGCTGTTTGACTGTGTTGTAATAACTCAGAACATAATCTGAAATGAACCACAAACTTTATCAATATTAGATTAGAGAAAGAGAACATCAAAAACAAATAAAAAAATCACATCACTTTCTCTAAAGAAGGAACAGATTAATGGCACTGTAATACAATTACTGAATTCCCAAAGGAGACTATGTTGTCTTCCTCTTAGGAAACATTTACTTGCCCATTGCAAAAGTGTTCTCATGAATGTACTAATATTAATGCTAGGCTTTTATACTACATCTTGTCATATTGCTGAACTGATAACAGAATATCAGAAAACCACTTTCATAACAAAGTGAACTATAAGGAGCAGTGTGATTAGACTGAAAAGTTGAACTCAACCTCTAGTAAAGACTTACCCAAAGTCAGAGATTTGTGCGTAGAGCAGAAGATAATAGCCACTGTATCTGCTGGTGTGAAACCAGAATTCTTCCTAGAAAAAATGTAAGGAACTTTAGAAGTCTCTTCTACCAAATGTCTGCTCACTTTCCATACTCCATAAGAGTGTTTTTAATCACTTTGCATTAGGTTTCATAAAATATAGTTCTAGCTACATACGCTCACCAGCTTTTGATTTTTGCATTAAATGGAATAGCTTCTCTGTTGTTGCAAAATCTTGTCTGCATATATTCTTATCTGGAAAATGAGAGGGTTCAGGAGTGTCAACCTGGCTCTGCAACCAAAATTTGTGGATGCCTGGCCGCTTAATGGGAAATTTTGTGGGTGCTCTGGCACCCAGGGAGTTGGCACCTATGAAAGGATTCCAATTGGTTCTCATGGGAGATATGTTTATCCCAGCCCAGGGTACTTTCCCACAAATGTAAAGCACCACATTAAAGCTATTTTTCACATTTCCAAAAACTGGGTACCAGAACTCTTAAAACACAGTTCTAAATAGTCTATTAGGGTGAAACCTAAAATACTGGCATAATTTGCTTGTAGCCTTATTGAAACACACATTATCTGTGTGTTTGCACTCAACGTTAAATCACGGTTTAGTGTTACTAGGACAAGATGCAGTGGCACTTGAGTTTATGCTACCCACTCCACTTCCAGTGATATCACAAGGAATTGGAAGGCTTTTGTTTCCATTCTGGAGTAACAGCAGCTTGTTGTGCGGTCTGAAGCTAGGCACATGGCTTAGGGAAAGGAATGGCTGCTCATATGTAACAGGAAAATTATTATTCATTTAAATATCAAAGTATTTTCAATAAAATTCAGTCTGCATTTCTAGGCGTGCGAGTGTGTGTGTGTGTGTGTGTGTGTGTGTGTGTGTGTAGACAGAGGGAAAACTGCAAGTGTCTGAACCACCTGTCCAAACCCCTACCCAGCTCTTGCCTATCTAGTTCAGCATCCTCTTCTCATAATGGCCAACTATATGTATGTGGAAAGCTATATCTTTTCCCCTTTTAAATAAAAACAAAAACAACTTACAATTTGCCACACAATAGGAAGGAAATAAACTACCCCCGCTCCAAGAAAGGCATAGATTACTTGCTAGTTTAGGGGCATGTTAGGTGATTGGGGAAGGTGCTGAATTCAGTTCAGCACACCCTTTTTGGCTCCAATAAAATTAGTGCATCACAGTTGAGTGCAAAACCAGGTAGTAGGTTCTGTTTTATATTAAATTTGTCCACCATCCACTGAGGGCCATTATGAAAAAATATGGTCTGTATACAGAAGATAAATTAAAGGTGCCTAATAACTGCCTCCTGGAGGCCAATCAACCATGCTGATTGTGCAAGAGATTTTCCCAGGCACTTCAAAAATTAATTGCATCACAGAAATCTTGGTGATAAAAGCCAGGTTGCATAGCAGAGCACTATGCTAATAGGGCTAGATCAGGCCTATGTTAACAAGGAAAGCACAGGGACAGAAGGGATTCCCTCTGTGACTACAGAGACGTAGCTCTTGGACCCTATTCAATTAGTGGCTATTAAGTAAAAAGAGAGTGTGTGAATACGTATTAGAGTAGTAATTATTCCAAACTGCAAGTGTCCAGGAAAGCCCAGCACACCATTTTACCCCCTCCTCCTGAATTGTTTAATTAACTACTCCCCAGTTAGGCATTTTCTTCACTACAGCTGCCTCCTCCACTCACCGTGTAGTTAATTGGAGCTACAGCCAGCCAGAGATCCTCTGCTGATATTTACAGTATTTTCCCAACAGCTGCAAAGAGCTTGTTCTCAGCGATATTGGGAATGTATTGTAATGCTCGTTTTCTATTTTCTATTGAGTCAGATTGTATCATAGCAAGGTGGGGTATAAGTGTTCAAACAAACAGTAACTGGATTATCCATCCATCCTTTGCTTTCTCAGGTGCATAACACCTGGTACAAACTTTTGAGTTGCTGACAGAAAGGACAATACTCCCCAACTATTCTTTTTTGCCATAGAGATAACTTTTACTGCCGTAACATACCTTGTAGAGAAGAAGAAAGTTAACATCATGAATCCCAGCTGAACTGAAAATACTGAAAGACAAAGTAGTTTGATAAATGTTAAATGCAACATGAAAAGACCCACGCAAATGTGCATTTTAGATGCACACCCATCTCTTCATATTAAAAAATGCATCTATTTTACTATTAAGAATGAGAAAATATATGCCTGCTATTCTGCTACAAGTACAAAAGTCAGATATGTACCTGCAGCACTAAACACTGTCATAATACCTTACAAAATTCTCCTATTCACCCTGTGCAAAGAATTGATATCATAGTAGGAAAAAGTAATGAAGGGCTTGGAAATGGCTCTCACACTCTGAATAAATGATCATGAGGGCTGGTGGCTTGTTAGTTTTCAGTATGAGGCTCACATAACAGGTCAAGCTGGTTTCTTTGAATGGGTGAACTTTTGTTAATTGGAGGAATTTGATAAATGTTAATTTTTTGACAAAAGAAATTGCTTCATATTAAATACAAAGAAGCTAAGAAATTAAAAGCTAAGAAAAGTTAAAATTAAAATTAAAAGATGAGAATATTGAAAGGAATAGTAGGAAGAACATATACATGCATATTTATATGTATGTGTGTATGCAATTATATTGCATATAATGTATGACTGCAGTATATCTTATTAAATATTCCTAAGTTATTCATGAATTTAAAAGTGTTAATACAGAAGTCTTCATGTGTTAGTCGCTTGCAGGGTCAACACAGAAAGAAAGGAGCAAGGGAGCTACAGGAGATGTCCAGCCCAATCTCAAGTTCTTCCTGACCTTTCCTACGTTGAGGATAACTTCTGAAGCACATGGTGTGGGGTGTGTGTGTGTGCTTTCTATGAGTCTATTTCTTCCAGGATGAATGAGGATTAGAAATTTTGTAGCTTCACCAGACAATCTCACATGGCTGCTTGCCCTTCCTCACCACCATCTTACACTTTTGGTTTGCATTAATTTCTGAATTGTTTCCCCACATTTTGATCTCTATTTAGTAAAACAGGAACTTTTTTTTAACCACTTGAGTTACAGACAGTCCTCAGCAGAATACTTTTATTTTCTGAGCTAATTTTAATCTTTAAAAGGGTAATCCCAAGGCAGTTATTTATCATCAAATATATGAAAGAAGACAAAACACAACAAATAGTATTTACCTGAGGTTTACTCAGAGTAGACCCATTGAAAGTAATGAACATGACTAAGTTAGGCCCATTAATTTCAGTAGGTCTACTCTAAATAAAATTTACTTGAATAGCACCCTCTCTCTCCTCAGCCAATTAAAAAAAATGCTTACAAGCACCTTTTTGATCCAATTTATCTGACATTTTTTACACCTGACCAAAACATACGGATTATACAGACAGGGCAAAACATACTGATTGTGCAAGAAATATAATTCTTGTGCTTTATGACAGAACAATATTCTACCAACAACAAATATTTTAACATGCTGCTATTCAACTAGAACCATCCTACAAAAATTCACCATGAAAAAACTGACACTCTTGTTGTTAACCACAGAGAAAACCATAATATCGTAAGTTCTATAATGCCCATGGAGAGTGGATGCCCTTTTAAGATTTTATATCCAGAAAACCGTATCTTAGTCAGCTCTGCTATTTACTGCTTAGAGATGAAAGACTAACTGAAGCACAATAAAATTTAAAACTTGACACTTTGCCACATCAGGAACTGCAGGGGCCACAAGAGGATCCTTCCACACATGCCTCTGCACACATAGAGGAAAAATATGCTTCCGTTTGTGTGTTTGGATTCTTCTTACAATGAGGGGATTTGTTCTGGAAGACCATCTGTATTGAAATCGATAGCTGACTCTGTGGCAGAGCAAACCAAGGATGCTATCCAACAGTGTAGATGCTAGCAACACTACTTTCTGAGCACCACGGCAACACAGCTTAGCTAAGCACCCTTGCTCAAAATATTGTGTGCATGTGCATGGAGAGAGGGTGGGTAACTGGTGTCACGACAGCTGCCACTATGAGCAGGTCCCTGTATCAGGCCATCTGTTGCTGCTAGGTCATACCATCAACCTTCATTTTGTAAAATAGTACAACTGTGTGCTTAAAAGTTGCCACTTTTTTGCATGTGTCACTGCAAGCACAAAGGCTGCACTACAGCTGGGGGGGAGGCAGCGGGCCATCTTGTCACCCCTCCCAGGGTGGCACCCGGGGTGCGCCCCCATGCCCCCCCGTACGCCCCTGCCCACAAGTATGCTTGCTCTTCAAGGAGCACATCATTTCTAAATAGAAGCAAATGTCTTAATTGAATCTATGCTACTACGGCATTACCCACATATTAAGGCGCACCATTTCTATGCTAGAAAATTATAGCGAGTGTTACTTCTTTTCTAAAATGCATCCAAAAACCATGGCAGTGCTCAATAGCCCCAATTCATCACATATTAGAATGTGGTTGCAATACAAAGAAACTCAGAATGGATGTGGGAGTACACTATGGGCTCTGATTCCTTGGGCAGCAATACACAGCTCTTTGAAACATTTTCCAGCTCTTAAAAGGGATTATAAATGAACTGGTGGTACTTACTTATGAAAACAATTATAATCAGGCTAAACTTGTCAAGGTCAATGTTTGGATTGGAAAAAGTATCACAGAACGTTGTATAGATGATCATCAGGAGCACACAGCTGCTAATAGCACCAAACGGAGGCTTCTTTCTCTCAAGCCACTCCTTGATGTATCTTCGGACAATCTGAAACATAGCAGGAGGAGAGAGAGGAAAAATCAACAGGTTGCCTCTTTTCAACGCACACAGGGAGCCAAGTTGGGCATCACAAAATGAATCTGACAGCGGAAAGACATAAAGAGAAGAGAATAATTTGGATGACGGCCACAGTGGATTTCAAAGCTTCCCTGCCACATAACTCTTCTTCTGGGGAATTTAACATTTGTAGTGCAACTTCCACTGGGCGTCCATAATGAGAGTATATTTTCAAGTACATTCAAGTCTATCCTTAATCATGCCAAATGTTCTTTGCTAGCTGTCACTGAGACATGCCCATTAAGCCTCCCCAAAGTTTATCTCCTCTGCTGATACTAATGGATGTATGTAATTATCACAGTCCCCTTTGCATCAACAGACAATTCCAAGTGTAACTTTGGGAATCTTAAAAATCTGACATCTTCAGGAATTTCATGTGAGCAGATAATCGAAAGTGATCCATGGAACATTTAAATATTTAAATAGCTAGCGATGCACCAGAAGTTTTTAATTAAATTATAACTCATGCTTGAAAAGCAAAAGTGCATGTGTTGTGGGAGCTTAAATAATTCAGAGTTTGAAGATATGGAGTTTTTGTAAACCGAAAGACAAATGCCAGTTGCATGCTTTTGGAATACCAGAATTAACAGAAGAAGATGAGCAAGCCTACAATGTTTAGTGCAACTTTTTCACATTCAGGAATTTGAAAATGTAATTGTTTCATCAGTTTCCCTCTTCCTTTATTGTTTGGAAGTACAGTAACTAATGGCAGCATGGTTCTAGAAACACAGGAGTGATAAATACTTTTTGCTACTATTGACCAAAGTCCTCTTTCAAAGTTGTGACATAATTCCAGAAGGTGGTGCTGGAAGACTAATTCCCCCTGGGAATTAAATCAGCGTGGCTAGCCTGTAGCCCTCCAGATGTTGCAGGAATATAGCATCCACCATCTTTGATCATTGGCCATACTGGCTGGGGCTGATAGGAGCTGATTGGGCAACACCTGGAGAATCTCAGGTTCAACCATACCTGTCCTACAGGGTTCCATCTTTTCTTCCCTTTCTTTTTAATCTACATGAAAGTGCTATGTGGCACAATCAAAGTTTGCAACTTACAATTAGACTTGCAAGAAATTATACAAGCCATGACTTGCATTAATTTTTCAGTCACCACATTACAAGACTTCTCAAGAGATGCCCCAACAGACTTTATTACTGCAGTGTTTCTGAAGTAACACAGAAAGTTCATGCTACCCATTAATCCAGCTGTTGTCAACCTGGTACCCTCCAGATCTGGACTTTTTTGGACTACAACTCCCATCAGCCCCAACTAGTCTGTTGGATTTGCCATTATATTTTTATACTGTTTTATTGGCTTTAAGTTATTTTTTTTGTTTTCATTGATGTTGCTTCTGTACACCACTTGAGAGATTTTTGAAATATTAAATGGTTTAGATATGCTTTTAAATAAAATTTTAGAAATCAAAATCTTTCATAAGCTTCATTGCATAGCTGCCAAGTTTTCCCTTTTCTCGCGAGGAAGCCTATTCAGCATAAGGGAAAATCCCTTTAAAAAAGGGATAACTTGGCAGCTATGCTTCATTGGGAGGGCTCTCCCCTGAAAGGTAGAATACATAAGGCTTTGAATAAATGAATGTGTGTGTACATGTCTCTGTGTGTAGATAGGAAGCGGTAATTTAATTAAAGGCAGCTGTGAAAAGCCTGGAGCTTTGCAAGGGTGATACTACAGACTCCAAATCAGCACAAATTAATAGCAATGTGCTTTTGCACACAAACAGGTGCCATAACACATTTACTGAGCCAATATTTGCTCTTCAAATAAAGGCAGGTTATTCAAGGCCAATCACTAATCTACTTTGAACCTCTCATACTCTGGAACCAACAAGGCAACAGTTTTCTATATTAAACTTTCTGTATGGTACTAGAGACACACTAACAGGCAGGCTCAGTGGAGTAATCACTGGGATTGGAAATAGGAAACTTAGATTTAAAGCTCGTTCACAAAACGTAAGGGTGGAATCATGTTGGTCACGTGACTTTAAAGACTGGTTGCTGCTTCTTTTCTGCAAATCAGGGCTGGGAAAGTGAGAGAAAGCCAATGTAGCAGAGCGCCAACAGGACTGAGTTATGAAAGGCACCTGTCTGAATATAACCACAGCCTTTAACTTGGTAAGTGGCAGCAAGGACACCACAATCTCCCCCATATATGCTTATGGATAGAAATACTGCTCTATATCCAGATTGGCGTGGTGGTGGTGGTGGGGGAAATCGCATGATGTAAATTAATGATTTGCTAGTGGATACAGCTGACAAAGGGAGAAATGAAAAGCAGGTGCTGGGTAGAGATCTTAACAATAGGCATTGGCTAGCCTATTACTTTCACAGCCACTATAATGAAATTAATTATTAGCATTTATATAACACTTTCTGCATATTCAAAGAGCTCCATGCACATTCTTCTCAGTAATTCTTACAACCATCTTGTATGTTAGGTCCGTATTATTATCTCTATGAGTAGATGATATGGGCAGAGGACTTCGTGTATAATTGAGGTGAGATTGAATTGGCGACTCTCCAGCTTAGCTATACACTACAGTGGTTCTACAACAAAGGATCTCAAACATTATTTGGCCCAAACAAGAAAACAAATAGTATGAGCCTCTCCAAAAAAGAAAAGTATTGCCCATGTCATACTCTTTGCAGCAACTAAAGGTGGGTGTATGGTCCATCGTACAAAGGCATCTGAGGCCACTGAGCAAGAGAGTGTCAAGATAGCTGCAGTTATCTATTATGGATTTAGTTACATTTTTCATATGCCACCTTTCCAACATCACACTTGAAAAAGACGTTCTATCCACCTGTTTCTATCTGAGGATATAACTACACATTACATGATGCAAATGCACATAACTGAACCACAGCAGCCCTTTTATTTAAGGAAAAAGCACTTCAGGAAGTGGTAATCTGAAGCAGAGAATTGGGTGTGTGGCATGCTTAGTCCTTTCCTCGCATGTCAGTTCCCTACCTGAAATTGCTACTGAAAAAGCATTTCCTAAAATAAAAGGGTTATCACGGTTCAATTACACATACTTGCATGCAACATATAGTCAGGCCTCAAGAACTTCTGAATCTAGAACTGTATACACTGCATTCAGGGTTGCCTGCAAATGCTGTATATCTTCCATTGAACTTACAGCACTTGATACAACTGCAGTGGTGATTCTAATAATGACACTATAGGAAGGGAATGCTAATGTAAATTTGATCTAAGTTACCGGTAATTACATGGGAGGTCCTCCAAATCTCCTTTATTTATTTTTTAAAGGGGCAAATAAAAATCAGATGTGAGTTCATGGAAGTGATAAAGTACACCTTGGCAGTTTAATTTAGTAGCTGGATAGGATGGAATACCCTATAACGGTTCTGAGCTTGCTGGATCTGTGCTCTGAACAAATTCTACTTTTGAACTGCTGCCTTTGCTGACTGCTACTTCCCAGCCACTTTGATCTACAAAATCCCTTTCCTTTGAGCATCCCAAAGAAACACATATGACTCAAGTGCTCTCTCCTTTGAAGAAATGTGAAAAAGATCACAAAACAATGCAAGGTTTTAAATATAATTTCCTTTATTGACTATTAATATTCTGATGTAGCAATGTACTTTCCAAAAAGATGGATGTCAGAATAAGGCCATATCCCTCTTCAAATGTTCTCTGTTTTGATTTTGTTATTTTTTCTTCAGCTTATTGCTTCTTTAAATCTCAGTCTCTAAACATCATATACATCAATCTATGTGTTTATGAATAACATCTTGTTCAATGAGCAGGATGCAAATCACAATATTGTGTTCTATTTAGTTTTAGGTGAGTGTTACACAAACTCTTGCATGTTATTAAAATTCCCTAAACAATCTGAAGGGCATTTTCAAACTTCTATTTTTAAATGTTAAAAACACTGCAATTCAATACCATAAAACAAACCTTTCATGACATTTTTAGGGTGCTGTATATTATATTTTTCTTTGTTTACCTTCCTATCAAGAATTCATCTGTCTGTAGTGAAAGTCAAGTGTCAGATAAGAGTGAACTATGGCATGAATGCTGTTAATCTGTCATCTCAATTTTTCTGAACAGCTTTTCAGCAGTGTTGGCCTCCCAGAAGATTGCTGCTTCTTCCTGAAATTCAGCTGAAGTTTAGCTGTAAACAGGGCCATTTCTATATGGATTAAAGTTACATTGTAGTTTAAAATGTTTCTTAAGAAATGCTGTAGCTTTACTTGCTTTAAATGCCAAACTATATTGAAAGGCGAAGCCTATGCACAAGTCAGAAGGAAGTTCCACCAAGTTCTGTGTGCACAGGACTGCAGCCTGAAAGCCTGTTTATAAAATCAACCTAGCTCTTGCTTGAGTAAATTATCATTGGTTTTCCCACGGAAAACTGCTCTTAAAGGGGGGGGATTCGTAGCTGATGCTTTATAGCTACTTTATCTTTTGGATGGTTGTTGTCCAATTGTAATTTGCTCAGAGGTGTTTTATGGCACTCAGTTTTGGGGCATGAGGAAAAGATATGCCTGAAACGAGATCAGCTGGGGAAAGGGCAATTACAGTGATTCTGAGCAAGGGTAGATATATAGAGAGAGGAGGCACAGGCCAGGTGACACAGAATAGAGAGTGTGCCAGGCCCCTCTCCAGCTTGAGGAATGGTGGTTGTCCTATCAGCCAACCTTCAGGTTTGCAGCTATTACTGTTGAACGCCAGATTGACTTTGAATAAGTTTTGTCCTAACCATGATTTGATTGTGGATAAGAAGGCTGACCTGGTCTGTATCACCAAGACCTGAGTGGGTGAGCAAGATGGATATAAAATTGCTTGCATTTGCCAAGAACTTGACTCCACTGTTAAAGCAGATACATCACAAGAAGTGTCTGTCCAGTCCTAGGGGTTGGACGAGTTTCTGTTAGTACAGCCCAAGGACATGGTCAAGGTGCCTGGTTGAGTCTGGGTGACAATCTGTAAAGAGAGGGGTCAGCCTGGGCCAGGATGGTGATGGGGTGGTCTCTGCCTGCAATCCTTAATAAATTCTTATTTTATTCAGACAATCTAAGTAATTAATGACCAGTTGCTAGTCTTCCCTTCTTGGGCAAGGTCCCTGAGCAATGATTGTGGAACAGATCCAGGCTCTCTTGGATTAAACCAACTTTCTAGATCCATTTCAGATGGGATCCATTTCAGTTAACTTCAATATGGAAACTGCCTTGGTCACCCTGAATAGTGAGCTATGCTGGGAAAGAGACATGGTGAGTGTCTTCCTGTTAACTCTTCTCAACCTCTCAGTGCTTTGACCATGGTATTCTTCTTCTGGAACAGCTAAGTTGGGGTTGAGTGGCATTGCTCTACAGTGGTTCCAGTCCTACTTGGATGGTAATTTTCATATGGTTGTGCTTGGGTAATACTGTTTGTTGCCATGGAACATTCAGTGTGGAATTCCGCAGGGTGTGATCTTATCTCCCACACTGTTTAACATCTCCATGAAAATGCTGAGTGGGGCCATCCAGCATTTTGGACTACATTGTCTGTAATATGCTGATGACACACAGCTCTACTTCTCCTTTACACCTGCAGGTGTGGCAGTGGATGTGCTGGACAGTTTGCTTTGCCTCAGGAATTGACTGGATGAGAGCTAATAAACTGAAGCTTTATTCTGACAAAACTGAGCAACAGTTCGCAGGTGGTTCCCTGGACCAGAGGGATGAGATGTGGCCAGCTTGGGATGTGGTTATACTCCCTCTGAAGGAGCAAATACATAACTTGAGATACTTCTGGATCCATTAGAGTTGCTTAAGGTTCAAGTTCCCTCAGTGGCATGGAATGCCATCAACTTCTGCTGGTGGCTAGCTGTGCCAAACATATGTTGTCTACCCTCTGGCAACCTCTAGGATGGACTACTACAATGTATTCTACATGGGGCTATCTTTGGAGGCAGTTTAGAAACTGCAGCTGGTTCAGAATTCAGCAAGCAGACTGATGATCAGGACAGGGCACTCTGATCATATAGCACCAATTCTGGCACAACTGCATTGGCTAACATTTAGTTTCTAGGCTCAATTCAAAATGTTGGGTTTGACATTTAAAGCCTAATGCAGCTCAGGATCGTAATTCCCCCAAGGACTACCTATCCCCAGACCCTGCAATCATAATCTGAGGCATGAAAATGAGCCTTTCCAGTGGCAGTTCCTTGCTTGTGGATTGTTCTTCCCAAGTAGGAATACCTTGCACGATCGTCTCTATTTTTAAAAGCCAAGCAAAGACTCTTCTCTTTAACCAGACTTTTGGCCCTTGTTCTCTTATTGGGGTAGGAACTCTTATCTCTATAGATGTGTTTAAAAGTTTTTATTGGTTGCATTTGTTTTAACTGGATGCTTTTGTGAGGAAAGTGACTAACAAATATTATTATTATTATTATTATTATTATTATTATTATTATTATTATTTTCTTCCTGCTTGAGCAATGTTTTGGGGACAGATTAGCACACTCCACCTGCAAAATCCACTTGCAGAATCACTATATCTCAAGAGAGCAACCCAGTGAGCTTACAAAGTAGAATTCAATTACATATATCTATATACCATATTTACATTTTAAATTGGTGCAATTGTAATAACTAATTTGAGTTTTAGTTAAGGACAGTTTAATATGAAGCGCCCACTTCAGGCTGGCAAACAAATCACCAGTGGGCAACTACAGAATGCATGAATGATAATGTACAGACATGGCTTTTATTATTTATTCATAGAGAACAGTGGGTTTTGGTGTGCTGCTTTGAAAAATGTTCAAACTGGTAGAATATAATAAAAGCACTGTGAAAATTCTATTTCATTAACTTTTAATCATAAATCACTCTTTAAAATAAAACATAAAATAAAAGTCTGTCACAAGCACTTAGTTCTAGAGAAGGGAGAAGGACAGCAGAAATGGGAAGGGAAATACTGTCATGGTACTCATTTTTCTGGTACCTGTCACAATCCTGTTAGAATGAGACAACACAAACAAGAGAGGCCACAATCTTTGTCCGGAGTCCCAGTATAAGGGGGGCGGGGAATAGGGCAACGTGGCTTAGAGGCAGATGAACAAAGTGCTTTATATCATGCAGAAATATTTTACCACATGTGGTAGAGAATTGTGAAAATTTGGCTCCAGCACATCACTGTGGCTCATACACACTGCAACCCAGATCTATGTGGCACTGAAATAATATAAGGTCAAGACAAATCTTCAACAAAGCCTTTTCTACATGTTTTTCTGAGAGGCCACTAAACTGCTTGTAAAGGGGTAGGGTATTGAAGGGTGGGTGTTGAAGATAACACACGGGGAAGAACCTTAGCTTAGGGGCAATACAGCACATCCTCTGCATGCAGAAGGATCCAGAATCAATTACTGGAATCTTCAGATGTGGCTGGGAGACTCCTGTCTAAAATCCTGGGGTACATGTTGCGAGTCAGTGCGGAGAATCAGTATACAGTACTGAGGCTTCCTACATTTCTCAATCCAACAGGGTAGAGCTAACTTGATACAGCAGAAGGTATATGGGGATTCACATCCAAATGCACACCTCAATTTTCATTCCTCCACTAAAGGTCACATAAAGAAGTAGAGGTGAATCTAATGCTGCCATGCAACATCAGTGGGCAGTGTAACTACCAATGCAAGAAGAAAAGGAATGTCACCCAGCTGCCTGGCAACAGGGACATGTCTCCCTTTCACCTCTATTCAGAGTGAGGGCAAGGGGGGTTAGGGTGCCTAAGTTTGCCTTTTGTGATGTAAACATGCAGCCTTAATCTAATTGGGTACTTTGTGTTTGATCATCATTTTCACTATATGATCCCTATATGGGAGCTTAATAATACACACATTCTGAATGTGTGGTTTTAACTTCTAGCTTATTAAACAGCTGAAATATTTTTTAACTTTAGAGTCAAAAGACCTGAACATCAACATGTCATGCAGCTAATTGGTAACTTCATACATATATGTATAATGTGTAAGCATGTTATTAAAGTAGCCAGACTGGCTCTTAGTGTACACTTATCTGTAAAGTACATGCAGTGGCCCACCTGTATTCTTATAACACAACTACAGTTCAAAAATGACAGGATAAACATTTTTCCTGAAAAAATCCGTGTGAAATAATTCTTAGGCAGCACACAAAAAGTGGGTGGGTCCCAGGGCAAAATTTAGCTGCTTATACTTAATGGACTTAACTGGAATAAATAAATTCAAATTCTGAAATGGTGGGAGAAGGCTGGAAAATCCTTGTGACTTGTGGCCTGAAGAGGATGTCAATGAGCCCAAACTCCAGAAATAAATGTTTAAAAAACCTTATGGGCTCCAAAATGGCAGGTGGGAGCTCTTGCTGCTGCCCCACCCAACAGTGGGCTCAGATGTATTGTTCCCTGCTTTGTTTTGCATTCTAGAGGCAAAGGTACTAGAGAGCATGGAAAGCAGGTAAAATGGACGTTTAGAGGCTTTTTAGTAGGTGCTCCCCACTTATGCGTGGGGGGCCCCCAGAACATAAACCCCACATAAGTGGGGAAGTCGCCTGTATAACCTAATATTAATCTTATTTTTTGTGTACAAAAACATGAAACAATATACTCCCAAAAATCCAAATATACACTATTATTTAAAATAATAGCAGGCATGCATTTTTATCCTAATTTTCACCTTGGGAGGCCAACACAAATTGCTTGGACCTTGACATATGCACTGAGACCCATATGGTTGTATGCACACATGCAGGTTCCTGAAATGCAGTATACAAATACTCAAAATACAAATAAATGTATTATATACCCTTACAAACTTAGTTTTTACACAAGAATATGAAACACATATGAACAAACAAACATGAAAAATGATAACCAGAAATGCTTAATTTCTTTTAGCAAGCCCAACTAGTTCTTGGGCAATTTATTTTACTTTCGCACATGCTTGGATGCAATGAACCACATTTGATTTGCATCAATTACCGGTAGCTGTGCAGCTTCACCTAGGAGACCTTTTCTAAATCAAGTCATTTGCACACTTTTACAATACTTTCACAGGGGGACGCGGGTGGCACTGTGGTCTGAACCATTGAGCCTAGGGCTTGCTGATCAAAAGGTCGGTGGTTCAAATCCCCACAACGGGGTGAGCTCCCGTTGTTCAGTCCCAGCTCCTGCCCACCTAGCAGTTCGAAAGCACGTCAAAGTGCAAGTAGATAAATAGGTACCGTTCCAGTGCGAAGGTAAACTGTGTTTCCGTGCGCTGCTCTGGTTTGCCAGAAGCAGCTTAGTCATGCTGGCCACATGACCCGGAAGCTATCTGCGGATAAACACTGGCTCCCTTGGCCTATAGAGCGAGATGAGCGCCGCAACCCCAGAGTCGTCAGCGACTGGACCTAACGGTCAGGTGCACCTTTACCTTTTACAATACTTTCACAGCTCATTTACACCAAGATTACCATTTTCTTCCCTTACTTCATGTTCCCAAACACTTTTTTTAGATAGATATGTAAAAGATTCATCAGAGGGAGTGAGGGACAGCTGCTCATTCTTAAGCAAAATCAATGTGGCTTCAGGAAGCATTTACAGTATGATCTCTCTGTTATTAAATGTCACTATCCAGAGGCCTTTTCCTAAGTGACAGACTCCTCTCTTTTACAGTCCATAAGACTTTAGAAGCATTATATATGTATATTTAAAACATACCTGTCCAATTATGAGTGGAACTACAACGGTCATGAACAGTTGTGAGAATATAGATGAGAAAGGCACCGAGGAGGAGGATCCAAGCTGTAAAAGAAATTAAAAGCATGTTGTTAATATGGAATTTTAATTGCTAATGAATTACCAATGAGCTTAAATACCCAGATATATAAAACATAAATCTGTACTTATGTGTGTAAACTCACTATGGCTTACTTCTGAGTAGACAGGTACTGGATTGCACTGTATATGTTCTAATTTTGCAAGTCTTGTATACTCATTACACAGCTAATATTAGTGATGGGGAATCTGTGCCCTTTCAGATGCAGTTCCCATCATCCCTAATCACTGGCTATGCTGGCTGATGGCTCATGGGAGTTAGAGTCCAACAGCATATGGAGCGCCTCAAGTTCGCCACCCATGTTAAACAAAGTTCTGCAGGTTTCCATCCTATCTCCCATATTGCTCGCATCAGGAGAGCCACAGACTCCCCATCCAAGGCCATACAATGAACATACATAATCTGATGATCTAATAAATCTAGCCTCTAGGGGGCTCCTACCTCCAGATTACAGGATAAAACATAAAAGTCATGCTTCTCGGCACAATATAAAGAAAATGAAATACGATGAAAATGTCCTGAAACCTTCTTGGGTATCCCAGTTTTTAGGCTTTTTCTAAAACAGTGTTACTAGTTTTAACCATGTCTGGCAAAATAATTGTGACCTTATTTCTATTCCAGTTTACAAACAAAGCAAAAACACTAAAAGACAGGATAGATTTGCCCTGGTACAGCAAGTCAAAGTTCTCAGATGGAAATCAACTTTCAGGCCCTTGTTTCTCTCTCAGACCAGCTGTTCAATTTCTCTCCTTTTTTGGCAAAGAGGACAAATATCACAGCTGTGGTATTCTCCAAGGAAGATGCTGCATCTGTAACTGCCACAATTGCATTAGTGGAGTCAGATGAAACACTTCATATCAGTTGTGCCAAATTGCAATCCCTCATCCACTTCGTTAAGTCCACTTCAGAGGCAGTCCTCGGGGCTATGCTCCTCAGAGTGTAAACATTTTTTAAAAAAGAAAGCCAGGTTGTGTTCTTGCATCCTCCAAATAATATTGAGGTTGTAGAACATCTCTAGGAATTCAAGCCAATAAAGTATACAGTGGATAAGCTACTATCTGGAATTCACAACCTGTCTCCACACACCAATTCCAAATGTTGGCTCTTTCCTTTAATTAAACTCTGCTGTTTTAATAATCTCACTAGTTTTATGATTCAGTGTTTTAAATGGGTTTCTACTGGCTGTCAGCTGCCTCGTGTATAAATGTTTAAATAAATAAGGAAATCATCTGATTACACTTTTGTCTGCTACAGAGAAATGAGAGTGAAGCTATTTCACTACAGGGATGCAGAATATGCTTTACTAAACATAAAACTACAGTTACAGGTAGGTAGCCGTGTTGGTCTGAGTCGAAGCAAAATAAAAAAAATTCCTTCAGTAGCACCTTAAAGACCAACTAAGTTTTTATTTTGGTATGAGCTTTTGTGTGCATGCACACTTCATGAGATATCTGATGAAGTGTGCATGCACACGAAAGCTCATACCAAAATAAAAACTTAGTTGGTCTTTAAGGTACTACTGAAGGAATTTTTTTTTTTTTTGATAAAACTACAGTTCAGTAAAGGTGTAGACAGGAATGTCTACCAAATGGTACCTGCTGGTTCTGCAAAAATTATGAAAAAGGAAGTTCCTGGGATATACAGGAATGCATTCCAATAAAAGAAGATTCACCATATCCATGATTTCCCAGGATGCTCCTGTTTGTAGTCTTCAGATGTCCCTGGATCCAACACTATGCCTATTAACCTAGTAACTGGCAGTGCCAGGAATACATTTTCCCAACACCAAATCAGTTAGAAGGAGGTATTGCTTTTTGTTACCCCAGACCAAGGGAGAGTAATTAGGATCTTTGCAAACTCAAAAGTAAGAATACTGCAGTGTGACCTACAGGATGCTGTTCTTGGTGACTGCTTGGAAACTAAAAACTGGAACAATATGTGCTGCTAACAGCACCTTATACTGCTTCTCTAGTATCTCCAAATGCTCCCTATTGCATTTGTGATAGGACAGCATTCATATATTTGACTTCATCTATCCAAACTTCCAGTTAAAAAAAACACACACAAAAAACCCCTGTCTTTTTTTCAGCAGACAGATTTCTACATTATTCTTAGTAACATATTCTTAAGATACATCTAAGTGAAGTGGTTCAGAGGAATGCAACTCTGTTAGTTGGGTTTCAGGACAGTTGCGAATGTTCAGATGTGGCTATTTAGCTCACTCAACATGCACTAAACCCTCCCCCCCAGCCCACTGGAGGAGCTTGGCTAACTGAACATATATTGTGAAAGGTAGCATGTCAAATGGTTTTGAGTTTATGGTTAAATAATAAAGTCTAAATATGAACTCACCATCCTATTTTCACCCTTGTAGAATCAGCCTTAAGTTACAACGCAACAGAAAAATGCAAACAAAAATTGTGCTAAAACGCTGACCAAATGTACTGTACATTACAATTCATCTTTCTCTTTCCCTGTTGTCATATCCCACCCTCTTACCTCACAGATTTAGAAATATAGCCCAGCCTTCATTCCAGGAGAGTGGAAAACCCCACTATTCGCTTTATTAGTGTCAAAATGACTGATACAAATGAAAGAATTTCAATAAAAGTGAGTGAATGCATTAAGAAAAAGGGATAAGCCAAAGAAGTAGAAAGTTTCTCTTCATACAAAAGTATTGCGCTAGTAACATTACACAGGATAGTGAACTCAAATAAATGAAGTACTACATGACAGATATACAAAGCATTGTGAGCACTTTAAAACCCCCACATATATTCAAGACTTTATTCTCAGCATGCTGCTGAAATGTTGCCCAATGTGTCATTCATAAATGGGGCCATTTGAGTTTAGCCCTTGATTAGGGGCATGCTGGATTTTCAATTCTCAATAGCTCAGATTTAGGACTAGGGGTAAGGTACTACAGAAGAGAGTCAACAAAATCCACTATTAGCCACTGGAATGGGTTAATCACATGTGGAAAGTGTTTTAAGTACAGTAGAGATGTTTTCTTTCTACCATATGAATGAATGGTATCACTTTCTTTAGGTTGTCGAGTTATTCAGAAATTTTTATACAGATATGAATATAGCTGAGTATAATTGGGAACAAAGGCTCAGTAACACTTTAACAAAGTTTAATCAGACAAACAAATGACTTTTAAAATTGAAAAGGCTGGAAGATACTGTTTAAGTGAGGTTACAATTACACGAGACCCAAAAAACCCCATCATTAAGGTAACATAAATCCTGAATATTTTTCTTGAAAGGAATTAATCAAATATTAAGTTCGGTCACAGTATTCTTTCAAATACAAAACTGTCTTACATTTAATACCATTCATTTAAGAAAATTAATAATTTATGCAAAATGTATAATTTATTGTAAGTGCTCACTCTTCCCTTTGTGTACTTCAGCATTTCTTTAAAAAGTTACTTCATATTACTCATTTTACATTAACAAGCATGTGGAAGCAAAGCAATGTGAAGTATTAAAAGCTACCAGTATTAAATTTTGTGCAAATAGCGCAAAATATAAACTGTAATCAATAAATGTAAACCTATCTAGAAGGAGAAGTTCTTAAACATTACACATACAGATTAATATACTCATTATTGTGCTGCTTTGAAACCTTAGAGAGCAGTACAGAATAGGAAGTAGAAGTTAAAAAGTTAAAAAGGCTCCTTTTTGGGTCAGGAAACCAAAATATAAATGCAAGTAATAAAAAATAATCGTTTTTGTTACTAGAAAATATGGAAATTCATGGGGTTTACAAACACGATGGTATTCAACTGAAATTAATGGGTCTAATTTAGTGATGTTAATTAATTTCAACAGGTCTATTCTGAGTAAAATGTAGTTAAATAACACCAATCTCCCTTTTACTCATAAACCCCATACATAACCTCATCAACATATGCTCCTGCCACAAACAAATAACCTGCTAATTACATTCACTTTCCTTACATAGTCAAAAGCACACTATCCCCTCAATCTAAGCAGCCCTTTTCCTACAAGGAAGGAAGGTGGTCAAGTCTTTAAGATGGCACCAATACATATTCTGCTACCCTCACAACACCAATGAAGAGAATTGGTGGAAGGGTGTTTCATCCTATTCCTACCCACTGATTTATTCTTTCAGATCTTCCCTGTAAAACCCTAGCTGGGGCTCTGAAACAACAAAGAAGCTCAGTTGCAGGAAAATGGAACTGAGCAGGTTTGAGCAGGAGAATTAGCAGAGGCAGGAGAGGTTAAACACTCTTCCCAACAACCAACCAATTGTCCTAATTTGGCCTTTAGATGGAGTTTGGTGGATAAGAGTGAGAGATCAGTGGGTATCTAGGTTTCATCTGGTATGGTAGCTCCTGGCCACCACAGCTAATGTCCAGCGGGAGGACAGAGTGCTTGCATCTGCTTCTCAGGCCTGGAGTCACCTGGCTAGACATTCTCTGAAGGCTCCAATTAGACAATCTGGAGCTAACAAAAAAGGTAAGAACTTTGACAACTTGTACGAGCCACTTCAATGATTTCATACTTCACAAAAATGCAGTTTATAATGATAATAATAACTACCAATATATTCGCATGCTAATGATTTCTTCCATTTTAAAGATTGCATAATTTCCCCCAAAACTTCTTTTTCACATGAAACTGCACTCATAATGCTTTCCTTACACCTTTCAACCATTATGTGCAAGACAACAGAAAATATCATAAAATCATGTCTGCAATTTTATAAATAGAAATAGGGGATGGATGCAATAGAAGAGGCAAGACTAAAGCCACGGTTAGCGGCAGAAGGCAGGGCTAAGGGCATACCGTGTGATTACAAGGGGAGATAGCAAATCAAAGGTGTTAATATGAAGACCAGGAACAAGGTTTTTAAAAATAATTCCAATGGATCGACATCTTACCAATGCGGACAACCTTTAGAGGCACTGATTATTTTTGTTAGTGATATGCGTGAGTAAAGCATAAGGTGGTTTGAGAATAGAAGCAAAAATGTGAGCAGGAATGACAAAACTGTTCCCTTGAGACATGGTATGGGGCTTTCTTTCCAAAGGAAATACTGCCTCCCACCACCAACATATGCCACTAATTAGGAAGAGGACTAAGTAGAACCCTCTCTTGATTTAGAGGGAAGTAATGTATCCTGCCAACCTAGCAGTTCTAAAGCATGTCAAAGTGCAAGTAGATAAACAGGTACCACTCTGGCGGGCAGGTAAACGACATTTCCTTGCGCTGCTCTGGTTCGCCAGAAGCGGCTTAGTCATGCTGGTCACATGACCAGGAAGCTGTACGCCAGCTCCCTTGGCCAGTAAAGCGAGATGAGTGCCACAACCCCATAGTCGTCCATGACTGGACCTAACGGTCAGGGGTCCCTTTACCTTTTAATGTATTCTAAGGGGGACACGGGTGGCACTGTGGGTTAAACCACAGAACCTAGAGCTTGCCGATCAGAAGGTCCCAGCTCCTGCCAACCTAGCAGTTCGAAAGCACATCAAAGTGCAAGTAGATAAATAGGTACTGCTCCGGCGGGAAGGTAAACGGGGATTTGGTGCAGTCAAAGGCTGAGGGAGTATTGGCAGTCTCAACTAACTTTATGCTCCAATTTTGCTGTATTACCCAGCAGTGTCAGTGTCAGGTGAACCAGAAAAATATATGTAGGGAGCTAAGCAATGCATAAGGAAATTTCACTTAATTCTTCTAAGGGTAGCACTTCAGTTCACTATATGGAATCCTAAATTACAACCTTTTCTAGGATATTTAAACCCTTCTAGGTTAAACACAGGTAAACAAAAACATTTTCTATGTAGTAGACCATACCTAAAATTTCCTCTGAAGATTTCTAAGCTATAATTCATAGCTGATTTTCTCTCTGTGTCATTTCCTTTCTCCCTTGTTACACAACTACAGCCATGCAAACCAAATGGGAAATTAGCTACTTATTTCAGTAGGGTTGAAATAAGAATTAAATATACAGTATTGTTAAACGTTCCTCTGAAATCCATCTTCCAAAGTCACATACAAAGCACCAAGCAACAAATACATTTGAGAAACACGGAATAAAGTCTCTTGGTTTCATTCTAAGAATATAATTCAACCAAACTAATGGATGGTTGAACAAATATGCCTCCTGATTTAAAGGCCAGCAGCAGGTAAATGTGAGCAAAATTTGGTTAATAGCCCCAGTGGCTTTAGCAATTTGTCAAAATACAAGACAATAGTCCTGATAAACACAAAAAAACCTGTTCGCCGTTTTAGCTCTCTCTCTGTGTGTTTTAACATCTCCATTGAAGTTTACTGTTTATCTCAATCAAAAGAGTAGGCAAGGATTTAGAAATACATTTTCATTGGTCCCTATCTTGTACTTAAAAATGGCAACCTGAAAATCACAAATATATTTCCCATCTTTTTTCAATTCTACAGATATAAAGCACATTTATCCCATTACTTACAAAAAACAAAATCCTGCCAAGTCTTACATTTCCATTATATTGTCTAAGCGCCCCCCAAAATCTGTTTGCCATCAGAGGGTGGTTGGTTTCACCTCTGCTGCCCAACCTCCAGCCAAAGGAACCTTCAGGAGGGGGTTGCTATTGTGGGTAAATGCCAGGATCTGTCCAGGTCTTCTTAGGCCCCTATGCCTGGGCAGGACGTCTGGAACACCTTCAGCATACACCCGGGAATCATGGACTCATAACTGGGCTTTATGAGCACCAAATCAGCAGTGAACAGCAGAAGCATTTGTAGAGGTTTCAAAACATTCCTCATTTATTTCTATTAACTACTGCATATTTACAGATCTGGCTTTGTGAGTGTTACAGCCTCTCACTTAGCCATCTTGTCTACAGAAGATATTAAACTGCACACAGCACACGGCAGAGAGCAGAGTCAGGACTGAAAAACAACAAAGTAACAATTCCTAACTGTTCCCTCCCAACAGCAGATATCACCAGATTTTCAGAATGGGAGGGGTGAAAATGCTCACAACCTCCCCCTTTTCATTCTGACCATTATGAAAATCTAGCACAAAAGCAATTTCTTTACATATATACCAAGTTGTTCCTTATTAACAGCTTTAGTCAAAGCATCAGCAGGTATTTCTTTCCCTGGCATATATGAGACTTTTACAACTCCCTTCTGAATGCATTCTCTGGCACGGTGCAATTTGATTAGCAAATGTTTTGTTCTTTGCTTGCACCCTTCTGAATGGATTAGTTCTATGCAGGCTTTGTTGTCCTGATAAACTTGAACTGGACAACAAATTTTAACTCTCATATCCTCACATAGTTGCAATAACCACTCTACATTCATGAGAGAAAAATTTAAAGCGTTGAGTTCTGCTTCACATGAACTCATGCTTATTGTTGCCTGTTTCTTACAAGACCAATCAAATAGGCACTGATTGTACAAATAACACACACCTGAGGTGCTCTTGCCATCAGTTGTATCACTACCAAAACTGGCATCGGCATAGATCTCAAGACCTCCAGATTTTTGGCTAGTAAGCTTCAACCTGTAATGCATAGTGCCTTTTAAATACCTAACTATGCGTTTCAGTGCCTTCCAGTCTTGCACTGTAGGTTGATTTACATATCTGCTGAGCAAATTTACGCTAACAGCAATGTCTGGTCTTGTGCACCTTGCTATAAAACTAAGTTTACCCAAAACACTTCTGAACAATGTAGTGTCAGGAAAAACATTAGCATTAGTATCATGTTGGTACCCTGTGACCATGGGGGTGTCTACAGAATTGGCATCTGTCAGATTTAATTTTTCAATCACATCATTGATCTTACGTGATTGATGCAGCAAAACATCACCTTGCTTATTTCTCTCTACTTCCAGTGAGAGATAATTGCTGACTTCCCCTAGGTCTTTCATATCAAAATGCTTTTGCAGTTTTGCAAGAGTGGTTTTGTAAATATTTGCATCCTTCCAGAAAAACAAAATATCATCCACAAAACAAATGCAGTACAATTTGTGCTGGTTAGATTCTTTAACAAAAACACAAGAATCAGCCTTTCCTTGCTTGAAACCTAAGGAAAACAGCACTTCTGTCAGCTTAGTGTGCCAGCATCGAGCACTTTGTTTTAGACCATACAGGGATTTTTTTAATTTACACACCATTCCCTTTTTTATCTGCACTCCATCTGGCGGTGACATGTAAATACTCTCATTGAGAATTCCGTACAAAAACGCAGTATTTACGTCGTGATGAGATATGGTCATGCCCTCTTCTGCAGCAATTTTCATCAACAGCCTAACTGTCTCAAATTTGACTGTCGGTGAATATGTCTCATGATAGTCCTGATCAGGAACTTGAGAAAAACCACGTGCAACTAATCTGGCTTTATATCTGACCACTTTACCAGTCTGATCAGTCTTGGTTTTGTAAATCCACCTGCTGTCTACAAGTTTCATGCCTGGTTCTGCTGGAACCAATTCCCACGTGTCATTTTGCTTTAGGGAATTCAATTCAGCTTTCATGGCGTTAAGCCAAGGTTCGGCATCTTTTTCAGGTAAATTTTGAACCTCTTTGTAGTTAGTTGGTTCAAAAACTGAGTTTGGATTGCTAGTGGCAGCCATATCTGAAATAGCAGCTTTAGCAAATTCTTTAGAAAATCGTTTAGGTGCTTGTCCCTTGGTAGTTCTCTCAGATCTACGCAATACTCTGGGATCCTCTGGGTCTGGTTCCTCCTCCTTGGGAGAATGGTGACCTGTATCTGGCAAAGATTCTACCTCTAGATCAGTGTCAGACCCATCTGATTTCTTAAAAGAGGTCTTTTCATTCTGATCATCTGTATCAGTGTCAGAATCTGTGCTACCATCAGCATCAATTACAGGTTTTGCCTCTTTGTTAATTGGTTTCACCACCTCATCATCTGAAATGGGATGACATTGAAAAATGCCAACTTTGTCCCATTTTGGATTACAATCCATGCTTCTGGTCAGCCTAATTGTGTTTGTGTCTGTCATCAGCACACGATAAGAACCTTTTTCATAACCTAGAAAAATGCCATGTTGACCAGATTTGCTCAGTTTGTCACCTTGCAGAGTGTGCACCCAAACTTCAGAACCGAAAATTTTTAAATGTTTTACAAACGGTTTCCTTTTGAACAGCATTTCGTATGGGGTGCAATCAATGGCTGATTGATATCTGCGGTTGTAAATATAGGTGAAACACGATAGAGCTTCAGCCCAAAAGGGGTTGGGTAGGCCTGAATCATGCAACAGAGTTTTAATTCCTTGTTGCAAGGTCTGGTTTACTCTTTCACATAAACCATTCTGCCATGGAGATCTGGGCGTGGCAGTCATGTGCTCTATGCCCTGTTCTGCAGTAAAGTTTTCAAACTGTTCTGAACAAAATTCTCCACCCCTGTCAGTGAAAAGACAACGTACATGCTCATCGTGAACATTCCTGAGCCATGCACAAAATTTTTGAAACTTAGAGAAGGCTTCAGACTTCTTTTGTAACATATAGACCCAAACATATCTAGAATAGGCATCTATCAGAACCAAAAAATAACATGAGTTTCCTCTAGAGAGCGCTAGAGGTCCAACCAAGTCTGCATGCACAATCTCATAAGGTTTCTTAACCTCCCTCCCAGATTTTGTACCTTTGGGAGCTTGCTTAATTTTGTTCTCTGCACATGAGACACATTTCATATGATAAGGACACTTTTGAACTTTCATGCCCTCAACCATATTTTGCATTTTACCTACTGCCTGGAAATGCAAATGACCAAACAAACGATGATAATCATGAATACAATGGTTATGCAATTTCTCATTCTTATCTACTGATATATTACAGCACGCCTTTTCAGTTTCTTTAGTTGCTCCAGCAGCTGTACCTGTAACAAAAGGCAATACATATAAACCATCAACACACTTAGCATAAAGAATGAGTTTGTTGTCTCGAAGAATTTCACACCGAGAGTTTGCAAACACCACTTTAAATCCTTGAGCGTCTAGCTGAGAAACACTCAAGAGATTATCCTGCAAATGAGGAGCATACATAACATTTTTAACTGTTGCATTAAGGCTCTGCAAAGAAACCGTTCCCTGAGCCAAACTTTTAATAGTCGTTCCATCCGCTTGATGAATTGCTCCTCCCTGTTTCTCAAGATGAAGAAAGAGATTTTTATCATTGGCCACGTGCCTTGTGGCTCCTGAGTCGACAACAAAAACAGAACGTGTGAGTTGATTAGAACTGCGTGAAATCAAAGCCTTTGATGCAGCTGGCCCTTGGGGTTTTCGGCCTCCTCCCCCTTTGCCTTTGAAGTTGCCCTTCTTCTTTGAAGAGTTTTTACACTGATTTTTAAAATGGCCGACCTCTCCGCAAGAAAAACAGCGGCGCATTTTAAGAGCTTTTGCAACACTTTCACTTTCCCCTGTTGAAGGCTTGTAGGCATTTCCAACAGCCTTGTCCCTGCTTTCTCTAGCAGTCTGTCTGCGATCCCACTCATTCAAGAGCACGCTAGACACATAATCTTCTGTTAGACGGTCATTGGGCAAAGACGACAATTGAGCAGCTACAGCATCATAAGATTCATCCAAACTGTTTATGATAAGCATTGCAAAAACAGCTTCTGAAATATTTAAGTCTCGCTGGACAAGATCCTGTCTGAGACGTTTTAATTGGGCTAGATGGCTGGGCAAATCACCATCTTTCTGCAATTCCAGCCTACACAGCTTTTTAAAGAAAAGCACACTGGATCCTGCATTTTGTCTTAGATGCATATCTCGAAGTTTATTCCAAACAGCCCGTGCAGTCTGCTGGTTCTCCAAGTTGACCAACAACTGGTCCTGGACACTCAGAATAATTGTCCCCCTGGCTCTCATGTCTGCCTCATGCCACGCTGGCCATCCATCATCATCCTCATTGGGGGGGTCATCTTCTATAGTATGGTAAAGCTTTTCCCTTTGTAAAAGTGCTTTCATTTTGACCTGCCATGTAGGATAGGTCTCTGGTGTAAGGAGAGGAAAAGATAGAGACATCTGGCCAGAATGTGCAGAAGCCATGCCTGTGTTTAGTTAACAGCAAGACACTTCCCTTCATGCACCCCAAATACTCTTGACTCTCTCAGCAACTTCTCTCCCCACTCAGCACAATTAACAGGCAAACTGGAAAAGCGTCTCTGCTGTCTTCCTGGCAGCCAGCAACATACCTTTCTGTAAATCAAACAGCAGCTTGAAAAACAGCTTCAGCTCACAGCTCAACTCCGATGTGCAGCATCAGATGGAAATGGATCAGAAACATCCAATTATCCAACCATCAATAGCCATCTGCAACCACCAGTCTGCTACCAGCAACCATCCGCCTGCTACCATATGTGGGTAAATGCCAGGATCTGTCCAGGTCTTCTTAGGCCCCTATGCCTGGGCAGGACGTCTGGAACACCTTCAGCATACACCCGGGAATCATGGACTCATAACTGGGCTTTATGAGCACCAAATCAGCAGTGAACAGCAGAAGCATTTGTAGAGGTTTCAAAACATTCCTCATTTATTTCTATTAACTACTGCATATTTACAGATCTGGCTTTGTGAGTGTTACAGCCTCTCACTTAGCCATCTTGTCTACAGAAGATATTAAACTGCACACAGCACACGGCAGAGAGCAGAGTCAGGACTGAAAAACAACAAAGTAACAATTCCTAACTGTTCCCTCCCAACAGCAGATATCACCAGATTTTCAGAATGGGAGGGGTGAAAATGCTCACAGCTATCACAGGCATTATTTCTAAGTGTATTTCAATGAGCAGAATAGAGTGAAAGATTATGAGTCATGGGTGTGTGGAGTGTGTGTGTGTAAGAACTTAAGTTTTCTTTTTGCCTGCTATTTTGTTAACATTGCTAATATTGCTTTATAAATTATAGATAATGTACTGATAATCATATGACTTTTGCTTTAATTGTGATGTCTAGTTTATTTTTTAGTCGTTGCTTTGTTAACAGTGTTATAAAGAAGGTAATTGTTTCACTGATCATTTGTTAATTATTCCATACAATCCATGCTGTATTTATGATGTTTTCTAACATGTTAGTCATGCTGGCCACCATAACATTCTAACATGTTACTGCTATTTACTGTTTGCTAGCTGCTTTGGGATTCATTTGAATGAAAAGCAGCATAGGAGTATAAGAAATCAAATCAAATAAAATCTAGAGCAGATACTGCCTACATAGGAGAAGATAGATCTTCCAGTAAGTTACTTGTCATTTAATGCTACTCCTTGTTTTGGTATCAATGCACCTGCTAACTAAGATGAGCACATGGTGATAACTGCTTCCATGACACATTTTTATATCATTTATATCAACTTAGAAAGTTGTCAAGAACTAGTCATGTGTACTTTGATCATTGGAAATGGTCTGGAACATTCAAAATGGCCCCTTTTCCACATCCAATATACACTACTTAACAGCCAATGTGATGATGATGATGATAGAAAGAGAAGCAATATTAAGATACTCACAAAAAGCAGCAGGAGCAAGGGAGTTATCACAATGCCCTGAAAGAAATCAAGAAGTTGATTAGTTTTACTTCACCACACCAAATATGGAAGCATGAAGACATTAGACACCCCCCTGAAAAACATTTGGGCATCTATTTACAAAGCCACTGCAATGTCACTTTTCTGGTAACACACAACCATGATTTGTGATGCTGAACTGGTATACAACTTTAAAAACACTTCTGTGCCAACAAACAGAAAAGGTTTAGCTTCATATGTAGATGAATGGGAATGGGTGGGAATGATCTATGTTAACTATAATTAAAGGTATAAATCTTTCCACTTTTAAGTCTGACATCTCCCTCTCCCTTTATTTAAAATACATAAAATACAGGTCAAAAGACCCTTCCCACCATTGCTTCCCACTGCCTTAATAATCAGCACCTTCTACAGAGGGGACAGGTGGTTTACTATCCTTGTCTGAGCTGTGGCCCTCTCTCGAGTAAAGTCTGCATCAACTGTGATGAATTAGGTGTCGCGTGATTTTGTAATGTAAACTGATATCCTCTAGGAAGTGAGTGGAGATCTCAGAACTCATTTCACTTGATTAGACTCTGTGTCTCCGTGGTGGGAAGGCAAGTCTTTCATCTAATTTAGTCACATAGGACCACTTCAGCTCTCCACATCCCCCAGGCAAAGGAAGGCAAAAGATTTGTTTTCTTCAGTGACAGCAAAGAGGTTTAAGGCTGATCACTGGGCATAATACAAGATTTTAAGTCTCATGAAGACAAAGCTTAAGACAATGCTTTAGGATTGGGAGATAACATGACAAGCATCATTTTCACAGCAGCAAATGGTAATTCTCACTTCACCCACTCCGTCATACTTCAATACTTATCATAAATTAATAAAACAGCCTGCTACTTAATGCATATTAAGTCACAGATCTTACTTAGCCCTTTCATTAAAAACTAAGGTTATTCCCCCCCCAAAAAATATATCTATTAGGTATAATTTTCTGCATTACAATTTTCTGCATTACAAAAGTATATATGTATATATGTGTGCACATGTGTTTAAACAAAACCCAAAGTGGTCCACAGTCTTTGATCTGGGTTTAAATCCCTGCTCTACCATATTTCCCTGATTTACCTTGACATGTCATTCTCAGTTTTAAGCTCCACACTCGTAAAAGGGAATATTCATGACCTCCATTCACAAGTTTGTTGTGAAGAAGGGTGAGGCAAGGGCTCTACATAAAATGCACATGCTGTTAGCTGCTATGGACCTTTGGGAAAGGGCAGGCTATGAACTGAAATAAAAATAAGAAAAATCTGGATTCCTCACACCAGTTCAAGACACAGGCTTTTCTATTTTAGATCACATATTTATTTGTATTTCATGCCAGAGGCACATAAGAGCCTGTAGGGACCTGGGTTCCTCAGAGAGTCTGCTGGAATGCAGACCTTCTATTTGTGGACATATAGGGGGAAATGCATAGATTAAATAGTCTACCCAGTTGCTCTAGATTTCTCGCCAATGAATGCAAAGGGCACTTGGATAACCATAACATATATAAATGTTTAACACAATTAATAATTGTGCACCCTTATTTATTTCATTGAGAACATTTTTGTCCTACTCTTCTACTAAGTAGCTTAGTGCGATATAAAAAGTTTCTCTTTCCCCCATCTTATCCTCACAACAAGTCAGTGAGACTCAGAGAATGTATCACCTCATGAGCTTCATGGCTGAGTGGGGATTTCAACCTGAGTTTCCCAGTCCCCATTCTGACACTCAAACCATTATAACACACTGGTATACAGATCAGCTAAAATGAAATAGATACAATTTAATAAAATGCTGGCCTTACATTGGTTTTCACCCCAGCCACCATACACTTGCTCAAATTTAAAATGCTTTTTACTTTCACGACAGAAAGTCTGAAGGTGGGATAAAAAGCTAAGATCAGGTGAGCTTCCAGAAAACAGAGGGGAGGAAAGAGGAGGCAGGAGAAAAATTATTTTCAACGTGACACATGTCCAGACAGTTTTTTTCACTCTCTTTCATTGTTTGTGGAGAAAGCACAAAACATCTATATTTCACATGTGTTTGGAAAGAGATTGTTCTTTACAGTAGAAACCACTTTTGAAACATACGTTTTGCCCTTCATTACAATAATTCAACAGATTTTAACTATCTACTTTCTTAATGTCTTTAATGTCATCGTAAGGAAAGGACTGAGGGAGAAGAACTTGTTTCAGTTCTACCAATTTCCAGGCAGCTGGTTTTATTGAAATATTGGCACACACTGAATAATTCCTGCAGGTCTCTGGCATGTGTTGTGGGGGTCATAGGGTGGGGTCAGGCCAGTTATTTATAGGGGCAAATTCTGCTCTGTGATGGAAATTCAGCTGAGCCTAAACAATTACCCAAGGGTCTTACAATATGAGCCTCTTGTCCCATATTTAGAATCTAAGAGGGAAATGGCATTTACTTACTTAAAAGCATTTATAAACAGCTTAATATTTTAAAATCTCTAAGTGGTGTGCAATATAAAAAACAAACAATATCATGAAAACACAGATACAACCAATAAAAAAGCAAAGCAAAAGTAACTAAAAACAAAAACAGGAGTCAGAAATATTCAGACACATAAAACAGGGTCTGAGTTTATGGGTCAGGGAAAGCCTGGGAGAAAATACAGATCTTTACAAGGCGTCTGAAGCTTTTATCAGCAACTTATTGAGCTTTGATGCACATGGAAACATATAGGGGGTAGGCTGATATAGAACAAAGCACATGAAAAAAATTAGGAAGGACCCAAACTAGATATTTTGCTACACATATAATTATATATCAGGAGATTCATTTGATGGTTGCATTTTGTTAAAAATATAAACAAATGTATGCTGAAAGTTGCACAGTGTAACTAAAAACTGCATCTCTTCTGAACTCAAATGCATTGCCTAATGGTCACTGTCCACGCATAAAAGCTTTAAAAGCTCAATATTTTAAGAGGTCATGTTGCTTTGCCTGTTTCCTCAGGAGTCAAGTGAGGAAATAAGTGCTGTTCAGAACTTCTTTAGTACTGTAATACTATAATGAAACGCCTAAATTCTGAAAGCAAATATATGTATCTGTATAGTATGTGAACGATGACCATACAATGCTGGTGCCATTAAGAAATAAGGAAAGAAGGGAGAATCTCATTTCCACCACAGGGCACACATCAGTAAAACAAAACCATTCTCAAAACTTAAACTTGACTGCTCTTCCCTCTACTGTGCTTCTTGTGCAAGTGCTGTCAAACAAGCAGCAGAGATACAGAGATTCTGCCCAAGCATTTCTTTGCAGAGAGAGTACAGCATCTGCCCTTGTGGAGGCAAGGTCACTCAACAGCAGAGTATTCTGAAAGTTAGGGTGGTATCTTTGTAGCTTTGTGTTGCAGCTCGTAATGGAGTCAAAGTTGTAAAGTGATTGCCTTTTACCATTCTGAAGAAAAACTTTCAAGAAATCCATTTACACCTCTGATGTGAAAGACCGACAGAATATATTTCAATGATTTTAGTGGGAAGGAGAAGAAGAGGAAAATTCACAGCCTGACCCAAAATGCTCATACAAAGAATGATTCTGTGTAGAAGCAGTCACATCAGGAACCTGTAAATGCACTTTTCTTTACAGTGAGGATCATCTAACATGTCATTTTTGGGAAAGCCAGTTATGCTTTTCTGAAAGGAAAAGAGGCACCGAGGGATAGGTTTTATTTTCCTACAGAAGATTAAAAACTAACTTCTTATTTCAATTTCGAATATTAACTTGAATAGCAAAGGTTATGCACAATGCCCTAATTATCTGCCAAACCAAATTGCAATGCAAGAACACAATGATTTTTTTTTTAAGCTACAAGAGTTAATTATTAAGGAAGGAATCACTCTGGCTGACTTTTTGCTAAGGGTGTACTTCTTCAGAGACGGAGAATTAAAGCTTAAGATGCCAGTCTTTAAACCATGTATTTTAGAGCTATCTCACTGACGTTTATGGATCTACTACAAGATTGCTCCCGAGTAAGTAGTCTAAAAATTGCAGCCTCTCCAGCTGCAGTCATTCTGTGCCTTTTACAGCCACCTCTCCATCCCTCCCCGGCATCAATGAAAGAGCTGGGGACACCTTCAAATCACTTGTTTTACCCTTACCTTGTATGGTGCTTTCAGCAAGGAAAAAGCCCCTGCTGCCTGCCACTCACTCACTCACTCACTCTGGCTAGCTTTGTAATTGGCTAGCGGCTAGCCTATACTGTACTTTGCTGGCGAGTTCATTTTGTTCTCTCTGGCAGCATCTGATCTTCCCTGAGCAGTCAGAGGACGGGAAATTACCCATTTATCTACTCAGGGAAGATCAGTTGCCACTAGAGAGAACAAGCTAAGCAAGAAGGATATATATCCTTTTCTATTTTAGTATCTTATCCCTTCATGGGACAACTAACTAATTTCCCATGAAACAGTAACATCAGAACAAAAACAAAATAAAAAACCCAGAAATGATTTTCTTTTAAAAGAATATCACTCTAAACACATTTTACAGATAAGAGTACTACTCTGCTCCTCAAAATAGTCATAGTTGCTTTTACCAAATATGTATGCCCTTTTCACCTTGTATCATAAAAGATTTTAAATACTAAATGATTATTTCATTCTCTGTCTTTTTCTCTTCCAATGTTTATGATTTTCAGCATTTCCCATTTTTTTTTACAGATCTGTCCCATGTACCTTCTATTTTCTTTTTGCAAATTCATACTTTAAAACACTTCCAGATCAAGCGAGAAAAAGCATCTAGTTTATTTACATGTGATATAATTTGCAATATTCTTTCGTGATAAATGCGTTTGTGAATTGACAGCCATTAGCTAAATCAGCTCTTCTTAAACTAACATTCAGCTGTTTTGCATTTTTGGCTAAGCACCTGGCTAATAAAAAGTTGAGCTTAATTATATTTTCACAAATGCATGCGACTTCTATATTCCACGTCAATTAAAAATGACAAGTGTGACAAAAGGTAAAAATAAAAAAAGGTTTTTAAAAAGAGTGGTCCCATGTTTGTATTTTAATGACTGGATTATAAAATCATAAATGCAATTGTGAGACAACCTCTACTTTATTAGAAGGGACGTAATCTGCCAGTTTTAATTTTCGATGGTGGGATTATGCCCTGGGCATCCAATCCCAATCGGAAGCTTCATGGTTTTCTTTCCCCTGGGACAGCATCTTTTATGGTCTCTTAAGAGGAGGGATTGGATCATTAACACAGCTAGACACATCATATGCAAAACACAGTAATAACATTAGATGTCAGAAATGGGTAGTGTTTCTACCATTTACAAAATAGTCACCTTGGGAACAATTTCACCTGCCAGACACACACAATGTGCACACACAGTATGTCTGCTAGTAAGTCAGGCAGACCAGACCTCTGGCCCTGCTAAGCCAGCACCAAAGCCAACATTAAGTAGTCATGAACTTGTCCACAAGAATAGCATGAGAAACAAAATCTGATGTACCAGTATGAGCAGGCACTGCCACAGCACCCCTACAAGTTCCACCCACACATTCTGGTACTGCAAACTAATGGCATCCCTACTAGCCATTGTAGAAATGGCACTAATAAACTCACAACAGCAGCAGAAATTCCATGACAACGTTATTCCACCCAGAACATACCACTTTGATACCACAATGCACAAGATTCGGATCAGGAGCCATACATGCAGGATGGATCCACACACTGTATTCAGAGCATAGCACACAACAAGTTCATATTTGTGTTTGCATTAAGACGGAAGCCTTTTTCAAGGGGTGGGGGCACACAAAACAGAAAGCTACACACCACAGAAGGTGGCAGCACAGCATTTATTTATTTATTTGGTATATTTTAATTCTCCATTTCAGTCTCCAAGATGGCTAGTTCGGTGTGAATTTCCAACCCAGGTGAGATGACTCCCAAAGGGCAAATATGATCATATGGGTGCCCCACTGAGAACTGTGTGTTTGGATGGGGAAAGAGAGGGGAAGCAGATCTAGAACCCAGGAATCCCACTGAGTACTATACCACACAACTATAGGAGTAGGAAGAAGAATGATCTGTGGTGCTAGGGCTTTTGTAGTCTCCTAGGGACATGCCCTCTTTGCTCTTCTCCATGCTGATTACTGGACAAGCCATGTAGACAGGACTAGATGGACTCAACAACATGGAGCTCTAGCCTTGGAAAACAGCATAGACACACCACAGGAGATCTTAGGTTCAATCCCTGGCTAGATTCCCAGGAGAAAGAGTTGGGAGGAGACACACATGCACACCTGAAACAGGACAGAGTGCTTGCCAATGGAAGGAACGGTGCAAGGACTAAGATACTCACTCTGCCAACTGTCAGCCTCAGTGAGGCCCAGGTTACCAGCCATTTTGCTCACCCACTTCCACTGCAACCAGCCACACACACACGGACATGCATCTGGTTGCTCACCAGTAGGTGGTGTTTCCTCAGCAGAACATGTCATCCATTTCCTCCTTCAATTCATGCAGCCTGATTTATCATACAACCAATTCCCAGGAGGAAAAGTCAGCAGCACCATGAACTGCAGGGGCCATCCTGCTACCCTTGGTGGTGTTCAAGGGGCAAAACCACGGTCAAGATGCAGTCTCTTAGCCCTAGTGGGGTACTGTAAAGAACCTTCTGCCCTCTCCCATTGTGTGTTCCCTTATGAAGACAGCTGAGTTTGAGGGGAGCAGACTCTATTTGCCAAGTATCAGTAATAACAGCAACACAGGTGAATGAATCATAGCTTTTATTGGCAGCATCATTTCTGGAAATAAGTTCTGACAGCATCATATAGTAATGGGCTAACCAACTTGCTTGTTTTTGTAAGACCTCTGTGCCTTCAAGAGCTGCATGATGGGCACAGGAGCACCACAGGTAGCTTTCTTCATCATGGGATATCCATCACCTATTGTATGTCTTTGAAAACTCTGCAAAGTCACAGGAACTATGCAAGAACAAAATGGAAGCAAGCAGCGGAGCACCTAATTTCCAAGGTTGTGGTCTGATGGCACACGAGACCACGACCTTGCTGAAGCTAAGCCAGTCTGGGTATTGCCAGTGCTTGGTTGGGTGGCTGTCTAGATACCACCTTGCCTTCAATGAAGGAAGAAATGTAGAAGATAAACATAAGAAAATAAGTATAAATAGCTCCCCACAGGTCACTGCTACAGTTGTAGGCCTTTTTGCTTGTGGTTTGCATGGCAATGGGAGGAGGGAGACACTTGCTTCTGTGCATTCTGGTAGCCTTTGGAGAAACACAGGGATAGTGATGAATAATTGGTAGCAGCTGCAACCCAGTGGTTAAAGTACTCAGTAAGGGCTGTTGAAGACTGGTTGAGAAAGGGTACTGCTGCCACTACGTGCTCTTCCATCCCTCATGCCCCATATGCACTCACATCTTTGGTACTCCTCCCAATCTCAAGAGGAGTTCACAATGCAGGTCACTGAGACAATAGTCACCAATTCAACGTATGAAGCTACACTGGAAGTCTTGTCTCCAGTTACTGTTTGCTCTACTCTGGATCCCCTGCCTCTAGTCCTATAACTGAAAACAAAAGCCAACCACTGCCCAGAGTGATAAAATATAGTGTGTCTGGTGTTCACCATCAAATGGATGGTGCGCCATATTCTTTTCATTTGTGCCTGGTGAGGACTTACCTAGGTTTCTTGGTATTCCACAGTATTTATTCGTCCTGTGTACCCTATGCAGGAAACACTGCTGCAAACTGTTGAGTAAATGGAGGGTCATAAAGCCAGCAAACTCTTTACCCACATTATTTATTTATTTGAGTTACATCCCATGTTTACTCCAAGGAACTCAAGGTGGCATACATAGTTCTCCTCCTGCCACATTTTTATCCTCACAACAACCCTGTGAGGTATGTTAGGCTGAGAGTGAGTAGCTCATCCAAGTGAGCCGAGTCGAGATTTTAATCCTGGATGCCCAGGTCCTAGTCTGACAATCTAACCACTATGCCACGTTGGATGACACACTGACACTGTGGAAGTTTATGATAGTGCTCTGCATACCCGTGTCTTTTCTTGGTGGTTTGGCAGGAAGGGATGGAGGATGTGAGGGATACCTGCTTTGAAGTATAGTGTCTCCCCCCCCCCAACCCCAACCCCGCAGTGAGCTATACCTCCTGGCTTCTGTGCCGAGTGCTTTGTTGTTGCAGTGCAAGTTGCAACAATGGAGTTGAAGTTCCTGTTGGGCATTTGTGTTCAAAAGCAGAGTATCTGGAAGGGTTCTGAAAAAACAAGCATCATTCATCTGCCCTTTCACCAACCCCACCCCAGCACCATATCCCCTACCTGTTGCATGCCTGTTTGGGCAAAGTTCCAATTTGTGTGCTCCTTGTGCTTTAGACACGGTAGTAGGGTTATGTGACCCTATGCTGTGTGTCTTGTTAGAGGACACATGAATAATATTTCTTTGCTGGGGCATTTATACTTTTGATAGTGTGCCATGACTGATTTCAGGGTTAGTTGGGCTCCTACACTCTAACGAGGCTGTAGGGATAGAGATAGAAGGACAGTTATCTAGGGCTCTCTACTGACTACAATTACAATATTTTAAGCTTATGCCGCCTCTTTTGAGCTATTCTGTCATCAGGAATGGAAAAGATCATTGACTGGATAAGAGTTATGTCAATGCAGCCTCCCACTGGTACAAGAATAGCATTAAGCCAATGTAATTTCCCCCCAGTAATGTTGTGCTCATTGCCCTATGCTTATCAATTGAGAAGTCCCACTGTGCTCCATAGGACTTCCTTCCAGGTAAATGTGCAGAGCACTGTAGCTTTAGTTGCAATCCTATGCCCTCAGCAAGCATAACCTTATTAGATGAATGATTTGTATGTTACATAGATGTATAGATATGTAATATTTAAAATGTAGTAAATATAACATCAAAGAAGAAAAATATGGGAAGTATGCAGGTTAGAATTTACAAAGTAATCAAATGTTTGGTTTACATAATAAAGGAGAAATGTGTGTACGTGTGTGTGGTGGGTCAGAAGAAGAAAAATGTTGAGCAACAGTTTTTGAGTAAGCATCACTTTTAAAAACCATACATACATATACATGATATTTTATATAATATATCAAACACCCACACATATAGATGTGAGAAACCCTCTCTTCCAGCAGAGGGCATCTTCTACACACTAGAAAAACTTCTCAGTTGAGTGAAGACAATTTTATACACACAGGAAAGAAATGTGTCATTTAAAATAGAAATATGGGTGTCCAAGTGTTGTCCAGTTCTGAAAATAACATTTAACTGTTTCTAAGACAAGGGTCAATACTCCAAGACTCTCTTCTGTGTCGGCAACACTGGAATTAAAGAGAGCCCAAACAAGAGCTTTGGTAGTATTTATACAGAATATCTTATGATGGAATATGCATTTGGAAACATTAAGGTAGTATAGCTTACACGAACAGTTTGAACATAGATCTGAAATTCACACACTGCCTGCAAAGGGAAGGTGCTGCTGTCTAACATGCCATTCACGGTTAGCAAGGAAGGTGGGATGCAGTTCAAACCTGCCATGTACACAGTTCATGCACCTGTTTGGACACACACTTAGAAGGAACTGCCCAGCAGAACATGATTAATGGATTTTGCTGTGGGGACAGGGGCTCTACTAGACTTCTGCAGCTAGATCTGCCTGCGTTATCAAATACTTTAGGTGCTGCAGTGACCTTATGTTGCCAATGGATGTGTAATTTACCCAAAATGTTCTGTTCTTGGGTGCCTTGTGCGGCATGTGTGTCCTGCAGCCAGAGGTGCTGAGCCTCTCCACCACCTCCTCCTCAGCTATAGGGCGGCTGAGAGGTAGAGGGCAGATGTGGAGCTTGCAGGTGCCCAAGCCACCACATCACTCCCAGGAGAGACATGTGGCTTGGGCACACTGCAGGCCCCATGATAAGTGCCGGGCCCCGTGGTGTGGTGCCCAGTGCCAGCCGCATTTCGTTACTTTTGTTGACTGAACTAAAAAGTTTTGTGAGCCCGTTTTTTCTTATTTTTAAAAACTCATATTTTTGTCATTTTGTCACCCCCCTCAGTGATGACACCCGGGCCGGACCGCACCCCCGCTTCCTCCGCCACTGGTTCTGATGGTGATAACATCTACAAAGAAACACAATTCTCTGCTGAGAACTGGCCAATAGTCACATTACCAACTTAAATTGGATTTTTATGTTTTATTTCAATACATTACACATACCTCTTGTACTTTCTCTTTTTCATCCACGTATTCTGTCTCCACCAGCAATGTGGAGAATATTTCAATTCTACCTTGCTTCCCTATACATTTTTTCATGCTTCCTCATACATGCCTATTCAGTCCCTGTTATCTTAGCAAGACACACAATTTGATGTCTATTTCTTGGAGGCCTGGGCTACAAATGCAGCAGAATGAGGCAACAGAAACCTGAGGTGGTAGAGTGGACCATACTACTTCAGACGGTATGTGGGTTGGTATCGTTCTTCTTTTTTCTTTTAAAAAAACCAAAAAAAACCCCGAACAGGCAAGAAGTGGCTAGGCTGGAAAGTTTCCCTTGGTATGCTAGGTTACCTCCCTCACTTACAAGGAGTTCTTGCAAGTTAGTTTTCCCTATCTACAAAATTGAGTGGTACTACCTACTCTAATGCCTCAAGGTTGTATCACCCTGTCCTATAGACATATAGCAACTGACCAGGGATAGTTATGATTCTATGTACCTAAGTTATGGCAGGGATCCAAAGAGCTATTTGGGGGGATAGCTTCCCCCCCCCCAATTAAACAGACCCTCATGCCATATCACAAATTGCTTTTCAAGCTCCCAGAGTTAAAGCACCATGAAGAGTTACTTTCACCAGTCCAAATTCCCCTTGGGAATGTGGAATGGGCTTGTTTGGAGCCTTGCCAGTGTATTTTCTGAATCACCATTAATCGGGTTATGTTGAGGCCTTGAATGTAATTACTGTCACATTATTTCATAAAATTTATATACCGCTTGATTGTAAAAGAAACTCAAAGAGATTTACAAAAATCATAAAGCTTTGATTATTTTAATATTATTGCTATGGACAATGTGCTTTGAACATGTTCATATAAGCTGATGTACCAGGGTTGTGAGGCTAAAATGCAAGGGACTCTCATCTCTTTTTCTAGAAGCATGGTTCTTATGCTTTACATATGCAACAACCCCACCTGGAAACACAGTGGTACCCCAGCACTACAAATATATGCAGCTTCTGTTGATGATTATTAGGGAGAGCAAAAGTTCCTACTAAACAATTTTATAGAAAATATGCAGAATATTTCCCTTGACATTCTCTGTGTTGGTCAACCCTTATCTTCCACAGTCTCTGTTGAGCTGAATGCTTTGGGAAACAAATTTACCTGACGATACATGCTTATTACTGAGTTGTTGGGTCTGAATTTGCATTTATTGTTCCTATTTATTTTGGTTGTCTTCATGCTGACAAATTTGATAAATATTTTTTTAAGTGCTTGCAGATACACACTATGTATATAGGCCAATTTTCAGGATTTCAATGATCCAAGTAACTATTTGGGCATTTTAAAATTTAAGTCCCAAGCCCCCTTAGGTCTAGAGTAATATGAAGGGACATAAACAATTCTAAACACACAGAAGTTTCTGTTGATAAATTGCTAAATACAAAAATCCTATAAATCTGGATATGGGACAGTCTGATACTGGGTGTTCCTCATTATTTTCTATTTCAGCATATATAGACAAAGAATTGTACATTTTGAGGACTGTACCACAGCAGTGCTAAATCATATCACCAGACTGAGATACATGAGTATTTTTTATTGTTTTCTGGGATAATATTTTCGACTGGGATGCTGTGTGTGCTAATTTAGTTTAACTTCCATGAAACAGTCCAATTAATTGAGTGGTATGGCATTCTTCGGAATAGAAAATTATGTCAAAATGAAATGATCTTCTACACTAGATGGTGCTGTGCCACTTTCCAGGGGGGGAAACTGCTACAGTACTTAAAAGGAAGTTTTATTATGCTGTTGATTCTACAGTCTGAAATTTACATTAGGATGTTAAGCCATTTCCAAATGGTGACAAAGGCAATACAAGAAATGAAAATAACGCACCATGGCACAGACAATTAATGTTGGCAGACACTCCTTTTCTAGAAAGTGAAATATAACCCACTTCCAGAATGGCTTCTCATCACTATTTCCAAACCAGAGTAAACAGTTTTCATAGTCAGTCATCATATTCAATTTCATTTCTAATTTAAAACTAAAAGGGCTTTACTTTTTATCTCTATCTAATAAAATGAAGGCTATTGCAAGAATTAGGGGAGACATTTTTATCAAAAGAAATATAATTTTTCATGTTTGCATACATTACAGGGCGAAATCACACATGAAACTTCTTGCCTATAAACCATTCTGCTTTTTTAAAGAAAATCTTAGCAATGTAAGCATGTTATATAGGAAAATGTGCATGACATTTGTACAGTGGAACCTCGGTTTATGAACACCTCGGTTTACGAACGCTTTACGGTTTACGGACCCATCTGGAACGGATTAATCCACTTTCCATTACTTTCAATGGGAAAGTTTGCTTCAGTTTATGAACGCTTCAGTTTATGAACAGACTTCCGGAACCAATTGTGTTCATAAACAGAGGTACCACTGTATATTGAAATTATTGATGCATATTAGCACAATCAAGCCAAAATTGATACTCCCATTGATTTATGAGGCAATCCCTACACTAGAGATCTGTATGAGTGGCTACAAGATTCAGTAGACCACCACAGATACGTCACTGGAACATGCTACCTATAGACCGGTTCTGTTGAAGACACGCTGAGGGAATGGCCAAAATGGCTGGGAGAGAATCATGGAATGGAGGCAGGTGGCTCTGGGGAGGAGTACACACATGCTATATCCCTTCAATTCACAGTCACGCCCTGTTGTGCAGCTCTGCACTACTGACTGGTTTCAATGGGAGGGATTTTTTATTTTTATTTAAACCACCTTCCTCTGTATGAATGACCACCTCACCTGTATTGCCAAGACAGAGCATAGGATATGATGCAACTGAATACACCATTACAGTACATCACCATTAGTACAGTCCACAGTGTAAACAAAATGTATATGACAGGAAGATGGCAAAGCCCTTATTGGCCTCGCTCCAGTATACCTAAAGGAGTTTCTCCACCCCCATATTTCTGCCCTGCCACTGAGGTCCAGCGCCGAGGGCCTTCTGGCGGTTCCCTCGTGGTGAGAAGTCAAGTTTCAGGGAACCAGGCAGAGGGCCTTCTCGGTAGTGGTGCCCGCCCTGTGGAATGCCCTCCCATCAGATGTCAAAGAGAAAAACAGCTACCAGATTTTTAGAAGACATCTGAAGGCAGCCCTGTTTAGGGAGGCTTTTAATCTTTAATCGATTATTTTATTCTTCTGTTGGAAGCCGCTGAGAGTGGCTGGGGTATAAATAATTATTTATTTATTTATTTATTTATTTATTTATTATTACGGTCACAGACCAGTTCCAGCCCACATACAGTATCAAGGAAATCATAAAACACGATAGGAATACATTTGAATTTGCAATCAAATATAACAGGGACAATACAGATATGACAACAATTATAAAAATATATAAATTAAAACTTAGTTACTAAAATACAACCTAAAATTATCGTTTAAGGCCTTAATCATTGTGATAGCACCATTTGTTCCCTGCATTTTATGGCAGTCACACAGAATTTGGCTACTCTTAATGTGATCTCAGGATCCTTGTCCTCTACCAGGGATTTTAGACATCGAAGTTCGGATTCATTTGGAGATTTTTGCAAAGCAGGGGAAATGAATACTGAGCGTCAGAGGATGACCTCCAAACCATCCTAAATACCTTTGCAGAAGCTTACGAAAAGCTTGGCCTATCACTCAACAGCCAAAAAACCAAAGTGCTGCACCAACAACTACAAAATAACCCCTCTGCAGCGCTACAAATCCAACTCAGTGGTGTAACGTTGGAAAATGTTGATCACTTCTCCTACCTAGGCAGTTACCTTTACACAAGGGCCAACATTGATGCCGAAATCCAGCATTGCCTGAGCTTTGCAAGTGCAGCTTTCTCCTGATTGAAGTGCAGAGTGTTTGAGGACCGGGACATTCGCAGGGAAACCAAAGTGCTTCTTTACAAAGCTATTGTACTACCAACCTTACTATATGCTTGTGAAACATGGACCACTTATAAATGCCATCTCCAACTCCTTGAAAGATTCTATCAACACTTAAGAGATACAGTACAAGTGGGAATTTTGGTGAGAGGAACTATGGAGAAAATGAGTTTTGCACACCAAGGGAGCACTTTGGAAAAAACGGCCTGTTGTGAGCGAGAATCGTTTCCCGCACCCGTGGGGTCGTGGCGTGGCCGGGCCCCCTGCATCATTGGAGTCCTGGGCCCGCGTCATGCACCCCAGCCAGCCAATCAGGCTCGCTGGGGGGCGTGGTTTAGCTGCACTTAAACGGCCGTGGGCCCACGGGTTCTTCATTGTTCTTCCGGCTTCCTCGGATCACCCGCCCTCCCTCTAGGTTTTGCTTCAGCACCTGACCTTGCTATGGACCTCAGTTGGTCGCGTTGGTTGTCCAAGGGGCCTGGTAGGAATTTTTTCCACATGGCAGATTGGCACCAGACACTTGGTTTTTCACCTACCTCATAGCAAATTGGCACAACTTTGTAAGGTTTGGCAGTCAGGCACTGGAAAATGTGTTGCGTGTTGGAGGGGAGGTTGTGGCCATCACCTACCCCTCCCCTTGAAGGGTATTCCATTAAAGGAATCCGGTGGTCGTGGTTCCTGTCTGAGGCCCAGGTGGTGGCTAGGGCCATCGCACAACTCCAGTGACTCTAGGGGAAAGCTTCCAGTTGATTTTTATCAACAAGCTCCCCTTACAGGCTGTTAACCCATGTGTGACTCCCTGCTGAGCGGGCAGGAGTCAAGTATAGTCTGTTCGATCCAATGCCTAAGCCAATACCACTCACATTCTGTAACCAACAAAGTTGTGGCCTTTTTTAGCCCATTAACCTAAAATACTTGTGCCCACATGTCTTATTTAATAACAGATCAGGGAGCGGGGCCTCTACTTACAAACACTGATACCACTTCTCAGCCTAGAATCCTAAGATCTTTAGCCTCCAGACACAAATACCCAAACACTCCAAAAATTGGGGGTGCTAGGAAAGGGCACTCCACAGAAACAAGGAAAGGAGAAACACATTCAGTAATGTACTGTATAACAGTTTCAACTGGTAGGTAGGAAATGGTGTGAACCTCTTGTGTCCTGGCATACTCTATAACAAATACTTGGGCACTGTGTGAAGATGTTCCCAACATACAGCTGGAGCCATATAAACAGATGCTATAACTGTTCCTCTCTCTGTCTTGCCATTGCCAAAGGCACAGTTGTCCTGCTGGAGTTGCTAGCTGACAACCCCAGACACCCATCTTTGCCCTTCATGATTTACCTCATCCTGGATGTTGCACAATAAACACTACTGCCATGCTTATATGTGTTGCTCCTGTGGTAGGAATTGTTTGTAGGAGCCCTTTCCCACATGCAGGAAGTTTGTGTAACTGCAGAAGACAGAGAAATATTCCTGGCAGCTCCTGGTCCACCCCCCTGCCCCTGCCAAACACCTGGTTATCAACCAGGGAAGGGGGTGGTAGAGCTTTTCAGTGGTGAAATACAAGCAGCCATCTGGTAGGGAGGCAGCTTAGGAAGAAGCAGTGCAGCTACTGAGGGAAGGGGCAGCTAGCTGCTAACAAAGGAGAGCACATGACTGGCAACCAACCAATCAGGGCAGCCAATACTCCAGAGCTCCAGGAGCAGCCAGTCCAATGAGAGTGCTGTACCAGTGTGATATAACCAAGGAAACTCATTGACAAACTATTAGCAGTAGAATTTCAAACCAATTTTCATATTGCTTTTTGTTCTTAGTTCTTGTTCAATATTCCCTAGTTGCAATTGGACTATAGAATAGACATAGATGTCACAAACTGGATATGCACAATGCATTTAAAATACTTTTCGAAAAGAATCACATACCATAGTAAATGACTGCAATCTATGAGTTTTTATGATCCAAATCACTTCACTGAACATCCTTGCATGAAAAATTGGCACAATCTCATTGACTCCAATAGGACAAAAAGGACTTTACAGTTATGTTACATGTAAAGTAATACCGGTATACTTGAGTCCACATGCTGCGAAACACAAAATATAGTTTGGAACTTCTCAATGTATTTTTGACTTCCAGAGAAAAACTCACATTTTCTAGCAGCGACCAAAGAGATAAATATATGCTTGGCTTCAAGTCAACAGGATTTCAAAAGTAATTGCTACGTTAGAGGTGTATGTCTGACATGTTTGGAAAATAAAACTAATGAACATTTCCTTGTTCATTAATAGTTAGATCCTTATGGAACATGCCCTATACTATTTATTTTTTTTAAAAAAATAGTAAAAATGTTCATGGATCTTGTTGCTACATCAGCATGGCTCATGGCTTCTGTGGAGTATACTGCCCCTAGTATAAATTAATAGAAGTTGTGCAGCAGTTGTGATGGGTGGGTGGGTGGAGGCCCTCTTTTGGTATTAAGGTAATTTCTAAATGCAGAGTGCAAACCTCACACTATGGTAATCTATATATGTGTTGCTTGTGCACTTTGCCTGCCTGCCTGGCCCAAGTCATCAATAATGAATAGATCTGTACAGCAGTACAAGGACCAAGTGTTGGGGCTTGTCAGGGATTTCAGAAGAGGGGGTGGGGTGGGGAAACACAGCTTTGCCATTTGATTGTTTTTTCTGGCATGTAGAAAGCCACAAACCCACAATGAATTTTTTGCTTTAAAAAATTAAGAGGGGGGGAATTTTTTTGAAAGTTTTAAGTATCCATTTATCAAGTATAGCATGAAGCAGGAGGAGGGGAATGAGAAGGAAGATCAACTCTGTAAAACATTTTTTGTTTTGCAATATAATATTTATAGAAATGAAAAGCTAGTAGCTGATAAGGGGAACTAAGAAAATATGAATTCAACAACACCTCTCTTTTTTGTTAAGGGAATAAATATTGCCTCATTCGAGAAAAAGATTATTATACTTTTTAGACAGACATAATGGAAGATGAAAAAAGGAAAACCAAATTTACTTGCCCAGAAAATCAACTGATTCACTGGTCATATAAATTAAACATTTGCTGAAAGACAACTTAATATATCCCCAAAATTTATAACAACTGCAAATAAGTTAAATGTTTCCTAGCTGCTACCAACAAAACAAATTGGTATGATGTTATCTCCAACAATTTCCTCCTCTTTCTCCTAAACATATTTCCATAGTGTGAGGGACGAGGGATACAGGGAAGTCCCTCCCATCTTAAGTTCCAGCCCATCCCCAAGCGCGGGAGAGAGTAAGGAGAGCTCTGCCTCCAGCGGAGAGTCAGGAAGTGGTGTCCGAGGCTCAGGCAAGGTTGTGGAGCCCAGGCCGCAGGTGGGACAGGAAGTAGGACGCACAGGGGGGAGGCCAATTCCCCCAACTCCCGAATTGCGACGCAAACGTAGGGGGAAGAGGTTGGGTCTGCCAAAGCTGTGGTGCTGGAAGAAAACGCGCCAATCGCCATTCGGGAGTTCAGACACCTCACCTTAAGGATGCATTTTTACTGCTCTGAACACTGTAAATAATCAGCACTTAATAAAAACCTTAAAAGACCATGCTGGAGTCGTTACTCTAGAGTAGCCATACCAGGCCCTCTGACAGCAACTCCCAAATCTTTTTTTTTGGCTACTTTGGAGTGCAGCGATGAGCGCTCAAGAGGCTGAGCATTGGAGGCTGGAGGCCGAAGCAGCGAAGCAGGAGCTGCAGAACCTCACAGCGCACGCACAGCAGCAATTGCATGCCGCTCAGGAGGAAGCGCGAGGGGCGCAGGAGGAGCTGAACAAGCTGGTGGACCAGGTGAGGACAAAAGAGGAGACTGAGAAACAGCTAAGGGTGATGGTTTTGGACCTACAGAAGAAGTTGGAAGAGGAGAAAGCCGCTAGAGGTGGGGGGGTGCCCCAGCCGCAGCTAGTCCAAGTGAGAAGGGGACAGAGCCTAGTCACCAAGTTTAGCGGCGACCCTAGGGAGTACCTAGGATTCGAGACAGAAATAAATTATGCGCTGGAATTGCATGCAGCAGAATTCCCAGATGACGCGCACAGAGTCTCCTTTATCATAGAGCATTTGACGGGGGCCGCCCGAGAATGGGTAAGACCGCTCATCGCGCAAAAAAATCCTTGCATGAAGAACGCAAAATTATTTCTAGAAGCTTTAAAAATAATGTACGCTAGTGACAGTGAAATGGAGGCCACTAAAGAGGAGCTTCATAACTTAACACAAGGAAAATCGACAGTTAGGGACTACTGGGCGAGATTCACCATGCTGGTGCACAAACTGGGGTGGGATCTGCAAAGTGAGCCAGTGAAATCAGCCTTCTACATGGGTTTGCACGCAGACGTTAAGGATGAGCTGGCAAGAGGTCCCAAACCGCGAACTATGGATGAGTTAAGCAAAGCGGCGCTAGCGGTGGGGGTGAGACAGGAATCCAGATGGAATGACAAACAAGCGACGCGCGCAGCAAAACGTTGGTTCCCACGCTCCCAGGACAGACCACATCACCAAACCCCACCCCAGGGCCCGCCCCCACACCCGCCCAGGCCAAGCCCAGAGCCGGAACCGATGGAGATCGGAGGAGCGCGCGCGCGGGCTTTTCAAACCCCGGCGGCGCCAAGACGCAAGGAGGGAAGAGGCGGGAATTGCTTTCTCTGCAACTCCCCCAGGCATCGCGTCAGAGACTGCCCTCATCGCAGAGAGTGGCAAGGAAAGGCGGGAACGGTTGTACCTTCCCCAGCTGACGCAGCACCACAGCAGGGAAACGAGACAGCCTGGCTGCAGGAGACAAGGGGGAGCGGCCAGGCACAGTCAGCAGACAACAGCCCCCGCCCGCCCACCCGCACAGAGAGGAGCACAGCCAGCCCACCCCTCCCAGAGCAGGAGTGGTTCTAGAAGTCACGCTCACGCTCCCAAATGGCTATCCCCTGACAGTCCTCGCCTTAATTGACAGTGGTGCCTCAGCCAACTTCTTCTCGAGAAACTTTGCGGAAGAGCACCAGATCCAACTTCTGCAGCTGGATTTTCCCCTGCACGTGGCCACCATTGACGGCAGGGAGCTGCTGGGAGGGGCCATCATGCATCAAACCCCCCCCATGAGAATGACGGTGGGAAGGCACTCAGAGACACTGGCTTTCAACGTCACAACCATCTCAGACCCCCCCATCGTCTTGGGCATGAGCTGGCTGACGCGCCACGACCCCTCCATAAGTTGGCACCAGAGATGCATCACTTTTGGATCGGACTTTTGTCTGGAACATTGCATGCAGCACCAACCAGGGGAGGGGCCTCCGATAGCCACGGTGGCCACCATGCACGTCAAGGGGGGTGAGGCAATACCCAAGCCGTACTGGGACCTGCAGGAGGTCTTCAGCGGAGTCCGACCACCTACCCCCACACAGGCCTTTTGACTGCCAGATCAACCTGGTGCCAGGGGCAACTATACCCCCAGCCAAGCTGTACGCCATGTCAGATCAGGAACTGGAGGACCTGCGCGCTTTCATCGACAAGAACCTCAAGCGGGGGTTCATCAGAGAAAGCAAGGCAGCAGGGGGCAGCCCGGTCTTCTGGGTGGACAAGAAAGACACGCAACAGCGCCGTCTGGTGGTGGATTTTAGACGGCTGAATTCGGTGACAGAGCCAATGGCTTTCCCCATGCCCAGAGTGGATGATCTCCTGGCAGCGGCACGCAGGGGCAAGATCTTCACCAAGCTCGACCTAAGAGGGGCGTACAACTTGATTAGGATCCGGGAGGGTGATGAATGGAAAACCACGATGTTCACGCCTCTGGGCTCTTTTGAATATCTGGTGATGCCCTTCGGGTTGCAAGGGGGCTCAGCATGCTTCCAGGCCTTCATGCACCACGTCCTGGGGTCCCTCCTCTTCAAGAACTGCTTGGTCTTTCTGGATGACATCCTTATCTACTCCAATGACCCAGTGCAGCATGTGAAGGATGTCAGGGAGGTGTTGCAGCGCCTGAAGGACAACCACCTGTATGTGAAGCTGGAGAAGTGCAAGTTTCACACCAAAGAAGTGGACTTCCTAGGCTACAAGCTGTCAGACAAGGGGCTGGCGATGGACAAGGACAAGGTGCAGGCCATCCTGGACTGGCACAGCCCCAGGACGCGCAAAGATGCCCAACGCCTACTAGGCTTCGCGAACTTCTACAGGAAGTTCATCAAGAACTTCTCTCGCGTCACGGCTCCTATCACCGACTGCCTGAGAGGCAAGCAGAAGTTCCGGTGGACACCAGAGGCGCAAGCAGCGTTCGAAAGCCTCAAGAGGGTATTCGCTTCAGACCAGCACCTGTTCCACGTGGTGCAGGATGCGCCCCTACGCCTGGAGACAGATGCTTCGGACAAGGCTCTGGGAGCGATTCTGTTGCAACTGGACGCCAACAGAGAGTGGAGACCCTGTGCCTTCTTCTCCAGGAAGCTGACCCAGCCGGAACGCAACTACACAGTGTTTGACAGGGAACTTCTCGCGATCCACGCTGCGTTCCAGCACTGGCGACACTTCCTGGTGGGCGCCAAGCACCCCATCCAGGTGTGCACAGACCACAAGAACCTGGAGTTCTGGAGAACTGCCAGGGTGCTCAACCAGCGGCAGATACGGTGGGCAGAGTTCTTCTCGAACTTCAACTTCTCCATCCACTACATCCCGGGAGAGCAGAATGTCAGGGCGGATGCCCTCTCCCGCAAGCCAGAGTACATGGAGGAGGAGTTGCCACCGGCACCCAGGCATATTTTCCCCCCATCAGCATGGTCCTGCGGAGCAACAGTGGTGAGCGAGGCAGAACTCACAGCACTGACAGCATCTGATGAATTTGCCACCCGCATCTTCAGAGAACTGAGAGGGGGGGGAGCAGGCCAAAGACTTTGAGGAAAGGAGGGGTTTGCTTTTTTACAAGGGAGCCCTGTACCTGCCAACCAAACAGCTGAGAGGTAAGGCCCTCAAGCAGATGCACGACAACCCAACGGCGGGTCATTTTGGAAGGGACAAAACCACTCACCTAGTCATGAGACACTTCTGGTGGCCAGGGGTGCGGGAGGATGTTCGGGATTATGTAAGGGGATGTGACACCTGCCAGCGAGCAAAGGTGGTCAGAGCGCCACCAGCTGGTTTGCTGGAGCCCTTAGCCACACCGCACAGGCCGTGGGAAGTAGTGTCCATGGACTTCATCACAGACCTGCCGTCGTCCAGGGGCAAGACCGCAGTGTTGGTGGTGGTGGACCTCATGTCCAAAATGTGCCATTTTATACCGTGTGCCAGGGCGGTCTCGGCAGAAGAGACGGCCAAACTGTTTGTTGACCACGTATTCAGACTGCATGGATTGCCTTTAAGGGTTATTTCGGATCGTGGCCGCCAATTTGTTTCCAGGTTCTGGCGGCGGCTCATGAACCTCCTGCAGGTGGAGGTCAGCTTGTCGACGGCTAGGCACCCGCAAACCAATGGACAGGCGGAGCGGGTCAACGCCATTCTGCAGCAGTACCTGAGATGTTACGTCAGCCAGAGGCAAACGGACTGGGTGGATCGCCTGCCACTAGCAGAATTTGCCTACAACAATGCGGTGCACGTCTCCACAGGGGTGTCGCCCTTTAAGGCCAACTACGGGCGCGACCTCAGATCTTTCCCGGAGAGGGAGGGGGAGGAGGAGGAAGAGGGCCCACAGGCAGAGGATTGGGCAGAGGACCTGGAGACGGTGCACCAGCAGCTCAGAGAACACTTGGAGAGGGCCAAGGAAGCGTACAAGAAGGGGGCAGATCGCCACAGGCGACCGGGAGAGGTCATCAGGGTGGGGGACAAGGTTTGGTTATCCTCGGAAGGTCTTCCCACCAGGGGGCGATGCAAGAAGTTAGCACCCAGGAGGCTGGGCCCCTTCACGGTCACGCAACAGGTCAACCCGGTAGCCTTCAGGCTAGCACTGCCGGAGGACATGAGAGTGCACCCAGTGTTTCATAGATCGCTGCTGTCGCCGTACAGGGAAAGTACCAGGTTCAGGGACAGCGATCAGCCTCCAGAGGGAGGGGGGGAGACGGGAGACGCCCGACAGCTCAATGAGGCAACTGAGATTTTAGACTCAAGGAGAGGGGTGAGAGGACTGGAGTACCTGATAGCATGGGAGGACACTCCGCCGTCCCACAATGAGTGGATACCGGCCACAGAAGTACCTGAGGAATTTTTAGTGGAAGAGTTCCACGCCCTGTTCCCCCACAGGCCCAAGCCCTGGCACATGGAAAGGGAGGGAGAGGGGGAGGGGCAGGAGGAAGGGATAGCAGGCAGCAGCTCTCCATGGAGATGGGAAGCGGAATTTGAGGACACGGAAGAAGAGGTGTGGGTTTCACCGAGGTCAACGACGTCAGAGGCAGGAGAGGACTGGCAGAACATTTTTACTCCCACCAGCTCTGACGCCACTGACTTCTTGGGATTCCCGTCTTCTCAGGGGGAAGGAGAAAGATCGCAGGATTGGGGGGAAATTTTTACACCCACAGGCTCGGATGCCACAGACTTCTTGGGGTTTCACTCGTCCCCAGCAAGCGGAGAGCCACTAGGAAGGGGGGGAGAGGAGCCTGGGAGGGGGATGGATGTGAGGGACGAGGGATACAGGGAAGTCCCTCCCATCTTAAGTTCCAGCCCATCCCCAAGCGCGGGAGAGAGTAAGGAGAGCTCTGCCTCCAGCGGAGAGTCAGGAAGTGGTGTCCGAGGCTCAGGCAAGGTTGTGGAGCCCAGGCCGCAGGTGGGACAGGAAGTAGGACGCACAGGGGGGAGGCCAATTCCCCCAACTCCCGAATTGCGACGCAAACGTAGGGGGAAGAGGTTGGGTCTGCCAAAGCTGTGGTGCTGGAAGAAAACGCGCCAATCGCCATTCGGGAGTTCAGACACCTCACCTTAAGGATGCATTTTTACTGCTCTGAACACTGTAAATAATCAGCACTTAATAAAAACCTTAAAAGACCATGCTGGAGTCGTTACTCTAGAGTAGCCATACCAGGCCCTCTGACACATAGATATCACAATTGTAGCATTACAAGAGAGATTATCTCATGTTTTACAAACAGAATGCACCAGCTGGTACTTTACCAATCCATATCCCCTGGGAATAAGCAGAGTTCTGGATAACTAAATTTCTACTGCAAGCACTCGAGCCAATCTCAATGTAAACCCAACCTTTGTTGCTTTTTTGGCTGTGCAAGTAAATTCCATACTATATTTTCATAATGCTAAACTTTAGTAGTCCCAGAACTACTGCACTAGGAGGCTAACACTATTATCAGGAGAGGGAGGGAGAGAGGAGAGAGAGCTGTCTGACAAATTCTCAAAAGCCTTGCAAACTGACCCATCCACTTTTTTAAAAAAAGTGAGCATTTACAGACAAACTTGAATAACAGGACAAAATGCATTACTTTATATTATTATGCCTTTCTAGGTGAAAACATGAAGACAGAGGTAAATGCCTCAACAACATTGCATGCCCCCCCACCAAATATATATATATATTCATCCTTTCAGTGTGGATCAGCTTCCAGAAATGGTCACGAGTCGATGTTGTCCATTCTGCCCCAAGTGATCTGCCATTGTTTTTCCTTATAAATCATTTAGAGAAAAAGAAACACCTTGTGCAACTGGCTTAGAAAAAGTTTCCCATGGTTGCTGCATGCTGTGTCTTCCTCCCCCCTCCCCCCTCTTTGTTATCTACTAAGAATTCATGGCATTGCAGCCATAGATTCCCTGTAAATTTCATCTGCTAATTTCTTTGAGAAGCTACACCTCACTAGTTCCTGTCCCTGCAATCCAATCCCATTTCTAGACTCCCACCTGCCTTCAGCAAATTGCATCAGATTTATTAAAGTGCTCACTGTGGATGACAACTGCACAAACTCACCAGATACATAGTATCCAAAAGCTGCTCATACTATGGTGGAATCTACACATATATAAAAACTGGTTACAGGTAGGTAGCTGTGTTGGTCTGGGTCGAAGTAAAATAAAAAAATTCCTTCAGTAGCACCTTAAAGACCAACTAAGTTTTTATTTTGGTATGAGCTTTCGTGTGCATGCACACTTCTGAAGAAGTGTGCATGCACACGAACCTCATACCAAAATAAAAACTTAGTTGGTCTTTAAGGTGCTACTGAAGGATTTTTTTATATATATAAAAACTGTTCTGAAAATGCTTTTTAAAAAATACATTGAATTTTCCATAAGGCTCACCATTGCCATCTAGTGTCACATTGTATATTGCACTTAAAACACACTTAAAACATTTTATTTGCAGCTGTATACAGTAGTTGAGTCCTATGAGACTTTCCTGCCTCCACCAAATGCCCCCTGATAAGCCCTCTTCAGGGGTGAGAGGCCTTTAGAAATGGCATGGTATACGGTGCAAACTACTGCAGTGGAAGCAAGGCACATACAGAAAGGGGTGGGGCTTAAGTGAGAGTTGCCTTCCACTTACACAAGGAACCTTCTTGATCCAAGCCAGCCTCTCTGGATACATCAACACAAGAAAGGCATCGTGGGTAGCAGCTTTCCTTCACCCATTTTCCAGCTCAGAAACGGGCCATCACAAAGAGAAGGACCAAAGCCAAGTTTCCTTTTACATGAGGATTAAAATAATTTATTTTAAAGCAGAAACAAGACAGAATGAACACATGTGAAGGTGAAAGGAAAGAAATAAAGACGGATTTAGGCAGCCTTGTATGGAAACAAGAAAATCATGCAAAAGGTATTTGCATAAGGGCCACTGGCATGCATACATGTGTGTGTGTGTGTGTGCGGTGGGATTTTGCCACATGGCCTTTCCTTCATCATGTGATTTTGTCATTTCAAACAATTGCTGGAGCGGTGTGGAATGCAGCCATAGGAAAGCAGCAACTACAACACTTGGATAATGCAGCTATCAGGACTTGAGATTTATTGGTATGACACAACTTAAGAACATAAGAAGAAGAGCCTGCTGGATCAGGTCAATGGCCCATTTAGTTCAGTATCCTTGCTTTCACAGCAGCCAGCCAGATGGAAGTTTTGTACTGCCATTTGATAAAATTTGGGATGGTATTCTGATGAACAGTTCTTTCCTGACATTTTCATGGGTAATTCAAGTGGGGAACAGTAGCACACATGGACATAAAGGGTGCTGATATGTGCAATGATGTCTGCTGTTGTGCCATGCCACACCCAGTGTGTTTGAATGAAATTTAACACGACATGGATATATATTGATCAAAAAGCCACTGTTCCATAATGCAATAGGTAATGAAGTGTAAAAGGAGCGTTAGAACCTGGAACTGAATGCACATTTAGAAAAGAATCAGAAGAATACAATGCGAGTGCCGGTAATGTAGATGTGTTGTTATGATATGTTTGTGAATAAACAACTTTTTATTATGTGATCATATACTGTCAGAAGTAAGTTGCACATACCACCCAAGAGTGTTTAGAATTGAAGTCAGATCCTTGTAGCCATTAGAGAACTTTAAGCTTCCTATGGAATTTGAAATAAAAATTTTAAAATTAGACTTCTCTGATGTGGATTTTCTGAGGAAGCAACAATTTTATGACTTCTAGCATTTTCCCCTACCCTGAACATCAGCATTTTGCTGCAAGTTGTGGGTAAGCTTTTAAAAGTTTATTTCAGTTGTAAAAAGTGTTTTCTGTTCTGTCAGCCCCAAGATCAACGAAATGAGCTGCTTGCCAGCAAACAAAACACTGCAAACTCTAGAAACTTGACCGATTCCTTTGCTAAGCATTTGACTATGTAAAACCAATGAATACTTGCAATAAATACTTTAAAATTTGCTCTGTCTTTTAAGCCATAAAATGACACCATGGCAACTTGGAGGATAATGCAAACAGACAACTGAGTCAGCCAATAGTAATAGTAATGATAATAGTAACTTCAGCTGCCTGAATTCAGGGAGAAGAAAATTGCTTGGATGATCATTTAAGTTCAACACTAAGTGAAATGCTTTTATATCATCTCTGATAATGGTAATATAAAAACCCTACTTTAAATATAATGGACTACAAAGTTACAATAAAGGGTTTGATTGAATGATTGTTCCATTTGGTTTCACATTTAGATTTCACTCTTTCATTAGAGATTGATCATCAATTCACATGATCAAAAGGCATGGTGAGAATGAAGGATGAGAGAATCCAAGAAAACTATGCTGTGGAGTGACTGCCAACTTCACATTGGCTTTACTCCCACAAAACTGCTTGAATTCAATATTTGCTTGATAACAGTGTACTAGTTCGGTGTTTCTCAACCTTTTTCTGACCATGGCTCACTTCTGACCTTGTTTCCTTCCTGTGGCCTCCCTTTCCTACCAGTAGAAAGGTAGCTACAGTGGTGCCTCTCTTAACGAACGCCCTGTAAGACGAAATTTTCGCTTAAAGAAAGGATTTTTCTAGCGGAGGTTGTCTCGCTAGACGAATTCATTTTACGAAAAATTCGTCTAGCGAATCGCGGTTTCCCATAGGAATGCACTGAAATTCAATTAATGCGTTCCTATGGGCAAAAAAAAAATTCAAAAAAATTCAATGCATTCCTATGGGATTCGCTAGACGAATTTTTTGTTATAAGAATGGACCCGTGGAACGAATTAAATTCGTCTAGCGAGGCACCACTGTATTTAAATGTTTTGTTTGCAAATAGAAATATTTTATTTATAATTTATATAATTTACACAAAATACAATTACATAAAAATTTATACTTTAAGTATTTCTCAGTCAATGTGACCCTTTTGCTTGATGACCAGAAACAAGCTATTTTATATCCGGTTCTATTGCTATGAGGGATAACCGAAGCTCACCTCTGTGCCCATTATGTTAAGGCGATTCCGCATTAGGCTGAGTAACTCTTGTATGCAGGAACATATCTCCATTCACAGTAATACTTGCATGAAGAAACTCCACATACTGCTTTAGCCACACTCCTTCCCGTGACAAATGGGATGTGGGCAGCCTGGTGCGCACAGCAGTGGAGTGCAAAAGTGTGAAGGAAGCAGAAGCAATGTTACTGCAGAGTGCATGTGGTGCTCCATCCACTGGGAAGCCCAGGTCACTTTTCTGTTCACTCTAGTTCTCCATTTTCTATGTTCTTCACTTGTCTGTTTTCTGTTCCGGGTCACTTCTCTGTTTTCTTCACTTCTCATTTCCCTCTGTGGTCCTCTAGTCTCGTGTCGTGGCACCCCATTTATGCATTTTTCACCTGTTGCCCTCCTTGGAATATCCTGGTGGCCCCCAGTTGGGAAACACCGTACTAGATGGGAGTGGGTATGTAATTACATGGTTCCTGTAACCAGGACCGTCTTAAGCAGGTTGGGCGCCCGGGCGCCGTGGTACGCAGATTGCTCCGGCGCCCCCACCCCGCCCCGTTTCTTCCCACGGCTGGTGATTTCCGCACGGCTTTGCCGTGCAGCGCCCCCCCGCCAACCCAGCGCCCTGCGCCACCCAGCCTACCCCTGCCTGTAACGTGTACTGAGTATATTCATTTTCTTCCTCCATCTGCTCACATTTCACTTTTTAATCACTTCTTAATCTTTGCTCAAAATCTAAAATGAGCAAGATTTGATGGATCAAGCACCCATGCTTCCTTGGAGGATCTGCTACCATAGATGGACAAACATTGGACTGAAGCAATGCTGTGTCAGGCATGTTTCCATGCCACCAAAATCATCCATAAACACTTATTCCCAACCATCAGCAATCATCTGGGGAAAGTGAATATTCATTCGAAGGGCAACACCACCTATGTCTATGAAGATATACAGTATTATCATACATGTTCAGGGTCTACTTCTTTATAATGTTGTGCTCTAGCTACCTCCCAGCACCTTGAAAACTCCAGCTCACTGCAGGTGGTTACATTTTCCAATACTCAGAAGCCTCCCTGAAGCTGAGAATCCTATTACCCATCACCTACTCTTTATCCATCAGATTTCCTATATAACCATTTTCCAAACGAGATGTGGCATAGTGCGTACCCTGAGCAATGCTTTTCAGTGCACACTGTTTAAGACCTTTTCCAGCTGAAATAGTTTTGGAGACCAGCCCTGAGCTGAATTTAAAGGCAGCATTTAAGAAGATGAACGATCAATAGTTCAGATAAATCTTAACTCATTCCTTTCATTCCCCAGTAAGCTGGTGGATATCCCCACAATGTGTTTCTTCACAGTTATATCCACATGACATTCTCATCAATGAAATCTGATAATTTAACATCTTTTTTGTAGAGAGATTTTTTTTTGTTTTGATTTTTTTAAAAGAAGATTTCAACAGTCTATGGTCTGACAAACAACAAAATAGAGCTGATTTAACAAATGAGTGCCCAATCAATGATGCACTGAGGCACATGACAAAAGCAAGTCAAAATCCATTACAGTCAAGAACATCCTTTAAATTCCACTTCGGTGCACTGACCCTGTTGCTCAATGCTAAAGACTTTACAAGTTCTTTTTCGGAAACATTCAGAAGAGCTTTTGTTTTGGCATTCACTCAGCTGCACCTCACAATTAACACCGCCAGACTCGTCTCTAATCAATTATTAATAGAGATTACTAGCATATCTTTTGAGCACCTTAACTTCACATCAGAAGTGTGCGAGGGCTGACACATGCATGTGTACATTACAGAATAAAAGGCAGACTCTAGGCAGGCTTTAACGCTAAATGAGAACAAGGCTAAAAGAAGTGAAATCAACATTTTCAGTCAAAGTTGAGCTTCAGGCAAGCTGCAGGCAGTGCACAGCGTGAGAGAATTTGGCTCCAGAAAAGTGCCCATGTGTTGACAGCTGAAGAAGAGAGTTTGAAGGCTTAATGGTAAAAAATGTTCCATCAATGATAATGTTACACATGACTCCTCTGACTGGATTTGCTAGTCATCGCCACATTTCCTGGCAATCAATGACACACATGCATTCATATACCTGCCCTCTGAAATCTTTATCATGAAAAAAGCACTTATAATTACGGTGAGCTTGGCTACTTCAAATTAAACTAGCAGAGAGAAGGTATTCATACAAAAGTCTAGACAGCGACTGTGACAATATATAGGAAATTTAGAATATTTAAGGGTACAGAGAAATCACAGACATATGGAAACCTCCTAGTCTGTAGGGCTTAGGGATCACTAGCATGATGTTCATGGGTAAAGTGGAACACCTGAGATCTTCCCCTGATATCCATGAAGCCTCAGAGCCCTCACTGCCCCCTAGTCATGAAGTAGTGAGGGTGGTTAACCCTTTCTCGCTTGACAAGTACTTAGAACTTAAGGTGGAAGAGTGTGAATCTTTCCCATTGCCTCTTTCACCCACATGCTTTTTGAGGCTCAGATGGATTCTACTGAATCCAACTTGTACTCAGATCCCTTGAAAAAATCAAGTTTGTATGTGCTTTCGATCTTTCTGTCTCTTGCGTGCAGCATGGCTGATCTGCAAGAGTGGAGACAGAAGTGACCAGAGGGATGGTATTCATAGCATTTGTTCTAAAATCCAAATGTAGCTTATGGGTTTTTAAAAGTTGGTGAAGCCTGGTATAAAATGTCCTGGTTAATTGGAACTTCGTTCCAATCAGTATGAAACATATCAGTCTGTATTACAATCTAATTACAGGAATAAGGACACTGTGGCTCTCCAGATGTTGTTGAACTTCAACTCCTATCATCTCTACTGACCACACTAGCTAGGGCTGGGGGATTTGGGAGTCCAACATCATCTGGAGAACCATGGGTTCCTCATCTGTGATCTAATACATAGGGAATAAATCTAGAACAGTGGAACTCAGAAGACAATGTGAGGAAATGGTATTGCTGGAAATGCTTTAAAAAGTTTCTGTATAGGGATATGGATGGGTTAGGAGTTTTCAAGAAGCAAGAGGGCCTGCACATTGATTTCTCCCCCCATCTGCTTCCACTACATATGAACTGCAGCACCCATACATCATACACACTGAAAAAAATATGAATGATATGAATGATCCCAACAAGTTTACTATATAATCTGTGAGGTAGGAACGAAGATAAAGATGGCTGTGAACATCACAAAAGCATCAATCAGCACTCATGTTTCCTCATTATTTTGGTGGAACAAGGCAACATATTAATACCTGGTAGTGTGTTAGCGAAGTTGCAATTGACAGCACCCAATTATCTATCTACCTCTCACACATGCTACTTTACATGTTTCACATCCTTTTGTATCTTTCCGAAAGAAGTTAAAGTATTCTCGCAGGCAACTTCCCCTTTCTTTTCCAGTGATGCTGCTACTGCATTTGGCCCCAGCAAAAGATTCTAACATTTTAAAGACAAAGGGAGGGAGAAGCACCAGACTGTCCCCTATGTAGGCAGTGGTGGCCGTTCCTTGAGACAAAATTAGTCACATGACTCAGGCATTGGATTGGGACATGTGGCTGATTGCTGCCTTCCTCCTGCTGGTTGCAGGACTCCCAGCTGTGGCTGCCATCACTTGCTGCTCCATAACTAGGGTTGCCAGACTCAATAGGACAGGACTTCTGTGCCTTTAATTGCCCTGCTCTCTTTTGAGTCTGGAAACCTTAAAGAGAAACCAGCAGACCCTTTGCTTGGAAATTAAACAAAGGGTCTGCTGGTTTCTCTTTAAGGTTTCCAGACTCAAAAGAGAGCAGGGCAATTAAAGGCACAGAAGTCCTGTCCTCTATTGAGTCTGGAAACCCTATCCATAACCCAGCCGCCGCCACCCTGCCTTCATAGTGCCTCATTCTAAGACAGGGTCCTTCCCTCAGAGCAAGGCATTGTGGGAGAGGTGGTCCTGAAGGAGGTATCTGCTACTGTTGCTTTGCCACTGTGCAAATACTGTTAAACTTTAAAAATAGTGTTTGCCACCACAGCAGGGTAGCCAGGAGCAATCCTACAGGGCTTTTCAAGGGCATCTCCCCCCCCATAGGGGCCTTCCTGAGACTGAGGCACTGTAGATGAGATCATGGCCCCAGAGATCCTGTAGCAGCACCTGTGTCGCTGTCACCACATCACCTAAAAAACCTGAAGCAGAAGCAGCTGGTCAGTTGTTGCACCACTGGGATAGAGAGGAAGAAGCAGAAGGCAGCTTTTGCTGGTCTGGCCCTTAGGTAGCAGAGATCTAAATGCTATGCATTTTCTCCTCTCTCTTGAAACAGAAGTTTCACAGCTCATTGGCAGAGGACATGTTTTACATGCAGATAGTCCCAGGCTCCCTCCCTGGTATGTTAAAATAGCAGGGCTTGGAAAGATTTCTGCCTAAGTCACTGGAGATCTGGTATCTCTAATGTTCTTATACAGAAATCATTGCCATAAAAGTGTAGCAGTTTCAAAAATTAAAATCAAATTTATGGAAGAGAAGACTATTAGCCATGATGACTAAATAGAGCCTCCAGATTCAGAGGCAGCACATACCTGAAAAAAACATGCTAGGAACAAACAAGGGAGGACTACTGAAAACCCTGCTTATGGGCTTTCTGTAGATATCTGACCAGCACTATTGGAACTTTATTATTGGAACAGGAACCTTAAAAACATTACCAATCCAAAACCACACCACATGTACTACAATTTGTATAGACTTCCTGTCCATGTGGCCTTGACCACTGTATTCTATGGAGGAGTCAATTTTGCAAGTACCAAAGAATCAATACACAACCATGCATAGAAAGATGCACATGCAAACTGGAAGAGTTGGCTGAATTGGGTCAACTGCCTAAATCAAAAGATGTATATAGATGGTTTATAATTGCAGTAATTTTTATTAGCCTGAAACACACTTTCAGATGAGAAAGCTGAAAGTGAATCTGGTTTTTAAATCCGTATTTGAAATCTTATACTATTTGATCATCTTATTAGTACAACTATTACCGGTATATGGCACAAAGCATGCTCAAAGCTATGTTCAGCATAGAGGCCACATGAAGAAGGAACTTAAGGACATTCATAGAAATAAATTTCAAAACGATTTCCTTTCTACCCATTAAATAAACATTGTATCAAAATACACAAAAATCATATATGAGATTAATAAAAAAATAAAGTCAAAGGAAAATTGTTCCCTGCACCTTTATCATAATTCCTATTTCTAGTCAGTCGAATTCCTTACAAGTTTTCTACTTTAGATTTATATTCATGAATTACATAATTTTAATAAGTGCATTCTGCAAGCCAAAAGAAATCAGTCCTCTTTTGGTAACAGTATTTAATTCCAAGCCAAATCAAAAGGCCTTAAGATGTGGGAATCAATGCCTGACTATCTATAGTTAACTCACCAGTGATGAAAATTCTTCAGTCCAATCCAGACATAGTCTGCTCTTTGCCATAACCTTTTAAGATCTGAGCCAAAAGTATGTCTGTCTATCCATCTGTATCAATAGGGATGCTTTTATTTCATATCTATATAATGTGTATTGTCCCACGCTAATATTGATTGAAGGAACTCAGGCAAAGCAGTGTCAGCTTTTATTCCTACAGGGAAACCACTCAGCTGAATGGCAAGGCACTTAAGGTCAAATCAGGATTCATCTCACTTTGTTGCTATGCTATATATAAACTGTGCAGAGAAAATGCAAAAAAAAAAAAACCTTTACAGGTATGCTCAACCCTATCAATTTTAAACCCTCCCACACCTACTGTCCCACCAGCATTTCAGTGGTAAACCCATCCAGTGCATTCCATTGAGATGCTGGAAGTGATGAAGCCATCCAAGCACTAAAGGGAAACACTTTTAAAGAACAGGGAGATATGGTAATATGCACAAATTGCTTTAAGATGATAATGAGAGTATGCACAGAGAGTCTGGGATATAGACAGCTTTAAAAATAGACAAATTATTGGCAAATAAGTAAGAACCACTGGTATACCTATTAAACAGGAATCAAACCATTGCACTCAAAGGAAAAACAATTAATTATGAAATCATGACACAAGCAAATGGGACCAGTTATGATATCCTAAGAAAACTCAGTCACATCCAGTTCCTGAACTTTCAGTCCATTGATTGAACCTTCAGCCTGATTCTGAACAATTCGTTCTATATTTTCACATGTTGAACATAAAAGACAAACAAGCCCAGAATGTGGAAAGTCAAGGAGAAATACATTAGAACAGAGTTTGGGGACAACTCGTACATCTAGAAAACTGCAATGTTTATGTACTCCAACTAATATTCCATTTTAGAGATAAAAGGATACTATTTCTGGAGTGGCTTCAGCAGCTAGGCAATTCTAGGATCAGACATTCTACAAATAATTAGCACCTGAAAAGCCTAGTTAGACTAGGAGCTGCCATTTAGGTGAGTACTGAGACCAGGGGTCAGCAAACTTTATCAGGAGGGGACTGGTCCACTGTCCCTCAGATCTTGTAGGGGGCCGGAACCACTCTCTCCCGAAAGGACACCCCCTCGCCACTCATGCCGCAGCTGCCAACACCGTGTCGTCTTCAGCAGTGTCATCGCTGTCCTCTGCCTCAGCCAGGGGCCTGCGGGGCAAAGAGCCCATGCCGCTTGGCCTGGGCAGTGGAGGCAGCCTCCCCACCGCCACCGCTTCCTCACACTCGGCTCTTGGTCATATACGGCCACCTCAGTGGGAAGGAAGGGGTGATGCCCAGAGGCGTCTGCAGCTTTGGATTGGCTGCAGGAGCTTCCTGTAGCCAATCCAAAGCCGTGCCAGTGTCACAGAAGTCGTTCCCCACATGGAGAGGCTTCCGCACTGCGCCGGTTTAGCACGGGGGTAGGGTCTGCAGGGTCAGATTTACGAACCCAGTAAGCTGTAAGTTTGCCGACCCCTGACTGAGACTGAACACACACACACTTGACAATCAAAAGACAAAATTGTATGAGAAAATTTATCTAAGAGGTAGGTTTAATTTCTTATAAGGAAATAAATGTCAATGACAATTACTCCCATTGGATGGTACTCAACTAAATCATCCTCCAAATAGCTTTTAAATAGGTCTGCTCTTCATCAGACACCACCCAATGATTTCAATAAAGTGTCACATTTCTGAAAAAAATTAAAAAGATAAATGGGGAAGGAAGGTCCCCCAAAAGTTAAGAAATGGCCCACATAAGCAAGTTATTTGTTTGTTTTACACTTAGACTGTCTTTTATTTGAGAAATGTAGCCTCTGTAGGCAATTGTGTACTTTCTACTGATCACCTTCCTCATTCTAATGCATATTGCTCAAAAACATAGAGTAAAATCATCATAATGGACACTACTCTTTCTAAGACTGCAAAATACCAAAGTGTACTTTCACTATTATGTAATGAATCAATATGTGCTGCTGATGGCTAAGGGATATCAAAGTCCCCATAGCTCAAGGAATGGCCCTTAGCTCTTGCCAAATTATACACTTCAGAGTAACAGATATGCTAGTGGAATATTTTTCCATTTTACTGTTGATGCACTCACCAACGCTCTGAGAAAGAAAGACAAACAGCTAAATTACTGAACATGATTTTACATCCACCGTAATAACAAAAGAACTGTGAAGGTTCTAGGAAATGGGTCAGAAGTTGTGGAGCTGTCCAGGTTATAATCATGAGTAAAGAAAATGCCCATTTCGTAAAAATGAATGTGTCATAGTAGCATTAGTAAAGGGAGAGGAAGAACATTAAGTTTATGACTGTGACAGTTTCAAGTATATAATGTAGCAAAAGAAAAATAAATGAATACAGTCATACCTCGGTTTAAGTATGCCTCGGTTTGAGTATTCTCAGTTTAAGTACTCCGCGGACCCGTCTGGAAGGGATTAATCCATTTTCCATTACTTTCAATGGGGAAGTTCACTTCAGGTTAAGTACGCTTCAAGTTAAGTACAGACTTCCGGAACCAATTGTGTTTGTAACCCGAGGTACCACTGTACTACAGTCACACAGCTGAATTTCTACCCTAACACTTTGCAATGATGTATCAGGGTGCAACATCAGAGTAGCGACTCTGATGACACCACACTGCAGTCTAAGAATTCAATTGTTAGCACATGTACAGTGGTACCTTGGTAATCGAACACCTTAGTTGTTGAACAAATCGGCTCCCAAATGTCGCAAACCCGAAAGTGAGTGTTCCGGTTTGCGAACATTTTTTGGAAGCCGAACGTCCAACGTGGCTTCCACGGCTTCCAATTGGCTGCAGGAAGCTCTTGCAGCCAATCAGAAGCCACACCTTGGTTTTCAAACCATTTCGGGAGTCGGACAGACTCCCAGAACGTATTAAATTCAAGGACCAAGGTACACTGTATTAAAATAAGGCTACCAAAATACTTTAGCATGAAATTACAACCACCTCATTAACCATTTTGCTTAACTAATCAACTTATTGTTCCCAGTATACATGTTTTCATTTTGTGTTGGGAGTTGCTGAAATTTGGCAAAAACTGATGTTCTTTATTTTTTCCCCATAACACTTTTCCTACCAACCTGTGGGAAAGGAAGGCAATGTCACTAAATGGTTTCCTGGGTTGTCTGCATTACTAAACCATGGGAGCTTTATGCTTTGAGTCTTTTCTAAAGAAACTGGTTGTCTTCCCTGTATTTTCTCAGTGGATTTCAAATTTAATAATTCCAACTATTGTTTATGTACTACTTTATAACTACCTGCAGGTGTTTGTGTATTTATGTGTGTTTATATGTAGTGTGTGTGTGTGTTTCTCTTCACTGAGAAAATTGTACTGTAGTACCTCTAAAATATTTGTCTGCGTGTAGTATGGTGACAGGGTGCTTTTTTAAAAAATAGGTGTAAAAGAATTTATGGAAGTTCTCTCAGGTTTTCTAAAAAGAATTGTGGGGCGTGTGCACAATGGATAGTCCATTAAAAAGAACCTGCTTTTTCGATGACTTACGTATTTGGAAAGCAGTGCAAAACTTACGCAAAAACAAATCATCCAAACCATCTATTTCTATAATCAAAGAATCTGAAAGAAAGGGGGTGTGGCATTAGAAAACAAATGACTTCAGGCCACAGAAGCTGAATTGGTTAGGCTAATGACTAGGGGATGTGGCAACAGCAACACCAGAATCACACATTATTTTTAAATTATTGCTGCAATTTAACATACATTTAAGTAATGGGCAAGCTAATGGTAAATTTGATTATCTGTACAGTTCTTCTGGTCACAGTCAGTCTTTAAGACTCAAAAGGCAGACTTAAGATAGGCTTCTCTAGGGGTTTGGACAGTTCTACCAGTAATCTTCCAAGACACAAGGGACAAATGCTTCCTGCTGTTACCTTGCAGCAAAAGGTAGGCATCCACTCAGGCGAAGCTGAGTGAGAAGAGAAGGGTATTTTCAATTGTTTCAACAGTTCTGTTCACAATGGAAAGGTACACAAGGCAAGATTATCTACGTACGAAAATATTGTTTGGGGCAGACATGGTGTGTGTTTGAAAGTGAATGGGAAGTAATTACAATAATATTATAGAAAATGGCAGGTTTTGCTTCTTAACTCTTCAGTGGCTGGAATAAAAAAGCTAGCCTTCAGTCTAACCTTTCATTTCAGCAAAAGCTTATTGCCAAAGCATGAAAAATGTGAAGCAACTATGATAATGTTCAGAAGCTTGAACCATATTATTTAAAACAGCCGCCTCAGGGTGAAACTAGATGTTCTGCACACACATTCTGCAGCCCACATTTGTCAAGGTAATAGGAATGCATGGCCAAAGGAGAGCATAGAGGGGGAAACTGGTATTTAAGACTTCCCAAGTCCACCAGTATAGGTCCGTATAGTTAAAGCTATGGTTTTCCCAGTAGTGATGTATGGAAGTGAGAGCTGGACCATAAAGAAGGCTGATCGCCGAAGAATTGATGCTTTTGAATTATGGTGCTGGAGGAGACTCTTGAGAGTCCCATGGACTGCAAGAAGATCAAACCTATCCATTCTTAAGGAAATCAGCCCTGAGTGCTCCCTGGAAGGACAGATCGTGAAGCTGAGGCTCCAATACTTTGGCCACCTCATGAGAAGAGAAGAATCCTTGGAAAAGACCCTGATGTTGGGAAAGATTGAGGGCACTAGGAGAAGGGGACGACAGAGGACAAGATGGTTGGACAGTGTTCTCGAAGCTACGAACATGAGTTTGACCAAACTGCGGGAGGCAGTGCAAGACAGGAGTGCCTGGCGTGCTATGGTCCATGGGGTCACAAAGAGTCGGACACGACTAAACGACTAAACAACAACAACAACAAGTCCACCAGTTTATCCCTGTAAATGCCCCCCCTCAGCTATTCCTCTCCCTCAAACAGGCTTTTTAGGGCACTAAAGCCAGGCCTCATTAAAAAAAATCAATTAAAAGCAGCCTGGAAGGCATTTTCAGAGGGTAATTGGTAGGCGGAAGAAAGGATTAAATATTGCCCGCCCACCTATTTTGCTTTGCTAGTGCACTTTTCTCCACCCCACCATTACAAGGACATAACAGAGTTGGAACCCTGTATTATGACTATGCCTAGCTCCACCCTAAACACCAAGCTAAATCTATGTGCAAATCAGAAGCCACTTATCAGGACCAGCTGCTTAGAAGATGGTGAACCCACATTGAAATGTCATTTTACCTTCATAAACTTGAAAGAAGCCTGTGTGCGGTGTAAATATTGACAGGGAACTTAAGTTCATCAAGCTGTTCAGCTGTACAACCTCCATTTCCCCCAAAGGGCTAGCAAAGGAGCACTGCTTAGCCCACTGCACCCATACGGTGTAAAGACTTATTGTGCAAAAGTCAATATATCATCTCAAGATGAGGAAAAAAAAATCCCTGAGCAACCCTAACTATAATCCGTAATTGTCATTAAGAGCTCTCATTATACAGAGCAAGTGTAATTAGAGCATCATGCCCTCACAGGATGTAGTGCACAGAGAATGCTAGAAGGCTTCATAAATCAGCGCCAGTCTCCTCCCCTCTGCCACAAGAGAAAAATATTATATTTACATATGTTAGATGATAGGAAAGGCCAGTTGGTCCTTACAAAAATTAGCCTAAATGCTATCCACAATATCTTGTGGGGCTCCCCATTTCATTATGCATCTCAGAAAATAAAAGGGATAAAGTTTGCCATCAATAATTCTGAACGTTATCTGCTGAATCCCGCAGATTCCAGAGCATTAATAATTCAAGATCTTGTGGGAATTTTGTCATGGTGGAGCTACAACTTGTCTGCAAACGGAGCTCAGGGGATGTTCAATATGATCTATTCCAGCATATGCGCACAATTGCTACATTCATCACGATGCAAGGAAAACATTATCTTTCTTCAACTTACGGTTTTTAAGAAGATGTTTTTGTAGTTTACACAATAAAACCTCCTGAGCATTAAAAAAATAAAAAATAAGACCCAGGGTTTAAGCACATATTGCTATTTAAATCATGCTAAAAAAGAGCCACTGTCTCTCTGGGTATACACTCAGTCCCTGGGTCTTGTGCTTTTTCACAAATGAGCAATTTGGGTGATTATACAGGCATCGTAAAATGGAACGGAAAAAGAAAGTAATCCAATTGCATAGCATGGCCATGCAACATGGTATAAACATCATAATAGTACACAAAATAATGAGGCTAAAACAGTTAAGGAAATGTTAGAGGATTTAACTAAGATAATGCTATTGAGCTAACAAAACTGCTTACAAATTCACAGTGACGTACTTGCACTTTAATTTGTTTTGCACAAATTATGTTATGCACCTTTCTCACACTTAAAAAAAATTGTGGTGACCTTTTGTGGTAAGAAACTTTTTACAATTTTTTTTAATTGTGTGCCACATTGTTCTTACATTGTTTCAAGGCAACAATTCTATAAAAAAAACCACTTACTAGTAAGTCCCACTGAACAGAGCAGAACTTATTTTTAATAAAGCATGAATTGAATTATATTTTTTCCTCATTCATTCAAGGTAGCAGTAGAATGTGTGCTGTTCTTTATACAGTGGTACCTTGGTTTACAAACTTAATCCTTTCCGGAAGTCCATTCTTAAACCAAAGCGTTCCAAGGCATGCTTTCCCATAGCAGCGGGGGACTCAATTTACAAATGGAACATGCTCAACAGGAAGCAGAACATGTTCTGCTTACAACACAAGTTCGCAAACCAAAACACCTACTTCCGGGTTTGCAGCGTTCTTAATCCAAGTTGTTCATAAACTAAGCTGTTCTTAAACTAAGGTACCACTGTACTTAAGTTTTATCCAAGTTGTTACACTTGTGTGTATCAGAAAATAGCTGCATTGTAGCCTACTGGATAAATTGTCACAGTAGGTTTGTGCTCTGAATTCCACCTTCTCAATGCACTTTGAGAATGTGCAAAATATTGCTGGTGCCAATAATAATATACAAAGGACACACATCTTTCCTATGGGCCAACACCTTCTTGACAGAATATGGCCAAAGCCTTTGCAATGCAGAGCTTTATGCTTCCAGAGATACACAATGGGGCACAACTTTCTAGAGGTTCTTAAACTGGTATCTGCACATTCCTCCACTGCATTTGTAAAGAAAAAAATCACTTTACTCTGAGCAAATAGTTAAAGTCGGCGGTATAAGTAGTACTGAGCTTTGGCAAGTGGCTACTCACTTTTCATACATACAGGAGTTTGTAAGGACTCTGTACTGGCTGGCATCTGTCTGTCTCAGGAGACAACTGAGGAGTGTACTGGAGCTAACTGAAGTATGATACAGTAAGTTTTAATACTTTGTAATTGTGAGGGCAGGCCACCTCCTAAAACTTATTTGCTTTACTAAACTGCTCGACTGCTTCAAATTCCTCCATTTACCCCAGTCTGCTCCCCTCCAGAAGTTTTGGACTACAATTCCCATCATCCCTTACCACTTGGGAGATTATGGGAGCTGTGCCGTCATGATCATGTGATGTAAATTATAGAATACCCTGAACACCTTGTCAAATCACATAACAGACATTACAGAAGAGCAAAAAGTCTCTTTATCAGAGATTAGGAACCAAAGTATTCTTTGTCCCAGGAGAACCATCTCAAAATGCTATTTATTCCAGAGCTATTCTCAAACTATTTTTTCAGAATCAAAATATACGGGTTTTTGAGCATGTGTCCTCAGGAAAGAGGGGGCATCTGTTCTCTCCACAGTCTCTGCAATAACCTTTTACCCATATTTCACAGATGGCCTCCTTTTCACTGTCCCTTGGCTATGATTCCATAACTTGTACATGGTTCCATTCATTTACATGTAAATTACAGGGGAAATGATAGATTAGAAACCTTAAATTATTTACTCCTGCCCTTTGCTCCCACAAAACTCACAGCTGAAGATGAGCCAATGCATACATATCTCCTCTTGTTTTCTTTGAGCACAGTAGAGTCTGATCACCTCGTTTTTGTATCCTGAGAGCTGTTCTGCCATATTCCATAAACAAAAGCTTTCTTTCAACACAAATAAACTAAGCCACAAGGGGCCTTCATCGGGAGTTGCAGGTCTCATATTCAGGCAGCATATTTGCAGGTTCACTAGTTTCTGAAACCAAGGCTACTGATGTGTCCCACCTTGGTTGAGTTACGGGCATGTAGGAAAATGCAAAGCAGAATATCATGGAGCAGAATACAGGCATACCTCATTTTATTGTGCTTCGCAGATGTTGAGCTTTTCACAAACTGAAGAATTGGACCGTCTAGAGGGGCTGGGAGCTGGGGGCACAGTTATACAGTGGTTCCGCTCCTTTCTCCAGGGTCGTGTACAGAAAGTGGTGTTGGGGGATGAGTGTTCAGACCCCTGGGCTCTCACTTGTGGGGTGCCTCAGGGGTCCGTCCTCTCCCCCATGCTTTTTAATATCTATATGAAGCCGCTGGAAGAGATCATCAGGGGGTTTGGGCTGGGTGTTCATCAGTATGCGGATGACACCCAGCTCTACCTCTCTTCTAAATCAGAACCAGTGAGGGCGGTGAATGTCCTGTGAGAGTTCCTGGAAGCGGTTGGCGAATGGATGGCGGTTAACAGATTGAGGTTGAATCCTGACAAGACTGAAGTACTGTTTCTGGAGGACAGGGGACGGGCAGGTGTGGGGGACTCCCTGGTCCTGAATGGGATGTGTGTGCCCCTGAGGGACCAGGTGCGCAACCTGGGAGTCATTTTGGACTCACAGCTGTCCATGGAGGCGCAGGTTAATTCTGTGTCCAGGGCGGCTGTCTACCAGCTCCATCTGGTACGCAGGCTGAAACCCTACCTGCCTGCAGACTGTCTCACCAGAGTAGTGCATGCTCTGGTTATCTCCCGCTTGGACTACTGCAATGCGCTCTACGTGGGGCTACCCTTGAAGGCGAGTCGGAAACTGCAATTAATCCAGAATGCAGCAGCCAGACTGGTGACTGGGAGCAGTTGCCAGGACCACATAACACCCGCTCCCAGTACGTTTCCGAGCACAATTCAAAGTGTTGGTGCTGACCTTTAAAGCCCTAAACGGCCTCGGTCCGGTATACCTGAAGGAGCGTCTCCACCCCCATCGTTCAGCCCGGACACTGAGATCCAGTGCCGAGGGCCTTCTGGCGGTTCCCTCACTGCAAGAAGCAAAGCTACAGGGAACCAGGCAGAGGGCCTTCTCGGTAGTGGCACCCACCCTGTGGAACGCCCTCCCATCAGAGGTCAGAGAGATAAACAACTACCTGACATTTAGAAAATACCTAAAGGCAGCCCTGTTTAGGGAAGTTTTTAATCTGTGATATTTTAATGTATTTTAATGTGTGTTGGAAGCTGCCCTGAGGGGCGGGGGGACCCGGCCAGATGGGCGGGATATAAATAAATAAATAAATTATTATTATTATTATTATTATTATTATTATTATTATTATTATTTGCAGGAGTTGCTGCTGCTGAGCTGGAGACAAGGCTGCAGGAGCCTGCCCCCACAATGCAGCGGCTCTTGCTGCTCCTTACAAGGACACGGGTGCAACTGCAGGTAGCCTGGCTGCTTAATAGACCACAGCATAGTGTAAACATAACTTATATATGAATTGGGAAACAAAACAAAATAAGTGTGACTTACTTTATTGTGATATTCACTTTATTGTGGTGGTCTGAAACGGAACCCACAATAACTCCAAGGTATGGCCGTATACGGGACGCAGGTGGTGCCGTGGGTTAAACAGAGCCTAGGGCTTGCCGATCAGGTCGGCGGTTCGAATCCCTGCGACGGGGTGAGCTCCCGTTGCTCAGTCCCAGCTCCTGCCAACCTAGCAGTTTGAAAGCACGTCAAAGTGCAAGTATATAAATAGGTACCTTCCAAGTGGGAAGATAAACGGCGTTTCTGTGTGCTGTGCTGGTTCGCCAGAAGCAGCTTAGTCATGCTGGCCACATGACCTGGAAGCTGTAAACCGGCTCCCTCGGCCAGTAACACGAGATGAGCGCCGCAACCCCAGAGTCGGTCACGACTGGACCTAATGGTCAGGGGTCCCTTTACCCTTTACCTTTTTTATGGCCGTATACACTTCTTACTTTTCTCAGCTTTACAGAATTATTGTGGATTTAACTAGGTATTAGTTGGAACATTAGGGAACATTAGGAAAGTGGGACAAATAGGTAGAAATCCATGGTTGGTCATGAACCATGGCTCTGGCTATATCATTTTCTCTCAGCCCAACACACTAAAGGAACAAAATGAATCCCATGCGCCCTTCTTCAAAGAACAGGGCACAAACCATGACTCAGCATGACTGCAAAGTAAATCACAGCTTTTTAGCAATGATGCTTGTTCTCTTGAGGTAACAAGCAAGCCGTGGTAGGAGTCTGCATTACCCACAGGGGACAGCTTGCGGTCTGATGCCTTTTAATGTTGTTTTATACATTTTTTGTCATGGTTATATTATTTTGTACCTCTATCCGATAACTTGTAAAAGCCTCTGGCTTTAACAAGTAAACAATTCAATTGTAAATTTATTCCCATAAACATCTCACCATTACCTTGAGGCATATTCACAACAAGGCAAGGTTTAACTGATCTGAACTCTGATTAACCAGTGCAGCTGATAAACAAGCATTTGGGATGCAGGGTCTACAGTCCTAAACTCTGTTAACTAGAGAATAAATCCCACTGAAATATACTGGAACTTCTGAATAAACCTGCTTAGAATTGTACTTTTAAGGGACCTGATGCCTTGCAGACTGCTTAGATGCACTGATTCCTTCCCGATTTTTATTAATTCATTCAATGCTATTTCTAGGCCACCAAGTGCTCTCAGGGCAGGAATACAATAATGAAACAAGTCAGTACTATAAAACCATAACCATATATAAATTAAAATATATTTTAAAAATCCTTAAAATGTGCAACTAGTAGCTGGTGACAAACAGCTGCAGACTGAGTGGCTCATTATAGACCACCCCTTTACCACCCACCCACCCACCCAAAGACATGTGTGAAGAAGTGTATCTTCACCAACCAACGAAAAATCAGAAATATCAGTGCTAGACATGCCTCCAATGGAACAGTATTCCAGGGATGGGATATTGCTGTAGAGAAGGCCCTTTCACGTGTTCTCAGGGACAGCTCAGCCAGTAGTAGAGCATGAGACTCTTAATCTCAGGGTCATGGGTTCAAGCCCCATATTAGAAAGGATTCCAAGGGTCATCTAGTCCAACCCCCTGCAATGCAAGAGTCTCAAGTAGATCATACATGACAGATGGCCATCTAATCTCTTTAAAACCTCGAAAGGAGTCCACCTCCCAAGGGAGTCTGTTACTTCTTACCATCAGAAAGTTCTTCCTGATTGTTAAATCAGAACCTCCATTTTTGTAACTTGAAGCCATTGGTTCTGGTCCTACCCTCCAGAACAGGAGAAAACAAGCTTGCTCCATCTTACATGTGACAGCCTTTAGACATTTGAAGATGGCAATAATAGTATTATTTATACCCCACCCATCTGGCTGGGTTGCCCCATATTTCCTCTCAGTCTCCTACCATTGAGGTTAAACATACCAGCTCACTTAACCGTTCCTCAGAAGGCTTGGTTTCCAGTCCCTTTATAGACTAGGAAGTCCCTTTATAGACTAGACTAGGAAGATCTGGTCTCAAATTCCCAAACAGCCATGAAGCTTGCCCCTGGTACTATCTCTCAGCTTACCTACTCCATAGTGTTGTTGTGATGATAAAAAGAACGGAATAACCATGTATGCTGCCATGAGGCGGGATATGAGCAATAACTAAAGGTAGATCCATACATCAACAATGGAGTAAAGCATGGAACTTGACCTGAGGACCATAGGCAATCAGACAAGAATGTTGTGTGAAACTCAGTCATTTCACCTAAATCTAGAACACGTAAGAAGCAGTTGCTTCTATCAACATAACTGCTTATGCGTTAAAAGACAGGGTTGGTCAGCTAAACAAATCTGAAACAGCTGACAACTGTACTAGTATACATTTACATTAACTATGTATTTTGGATCTGAACACAGAATATTAAACATATATTTTATATCTATATGAAATGTAAGTTTGGTAGGCCTCTGTAAACAGAGTGTGCTTGTGCAAAACAGTACATGTTTGGGATAAACCACCCTGCAATTCACTTCTTGGGGTTGTACCTGTACTGATCCCTGGCCATTCTGCTCCATGTATGCATTCCCTAACTCAGATCTGGAACCAGTAGTCTCCAGATGTTGTTGGACTCCAACTCCCATTATCCTTGACCATTGGGTGGACTACTGGAGTTGGCAGCTCATAAACATCTGGAAGGCCACAGGTTTCCCACCCTTGCCCAAACTGATGGCAGGTATAATTGGTTCTGCCACATAATTAGCTGTAATTTTTGGAGAGGAGTGCATATGTAGAAATTCTTGCATGCAACAGCAGTTCCTCTTCTGCATTCAAATTCTCAGGAGCTTGGCCAATTAGACTATTCTGGGCTACTGAATCTGCAGGTCACTTCTTCAAGCAAAGACAATAAAAATGAAGCAAAACAGAAATTGCTTGTTGTCAAATACAAATAAAGGGGGAGGAGGGAATCTTCAAAAGGCACCTTTTTCTGAACAGCTGAACAATTTTGCACAACAAAATTAATAATTTAGCTACTGGAAACATCACATGTGCATAGCACTGCAAGCAGACCACTGGCATTTTCATTTCAAATTTGTACAGTCTTTGGTCAATGCACATCATCTGCATTTCTAACACCTGCTTCAGTCAGCTATGAAGTGCAGTACTATCTATAAATCTTCTTTCATCTTTATGATGTCCAGCCAATAATAAAAAAAGAACTGCACAATGGCTGCTAATTATTTAGCTTTAGAAGGATATGAAACTATTCACATTGATTTTGATGTATTTAAAATTCCATTTACTAAAAAATGTTTTAAAGAGTAACATCATTGCTATCCTATTTGCACACAATGTGCATTTTGTCCTTTATAAAATTGGCATTGCATTTACTCCCACCAGCAAAAAATAAAAATAAAGTAAAATAAAATTTGAAAACGGAAGTAAACTACAGTACAATTAAGCAATAATGCACAACAGGGTGTACCTTAATAGGCCATTAACCACATGCCTCAGGTGTATTGATAGGCAGGAGGCCAAAACAAGGAGGACTTCAAATAATCCATAAGTGCACCAATGGCTCATTAGTGCATACCACAGAATTACTTGTTGCTATAGTAATATGCACATCAACAACATAAAAAGAGAGATTTATGGTTGGGTGATGTCACAAGCAATCTTTCATTGAACAGGTTTGTCCATGTGTAGGCTTAAAAGTTGCCAGAAGCCTGTAGTAGAAAGAAAACTAGCAAACCAGAAATAAAGACTATAATGCTTGAGGAATGTTTTTTTTTCCTTTTCCCCAGCAAATCCTGTGGTATTACTCCAGACTAAGCAATTTAAGTGTTCTAGCATACGGAGGAGAAATTGGTTTTACTAATAAAGGCAACCCGATTTTCTTCTTTACATTCCCAGCTCCTGAAGCAGCAAGCAGTGTTAGATAGGGAATAGATGAGGGTGCTTTTGGACAAGCCACTATCTTCCAACCTCAAGGCCTCATCTCACATACGTACAGTAGTTGTAAGAATTTCTCCTGCTGGACTGCAGAAGGTAATAGACACAATAAGACATGGAAAGGATTCTGACTCCTCTCGAAAGACAGCATACTTCTGGAAACCTTCCTGTATGCATTTCGTCATCTGTCTTCCTGAAATTTATCTCAAAGAACTGCAACCATAAGAACTGCAACCATAAGAGTCCTGAAAGACCTACATTGGCTCCCAGTACGTTTCCGAGCACAATTCAAAGTGTTGGTGTTGACCTTTAAAGCCCTAAACGGCCTCGGTCCGGTATACCTGAAGGAGCGTCTCCACCCCCATCATTCTGCCCGGACACTGAGGTCCAGCTCCGAGGGCCTTCTGGCGGTTCCCTCACTACGAGAAGCCAAGTTACAGGGAACCAGGCAGAGGGCCTTCTCGGTAGTGGCACCCACCCTGTGGAATGCCCTCCCACTAGAGGTCAAAGAGAACAACAATTACCAGACCTTTAGAAGACATCTCAAGGCAGCCCTGTTTAGGGAAGCTTTTAATGTTTGATGGATTTCTGTATTTTAATGTTTGATGGATCTCTGTATTTTAGAATTTCTGTTTTGTTGGAAGCCGCCCAGAGTGGCTGGGGGAACCCGGCCAGATGGGCGGGGTATAAATAATAAATTATTATTATTATTATTATTATTATTATTATTATTATTATTATTATTATTATTATAAGAGATGCATGGTAGGTTACTGCTTTTTCTTCTCATCTCCTATATACAGTGGTACCTCGGGTTAAGAACTTAATTCATTCTGGAGGTCCGTTCTTAACCTGAAACTGTTCTTAACCTGAGGTACCACTTTAGCTAATGGGGCCTCCCACTGCTGCCGTGCCGCTGTGTGATTTCTGTTCTCAAAGTTCTTAACCCGAGGTACTATTTCTGGGTTAGCGGAGTCTGTAACCTGAAGCGTCTGTAACCTGAAGCGTCTGTAACCCAAGGTACCACTGTACAGGGAACAACAATTCAAGTTGTTGCTGATCACCTATAAACCCTTATATGAGCTCAACCAATATGATATCCAATTGTTCATAAATTTATGGGAGAACACCTGTAGCAGATTTCATTCACCCATGAGATGAGATCTGTCCAGGCGCAAAGCAACTGCCTGCCACTGGTGGTTCTCAGGCTAGCCCTACCATTAGGCAATTGCCTTAGGCAGGACAGGCTATGGAGCAGTACTGGCAACCCTTTGGCTGTTCCCTTCAGTGGGAAAAAAAAAGATCAGGATGTGGTACATGGCCTGTCATGCATCTGCTACACAACCCTGCCTACCCTCAGATGTGGTGGAGGATGCTATTCCATCACCAGTGTTGAAGCAAGTTTTAATTGCCAGTCCAGTCAGCTTCCGTACATGGAAATGGGGTGTCGTGCTATCTTTGCTTCAGGTAGTCCAAGTGTCTTGAGCAGGCCCTGGTACCTTTGCAGTTAAAATATCTAAACCATTCCAGGATCTGTGACACCAAGACATAAAAGAATCTAAAGCTGAAAACAGGATCAATTCACCACAATTCCTAACAGAAAACTGACAACTGAGAATATGAAATTACACCATGAAGACATAGTTGCAACAGCTAGACATTATACACATTACTGTATTACTCAACATCAGTAGTGAACACTTACTTTAGTTGCTGAAAATAAGCAGTCATAAGAAAGTCAAAGAGGTATGTTTGGCCAACATTCTTCAAACATTTTTTCTTTCTTTTAAAATATATTGTACAGTATGATTTTACAAACTGGGAAAGAAGATATTATCAACAAGCTAGTCTCCTCCCCTGCAATTTTCTGCACAGTGTTTTGGGTTTTTTAACACAATGCAGAACAATTAACAGAAAAAGCATGAACAGCATTTGGTGCAATATAATGAAATAAAAATGCCAGTCAATTGGTTGGTTTCACACCAATGGAATTTCTTTAAATAGTAATGAAATCATTGCTTAAAAAAATAAAATCCATCATTAAAAAAAATAAAGAAGTTGGTTCAGCCTATGAAAATTAGATTTGTAAGTTGTTGGTCATTCCCATAATTAAATCTCTGTCACAAATTTGCAAGAAAAATGGACACTGCACCTAATGCATTTACACGAGTCCTGTCAGGCTATATAAAGCATTCTGCCTACTAAAATGGAGTAGATAAGAATTCCATACATTTTTATTAGAAGGGCATTTTGTGGAAGGATGCTGTGTGCATGTACATATATAAATTTATGTACAGTTACACTGTTCTTATATTAGCACTAAGCTGCTAACCAGCACTTCAACACAACAGTCTTTAGAAACAATACATCCAGAATAACTGGGCAACAGTACAATAGGCAATTAGTTAATATTTAAGCATTTTATCCATTTATGGCATTTAATGCAGGAACCAGTTGCCTTTGGCAGGTGAACTCCAACAACACTAATTATTCCAGGTCTGTGACATTATAATAAAATGTGTATTTTATTGTATAATTATTTTTATTATATTTGTTTCTATCCTGCATTTTAGGGCAAGCCTTCACAAGGCAGTTTACAATAAAAATGGAAAATACATCACATAATTGAACAAACAACATATGGTAAAATGGCATCAGATAAAACAAAGAAGCATCAGATAAAGTCATAAACAGGGGTCCAGCGATTTAAAAACAAACAAACAAACAAACAAACAAACCCTTAGTGGCTTATTATTTTTTAAAGTACATGTACTGTACAGTACTATGGTCTGCCTGAAGAGACAAGGCCAAGCAGAGATCTCAGGGGAGAAAATTCCATCACTGAAACGTCTCCATTGCTTGTTGGGCAGAGAGCAGCAAGTTCATATGAGAGTAGGTGCTCTTTTAAGCAACATGCTCCCAAAACTGTTCTGGACTTCAAATAGCACTAACACATTAGTGTCTCAAAACATAGGTAACCTCTGCAACCAATGCAAATTGGTATAATAATATGATAAAACCACCTACACACAAACAAGCATACCTCTGGTCACTGAATTCTGCACTAGCCAAAGTTTCCTGTCTTCAAAGGCAGTCCTCTGTAGAGAGCATTGCAGGAGTCTAGTCCAGATTTAATCATATATATATTTTTATAACTACATGCTATGCTACCTAATCCTATATGTTTACTGAAAAGTAAGTCCCACTGTGTTCAATGGGTTTATTCTCAAATAAATGTGCAGAGACCTACCATCTTAGAGCCACAGTTATTGCTGATAACCAACTGCTTTGAATTACTAAAATGCTATCATATTTTATTAAGTTGCTGTCATGGGGAAAACTCAAATCACTTATGTTCCACAATTATTCTAAACCCAACTTTTTAAATGAGAGGAGGAGATAATGATATTAAAACTCAGAGCAATTCTCTGTGGCATAATTCTAAAATATTCTCTTGGCCTGAAATTTATGTAAATTGAATTCATCTATTATTAGTTAATTACCAGGCTAGCTACAGGAAAAAAAGTTTTCTGTAACAATTAGTTCTTTAAAACACTATGTTTTAATTAGACCTATGTTATTACATTAGTTATAAATATGCACATATTTCTGCCTGCAAAACTACAGCAATTCATTTTCTGAGATTGGTTTGAAATTTAGTTCCAATTCTAAAAACCATACATCCAGTATATGCCTCTGTCATTGCCAGTAAATGCAGACTATCAAATGCTAATATATTTAAATAACTGGAGAATACATATTATTTCAGAAAGCTCTCATTCATATCTCCAGGACCTCCAAGAAAAGCACACCACTTTGTCTGAAAAACTAGATCTCCCCAACCATATATAGAACCATTCTCTTCTCTTTTCAGGTCTCCTGATTGCATATCTGAAAAGCACTTACAGGAATGTCTTTATTGGTCATAGAATTATCACACTATAGGTCATCGAACCCAACTCAGTGAACCAGTTTTCCGTATCCAACACTCTTTGGGAGGTTAGGCCTTGACATACAAACTAGCATCATCTTGGAGGGCTCTTGCAAATGTCAGGGTTTGCAGAGTGCTTTACTTTATATGAGGTAACTATGGAGCTGAACGGACAGATATGTTGGAGTTTATGGCACAGGGACAGCTACGCTATATTGTACCACATTGTACAATATAGCGTAGCTGTATTGGAGGCTTAGAAACCAAACAAAGTATGTACACTGACCATATTACGCCTACCCACATTTTTTATTGAGATCATGCAGCATGGCAGGGCCACAGTAGTTCTACAGATAGCTGCAAAAGGCAGCTTTGTAGCTAATTGATAGAGGCCTAACACCAGTGCTCTGTGATGTATTCTAGTGCTTTAAAAATGGTAAAAGTTGGAAAAATACCAGGCTTCAAGCATTATGAGCTATATACATGGAAATAACATCTGAGTATGGAAGTCTCTCTCTAAATACCTATGTTATCTCATATTATTTGCAGCATTTTTGTATATGCATGTTTAACTTAATGATAGTGTTCATAACGCACAAAGTAATATTGTACATCCCCTTATTTTAAGTATTTATTATAATGCAACTTTTTATCAAAGTAATTGTCAGCATCATATGTGAGATGAGCAATGTGTATTATAACGATACAAAATTATACAAAATGTCTCTTAAGGGGCCAAACTGTTTGATTTGCTGAATACATAAAACAGAGGAAAGAACTACTGGACTGCCCTTTCTGCATGTTTTTATAGTGTGTGCTCAGGAAGTGCAGCCCTAACATGTAAACACAGAAATGATACTTTGAACAGCATTGACTGAATGTTTATTTATACTTCTTCCAATAGCCTCCCTGGGGTCATGGAGCAGAGAAAATTGGTGACACGTCACTGAGTGAATTAGCATTGTCTCTCTCATCATCTGGGCCATGTTTTTCTTTCAAAATGCATGGCCCCTTGATAGAAAATAATGATTGTGTGATAAGCCTCATTAGAAAATCAATATATTGACACTAGCCTCCAAAACATCTGAATAATAATAGATTGTCACCTCATTAAGGAGACTATTAACATGTACTTAAGCATCATTAAATTATATTGATCAGAGATTATTCATGCACTAATTTTCCGAACAGCAGGAGACACAGAAAAGAAATACAAGCTTGGGTATATTTAATGAGCACCAGGACAGATAATAACAGTCTCCAATTCTCCTCCCAAGCAATACAAATATTAAACAATGGTAAATTAAAGAGGCGTATAAAAAAACAGTATGACTCACCAAAAAACTTCCAAATGCTGAATTAAATATCGCGGCTGCCTAAATAAAGAAAAAAGAAAATCATTAAGTCTTTCTGCTTTACGCAAAACACTCCTATCATTTCATTCAAATCTTAAAGAATCTAGCTTGCCATCACCACTGCTTATAACAATTGCAAGTAGGTATAACGTTATGTGATTCAGAAAAGAAATCTGTAAACATGAGGCTGCACAGAAGGCAAACGGACCAATGCCAGTGAATATGATACAAATTATAAACTACTGCTAAAGACCTGTCCAGAGTGAGTATTTTTTTACATGGATGACACAAATAGTACAAACAGACCAACAATATAATCCTAAACATAAACTTACTAGGGCAGAAGTCTTACTGAGCTCAGTGTTTAGAAATATACTGTTACTATCGTGGAACTTTTAACTGAATTCATATTGAAATAGGTAAACCATAGGAACACAAGACTTTTAATCCTGAAGGCCAGAGATACCTATAGAATGTAAGGAACTCAACAAGTAAGAAAAATAAATGACTTTGAATTGATTTTAAATAAAGTGTTATGCTTACCTAAATTTCCAAGAAACAATGATGGAAACAAGCATTAAGGATAAGCTATCAAACTCCACGAGATATAAAATATTTACAATCTTGTAAAGCTTTCCCCTTTGCTATCAGAGAAGAAGAAACCCTTGCATGCCATCCACTTCGATGATGCAGAACCAGGATTAGAGGGAAGGAAAGTGGGGGTGGGGAAAGCAGAATCTGCCATTTAAATGAAGAAGGGAGGCAGAATCAAGTTAATCACCAAGGATGTCTTGCAGGCACAGAGCAAGGACGTTTGAAAGAGCTGGCAAGTTTGAACCAAATCCAAACACAGGCTAAGCTGAAGCAGAACCTGCCTTCTGCCTCTATAAAGAGATTGCAATGTGAATGAATGACTAATGAGATGCTTGGCTCCAGAGAGCTTAGCTTTCTTATTCGAGTTCATAATTAATTCAAAGCTTTGATAATTTCATTAGAGTCATCCTTTGCTGGCCTTATCAATAAAAGATAGCACTGGACCGCAGCCTCTCCCAGTGGCCCAAAACACACAAGGAAACACAGGTTTAGAAACCATTGCCTAGCTGCTTACTCACCAGCTAGTGAGCAAGCAAGCAAGGACAATGGCATATGACATTCTTCATTGCGCAGGGAACTTCTGAATAGACAGAGCTGAATAAAACATCACAGTTGACAGTTGTAGAACTACAGCAACCTATTTTAACACCTCTACCTCATCTGCATTCTGCTTCTGAACATAAGGGGTAGGCACTAGTCCAGACAACTCTGCTAGCCAGCAATCACAGATAGAGAGCAGGAACATGTATTCTCTGACAAGGAAGAATTTAACTAATAGTCTACCAAACTATAGTTTCAAACCTTGAGACAGGTGCGCCCTGTAAGCATATTGAATATTCACCCACAAAGTTGTAAAAGCACTTCAGACAAGAACTGCCTTCTCTAGTATGAACTCCTCCCATTGCAATCATCTTCTAAGCCTGTCTTCTAGGGGTCCTCACCTTTACAGGTTTGCTGAGTAGTGCCTGGACATGTCATTTTTCACCTGCTCTGCACAAATGATACCCACTGAGCAGAATGGCCCTAGAATGAAGCAATCTGCTTTAGGTGTTTCTGTAGGGTAGATATGGTGCATTAAAAATGCAACAAAGCTTTTCACAGTGTTGACCCTAATTGGGGGGTGGCAGCATTTGACCTTTGCATGGCAAAATGTCTTGGGCTTGCACTGCCCCCAAGACATTTGTGTGGCATTGGCAATACAGTATAATATTTTAGGGTACTCAGTGAACGCAGCTTTATTCTCTTGAGCATTTGATGGAATGCTTCTCTGCTGTACTTTGTCTGCTATAGTGTAAATATCTTCGCAGAAGCTTACGAAAAGCTTGGCTTATCGCTCAACATCCAAAAAACCTAAATGCTGCACCAACAAGCACAAAACAACTCCTCTACAACTCCACGAATCCAACTCAGTGGTGTGACATTGGAAAGTGTTGATCACTTCTCCTACCTGGGCAATTATATTTCCACAAAACCTAAAATTGATGCTGAAATCCAGCAACACCAGAGCTCTGAAAGTGCAGTGTTTGAGGAAAGGGACATTCGCAGGGAAGCCAAAATGCTTGTTTACAAAGCTATTGTACTATCAACCTTACTGTATGCTTGTGAAACACAGATCACTTATAAATGCCATCTCCAACTCCTTGAAAGATTACATCAACGGTCTCTCCGAAAAATTTACACATCACTTGGGAAGACAGGTGAACTAATGCCAGTGTACCGGAAGAAGCAAAGATCACCAGTGTCAAAGTAATTATTCTTCAATATCAACTTCTTTGGACTGGTCACGTTGTTCGAATGCCTGATTATCGTCTTCCAAAGCAACTACTCTATTCCAAACTTAAAAATGGAAAGTGTAATGCTGGTGGTCAACAAAAGAGGGTTAAAGCCAAATCTAAAAAAATGTAGTACAAACACAGACAACTCAGAAACACTGGCCTACGAGCGCTCCAATTGGAGAACAGCCTTCACCAAAGGTTTCGTGGACTTTGAAGACGCTCAAACTCAGGACGAAAGGGAGAATCGTGTTAAGAGAAAGCCATGTTTGGCAAACCCTCACCGTGATCAACTCCCACCCGGAATCCCCACTGTGGAAGGATGTGTGGATTCAGAATTGGCCTCCAGAGTCACTTACAGACTCACTGTTAAGACCGTGTTCATGGAAGACAATCTTACTCGGCTACAAGTGATTGCCAAAGAAGAAGAATGAGAGTATTAAGATTTTGAAACTAAGATTTTAAGTAGATTTTTAAAAAGTTAGACTGTTTTAATCTTTGTACATCTGGGTAAGGTAGGCCATAACTATTAAAGCAGTGGATCATGTGGAATCACAGACGGACACTCACCCTTTCTGGCTCTGTATGAGCTAGAGACGTACATGGCACTCCATGGCACCCAACATGCACAGCACACCATTTCAGAATCTACTTAGCACAGGGAGGCCTAACAGTATGGTCCCAGAATAGCTTTAGCAGCAAGGGTGGGAAACCTGCGTCCCTCCAGATATTCCTGGACTACAACTCCCATGTTTCCTGACCTTTAGGTGGAGCTGATGGAAGCTAGAATCTAACACCACCTGGAGGGCAACAGGTTCCCCATCCTTGCTGTATAGTGGTTTTTAGGTGGGTGGGTGGTGTGGGACAGAGAGAGAGAGAGAGAGAGAGAGAGAGAGAGAGAGAGAGAGAGAGTGTGTATCATCATGCAGCCCCATTGGAAGACCTGTAGGGCTCATCACAATCCTGGGTTTGCATGAAGGCAGGGCAGGGTGGCAAAAGTGAAGGCATGTTGCACAATAGCAGTTGCCTTGGCATGGGAACAAGAAGAGAAGTAGACAGAGGGGGAAAGTGGTGGCTGAAAACAGCTGCAAGAGTTTGAATGGCAGTAACTGAAAGGAAAATAAATATGTGTTTTACTCTATTATTAGCTTATTGCTTCATTATTATTTGAATGTTTCAAATTGTTGTTTTCAACCGCTTTTACTGATAATTTTGAGGTTTTATTTTTTGTAAACTGCTTTGACTGTTTTCTTTACAATCAAGCAGAATATAAATTTCAAACTGGGTTGTTTTAAAAGAAACTCCTCTTCAGTATTTCTCCATCCGTGCTTTACTTAAAGTTCTGCTGTGGTTTATAACTGCCATTTCCCCCCAGTGAAATTTAGTTTCAAATGGAGAGAGGATAGAAACCTAAAACTTGTAAACACGGGATAGAAGGAATAGTAATCATATGTCCTTTGTCATAACCTAGACGCCTAGCCCATAGCACAGGAGTAATGGGAGCTGTGGTCTTTCAGACGTTGCTATACTACAACTCTCAACAACCCTGATCATTCACTACGTAAGAAGAGTCTGTTGGATCATGAATTTGTCCTCTAGCATCCTCCTGGACCTCGTGGTACTTTTCCTGTCCTGCAGTATACAGTACACTCCAACTGAGTTCCTAATATTGCATTTTTTAAACAACTCCGGAATATTTTAGTGATTTGACCCTCTTGACTTCACCTTTCAACTTCCTTTTAACCAATCTCCTCAATAATAATAATAATAATAATAATAATAAATTATTTATACCCCGCCCATCTGGCTGGGTTTCCCCAGCCACTCTGGACGGCTTCCAACAGAAACATTAAAATACACTAATTTCTTAAACATTAAAAGCCTCCCTAAACAGGGCTACCTTCAGATGTCTTCTAAAAATCTGGTAGCTGTTTTCCTTTTTGACATCTGATGGGAGGGCATTCCACAGGGCAGGCGCCACCACCGAGAAGGCCCTCTGCCTGGTTCCCTGCAACTTGGCTTCTCGCAATGAGGGAACCGCCAGAAGGCCCTCGGAGCTGGACCTCAGTGTCCGGGCAGAACGATGGGGGTGGAGATGCTCCTTTAGGTATACTGGACCGAGGCCGTTTAGGGCTTTAAAGGTCAGCACCAACACTTTGAACTGTGCTCGGAAACGTACTGGGAGCCAATGTAGATCTTTCAAGACCGGTGTTATGTGGTCTCGGCGGCCGCTCCCAGTCACCAGTCTAGCTGCCGCATTCTGGATTAGTTGTAGTTTCCGGGTCACCTTCAAAGGTAGCCCAACGTAGAGCGCATTGCAGTAGTCCAAGCGAGAGATTACTAGAGCATGCACCACTCTGGCGAGACAATCTGCAGGCAGGTAGGGTCTCAGCCTGCATACCAGGTGGAGCTGATAGACAGCTGCCCTGGACACAGAATTGACCTGTGCCTCCATGGACAGCTGTGAGTCCAGAATGACTCCCAGGCTGCGCACCTGGTCCTTCAGGGGCACAGTTACCCCATTCAGGACCAGGGAGTCCTCCACACCTGCCCGCCTCCTGTCCCCCACAAACAGTACTTCTGTCTTGTCAGGATTCAACCTCAATCTGTTAGCCACCATCCATCCATCCTCCAACCGCCTCCAGGCACTCACACAAGACCGCCTTCACTGGTTCTGATTTGAAAGAGAAGTAGAGCTGGGTATCATCCGCATACTGATGAACACCCAGCACAAACGCCCTGATGAGCTCTCCCAGCGCCTGCATGTAGATGTTAAAAGGCATGGGGGAGAGGACAAAACCCTGAGGCACCCCACAAGTGAGAGCCCAGGGGTCCGAACACTCATCCCCCCACCACCACTTTCTGAACACGGCCCAGGAGGAAGGAGTGGAACCACTGTATGACAGTGCCCCCAGCTCCCAACCCCTCTAGACGGTCCAGAAGGATGTAATGGTCGATGGTGTCAAATGGTGTCCCTAGCCCGCCGGAGATCATCAACCAGTGCAACCAAGGCAGTTTCAGTCCCATGATGAGGCCTGAATCCCGACTGGAAGGGATCCAAATGGTCCGCTTCTTCCAGGCGTGCCTGGAGTTGTTCAGCAACCACCCGCTCAATCACCTTGCCCAAAAATGGGAGATTTGAAACTGGGCGATAGTTGGCCATATTGGCCGCATCTAAAGATGGTTTTTTAAGAAGCGGTTTAATAACCACCTCTTTCAGCGGGTCTGGAAAGGCTCCCTCACAGAGAGAAGCATTCACCAACCCGCAAAGTCCATCGCCTAACCCTTCCCGGCTAGCTTTTATAAGCCAGGATGGGCAAGGATCAAGGAGACAGGTGATTGGTTTCACTCGTCCAAGCAGCCTGTCCACATCCTCGGAGGTAACAGATTGGAATTGATCCCACACAACTGAACTAGACAGGACTCTAGCACTCTCCCGCCCCAGCCCTGTTCCCACGGTGGAGTCTACCTCTTCCCGAATCTGAGCGACTTTATCTGCAAAAAACTTTGCAAAATCGTTGCGGGGCAAGTTTGCTCTTTTGAAATCAAATGTGACCCTGTTGGACTTTCTTGGCAATTAACCATTTACATATACAGTGGTACCTTGGGTTACGAACGTAATTCATTCCAGAGGTCCGTTCTTAACCCAAAACCATTCTTAACCTGAGGCGCGCTTTCACTAATGGGGCCTCCCGATGCTGCCACGCGGCCAGCGCGCGATTTCCGTTCTCATCCTGGGGCAAAGTTCACAACCCGAGGTACTACTTCCGGGTTAGTGGAGTGTGTAACCCAAAGTGTTTGTAAGCCAAAGCATTTGAAACCCAAGGTACCACTGTATATTTAATAGCACTGTCGTCACTGCTCTAAACTGACTTAACAACACATCTCACACCACATCATGGGTGCCACTCAATATTAAACCCAGGGTCATCGCTGTCCTGGTTGGTTCCATGACCAACTGTTCTAGGGCACAATCATTTAGTGTATCTAGATTTTTTTCTTCTTTAATGTGTCTGAAATGCATATGCAAACAATCTACGTAAGGGAAGTTGAAGTTACCCATGCATTTCCTCTTTTGGGTGCTTCCTTGATTTCATTCCTCACTGGCTGAGGCAGGTGGAAGTTGGAGTCAAGCCACAGCTTCCACACCCCTGCCATTACATGTCCAATTCCCTGACCCACATTAAGCTTTCCCCTTCCCTTTGTAAGTCATCTCAGAACAAATATTCTAATTCCACAACCCGGTGCCCCTCATATGTTTTGAATAACAACTCCCATCATCCTCAGCCAGGAGCACATAAATACAGGATTCTGCACTGTCAGGCCATGGGTAAGACTTACAGAGAGCTACAGAGGGCAAAAGGGTGCTAAACCCATGTTTGCTTTTTTTGGCTTCACCTGGGTGTGCAGCATAACATCTAATTTGGCCCTAAATTGCAAACCCAGACTAGACTGAATCAGTGAGAAGTTGTGCCTGAAAGAGCCACACCAAGCATCCTTTTTCTTTTGAAGTGCTCCTTTTGGAACCAAAGTTAATATTATCTCAGTTTAAGTCTTAACTGTGATTTTCCAAGAATTAGATGCTCTCCTTTTTAGAAGCATGTTCACATACCTCTGAGGCTTAAAAAATAAAAAAATAGGAATGCATTTTATCTCAGCTCCTGCTCATAACTATTCATTTGACATCAGAATGGAAAAGAATATATATTCAAGTTATTGGTTGTTGGTGCTAAATTGAATCAGGTGTCCTTTCCTCTTAAGAAAATTAAGTTGCTTTTGTGCACGAGTGTTTTAATGAGAACAGAGGCTGCCGACATTGATAAATGGGAATGACACCAGAGAGAGCATGTAAGCAGGACAATATGTGCATGTTACAGTCTTACAGCCTATTTTTCACTGACTATCCTGAATGACTTCACCGTTTCTTAAGGGACCTATTAATCTCAAATTTAGTTATTACACAACGTTTATTTGAACATATATTCTGGGGATGATGACAGTTAATAAAGGAAATTTTTTACGAGCAGTATTTTTACATATTGTTCCAGCCACAGCTCCCTTCTCATTCTTCTGTATTGATGGAACACTCTGGTTATGATGCAGCTTTATTTAAGAAGGGGGGAAGTACATATATTCAGATGCTTTTTTAAGCACACGGGGAATCTTAAATAACTGTTAAAATGCATATAAAAATCCTATTGCAGAACAGCAAAATAAAAGTGTGGCGCTAACTGCTTGACAAAAGACAGGGTATGAATAAAATGGTCCCTTTAAGGCAAACAAAAAACTGCCCCTGTTGTGTCTTTTAGTACTTCACCACCACTTTAACACACAGCGAGATCCAGATTCTGTCTTTTGATAAGCCTTTGTAGTTGAACTAAGTGGAAACTAAATGCATATCTGGAGTTGAATGTGCACTAGCTTACTACTTTTTCTGGAACATGAACCTTCCTGGCAACACAAACAGGGTTGCAGGGCATGCAGGCCCTATCACACATATCTGAAAACACTGAAGGTGAAAATTTAGATCCTCACATCCCTCCTGGTCTCTATTACGTGACCCATGGTAGATGACAAGTCTAAAGGAGACAACTGAATGCGTTCATTCATTCATTTAAGTCAAACTAAAAGCAAAAATATTACTGATTTAATTGGCTGGAGCAGGGTGCACTACACAGAGGGAACACAGACCTCTGGAATTTACTATGAAATTCATCTTGAAAAACATTATCATATGGGTAAAGGGGTGGGGGAGGAAAGAAAGCAACAATACACCCCTGTGAAGTGAAGATGGAAGATTAGCTCGACAATAGCTATTCCTGGGACCCAGGTGGCGCTGTGGTTAAACCACTGAGCCTAGGGCTTGCTGACCCGAAGGTCGGCGGTTCGAATCCCTGTGACGGGGTGAGCTCCCGTTGCTTGGTCCCAGCTCCTGCCAACCTAGCAGTTCAAAAGCACGTCAAAAGTGCAAGTAGATAAATAGGAACCGCTATAGCGGGAAGGTAAATGGCGTTTCCATGTGCTGCTCTGGTTTGCCAGAAGTGGCTTTGTCATGCTGGCCACATGACCTGGAAGCTATACGCCGGCTCCCTCGGCCAATAATGTGAGATGAGCGCGCAACCCCAGTCGGTCACGACTGGACCTAATGGCCAGGGGTCCCTTTACCTTTACCTTTAGCTATTCCACAAAGGCTAGGATCTCTCCCCCAAGACCCTGGTTAGAAGATTATATAATATACTTCAACTCTGAGCCTTCCACTCAGCTCTCACATTCTAAAGCTATTTCACCTGTTGTTGGTTTGCTGTTTTGGAGAGTGCCTGCAACACCAAACCCCAGCTTGGAGTGGGTAGTGGAGAAGAATCCACCTGCCTCAGGGTTGTCTCCTTGCATGCAATATTGCACCTGTAAAATGTTCCGTGTCTGAGAACTTTACAATTAGCAAGTGTCCTTCAAGAGTCTCAGTTGTATTGCAGACTTTGGGAACTCAATCTCCAAGTTCCTGCCTTCTACAAATTCAGAATTTTGTCTCCTACTACATAGATCAGCCATACACATTTGTTTCTTTATTCAGATTTTCAGTTCCAAGATTTGAAACAAGTCAATAGTGAGTTAACCTTTGCTGGAAATGGGTGTGAGGGGAATTTGATCAGAGTGCAATGTGACCATACTGGCAATATTGAAATTATCAAAAACATTCTGTAAAATCTCTGAAAAGTAAAATATTTTGAAGTATTTTATCATTAATGCTACTTTTCATTTACAAGCATTTTTAAGAGAACATTGCATTTCTTCCTTGACAAGATCCCCATGATGCACCCTCCAAGCAAGGCACCTTCGGCTCTTGCTGGGTCTCCCATAAAATCCCTACCTGTTCCAGAGTCACTGTGCTGCTGACCAAAGGCTTCCTTGCTTGCAGGGTGCTCCAAATGAGCCTTGCCTAGGACCTGGGATGCTTCGCCTCACCAGCCCACCTCCAACCAGGTATGGTTAAAATTTAGCAAGTCAAATTCATGCAAGATGCACGCAGGATAATGCACAACCACAACTCTCCACCTAATCTGTCCTTCATCCACCCACCTCCCACTACTGCCAAGAGAAGCAAGCCTGCATTTTAAGCCTCTTATTCATCATTGGTGGGGGGCATGGCAGAAGGGGAGAACTGCCTTCCCCATGTTCCAAAGGCTTCCTCCTCCCATCAGAAGTGGCAGTGGTGGGCGAGGGTGAAGGCAGAAAAAGACTTTCTCCTCTTCATTTCCCTTTCCCACCAGTGGCAATGGTGGTGTTGATGGAAGGAGCATGGACTACCTGGCCGCCAGCTTGTTCCTCTGGCATGCAAACTTAGTTGCTGGAATGACAACAGAAAAGTGCAAATTTATTAGAAAGAGAAATCTTAATTTGTTCTCTTTCTAGTATTAAATGTTATCATATAAAATGAATTAGTACAAGATAAAAAGTCACTGCATCATCTTTGGTCAGATCCTTAGCATATAACCATTAGGTATAAGGCTGCAATTCCAAGTTCCATTGAATTCAGGGGGATTTACTGCTAAGTAGACATAGTTAAGATGATATTTCAATTCACCAAACTACTATGCAACCTTCATCTATTTCAAAGGCACTTGCACGGTCTACCATAAAATCCACATTGAAACAAGTGGAAGTTGCAAAGCACAAGTAGTTAGTGAACTGTACTTGTAGTTTCTTTTACAGAAATGTGCACGCTTCCCCCCTCCTTTTCTGAAGGGTGGAGGGTTTAGGGTTGTTCTAATGTAACCCAATGCCTACTTACATGAAGACAAATGAAATAATGGCTTCGTTGCCCTGACATCAAACCGGAATGCAGCTGACTGCATTGGGTCCAAAGAATTTCTACAGTACTCCTTGTCTGAGATGAAGCCCATTGCTGAGCTATTTCCAAAACCTAACTTTATCCATGCATGGTTTCAGAAAGTGAAAGGTTACTCAATAATGAATAAAAGGCAACCCCAAACCCCCAGCTATGAAACTATCTGAAATTTTAATTTATGACTCAGTTTTGTTCACTACCAACGGCTTATTAGCTTAGTAGGCTAGGCAATAGCTGTCATACCAGGACAAATGGTTTGTCACTTTTATGATTTAATAGAAGAGGCCCCTGAACAGCGATGCCTAAGTAACTGCCAACATGTGACTCTCTTCTAGTCAAGCACTTTATATCTCTAAGTGACTTTTCCTCTCTGTCTTTTAAATTACCTCAGAATGTATTCTCCAATGGATACAGAGCAATAACAGCCTCCCAAACAGAGGTTTCATTTAAAGCTAAAAATTTTCCTGAGATCTTAAGCTGTGATGAAAACACTTAAAGGTCTTGTCCCTTGATCCTCCTCAAGACAAATAATCTATAACACGATTAGAGGTCTAGTTAAAACAATGCATCCCCATAACTTCAAAGAATATTACTTTCTAAGTGAACTGAAAGAACGAGGCCACATCTTAAATGGTGCCCTTTTAAGCTTACCTCCAAAGCTATATGAACACAAATATTTTTCTGTGGAGAACCTATACTCTCCAGCTATTTCCTGTGAAACTTTATCTGTAGAGGCATTAAGATAGGTGAAAAACAGGAGTTACCAATCAGCCACAGTTAATGGAATGGAACGACCATGTTATTCACATGGTTAATTGCAATTATTATATGACAGCCTAGCCAACTGAAGCTTTCATTACATAATTGCTCAATACAAGCTGGTCATTTCATCTGTTAAAAGCAGTAGCGATCAGTAAAGTGGAGGTGGGGAAAGAGCTTCCATGCAATGATATAATCCATTCTGTGGTTTACCTGTTAACCAGTTGCCTAAATCTACCCAGAATTACACCCTGAAGGAACAGCTTTCTGATCTGCATGTCTGTCCTCATGTGCAACCACCACCACTTATATTGACTATCAACAGCACTGAGCATAGAAACTTATGTGCATATTTTGCTTTCATACTTCATGTATTTGTCATCAAACACATTTCTGTTTCCTACAATAAGCAATGTGTTGTGCTGCCTGATGTTTTTTATTTTAATAAAAATTGTAATACAAGTCTGCATACAAGCTTAAAGTCAGGTCACATCACATAACTTTGAAAAAACGAAATTAACTGTCTTGAAAATTTAACATACAGTATGCATGCCTCAATTTCCCATTAATCCCAAACCTTCTCTCTAGTTCGGCATCATCAACATTATTTTAAAAGGAACAGACACCAAATTTTTCAAGTCACACATACAATCCTATTTATTTATGCTAGGGCCTTCAAAACAGTATTATCAGTTTCCGCTATAGCTCTGAGGAAGGAGGAAGCTTAAAATGTGCCACCACAAAAACTCTTCTAGCCTGTCTGGAATAGTACAAAACTGCACCATCAATACATGCTTTCCAAGTGACATGGGTTCCAGCTGAAAGCACCAATCATCCACAGCACATTACATGGGGAAGTGCCCCCAAACAATCCTGCAAATTGTATGCTCGTTATCAAAACCTTCCCAGCCTTACACAAACAGGGGGGGGGTGTCACTCTGGCAAGCTCAAGACAAGTCTCTATCAAGGCTTGGTAAAAATACTAGGGGGCAAGAAGACCGTCTATATTTTCATTACAATTAGCTATAAATAGCACAAGCATGCTAGCCTTAGGTCCTAGCAACTGAGGGTGCAGATCTGTAAGCAACAGCAATAAATGTTGCTCATTTGCTGGTGCCAGAAACAGAGCCTTCCAATATAGCAAATACAGTAGTGGGCTGGCCTTAGGTATGCAGATAAAGCCCAGGATACACAGAAGGTGTACTCCATCACTGGGTCCCTTGAATACAGTGTGTGTGTGTGTGTGTGCGCACACACACACACACAAAACAACACACAGTATATTTAAAGATTTAACATTCAACAAAACAAAATAAAACTGCTATACCCATGGCCACATAATCCATCAAAGATCAAAAAGTGGTTTTTAAAAGACAATGCAGGAACTGTACCCCTCCACTGACAATTACATTTTTTAAAAAGAAAATTAGCAATGGGGAATAAACTGGGATCAAAGCCTGAAACAACTGAACTGCTATCGGTTTGCATACTGGTGACCTGTATAATATCATTCAATTTAAAAAACCAAACAGAATTCCTACAGCTCCTTCAGAAATATTTACCAGCCTGGTGTCCGCTAACATTACAAGCAAAAATGCACATGGAAATTATTTTTAATGGGATTTTTAAACAACAGTGCAATTAGCCAGCCCTGTATTACTCATTTTCTAATAAATTCTCTATCTATACCTATATGGAAACCCTCCTACTGACTTCCTTTCCTCATTTACATATCTGTGCAGGCCTATTCTTTTTTCTTCCAAGCCCCTTTGCCCTTTCAATCATGAAGCATATTACTCCACTGTCAGTGCAAAGCAGTTCCTAACAACAGGGAACCCAGCTGGGATAGGAAGAGGGCAGCAGGCTCATGCATTAACATAATAATCCAACTGTGTTCCCATAGGCCCTTAGGGCAGACAGCATATTAGGTAGGCCTCCTGTGCAGACCCAAGTGGAAGCTGCCTTATCACCTGCCTATCAACCTGTGGCAGTTACAGCCAACTCAATAGCACCAGCTCCTGCCAAGCTGTGGTGCCCAATTACCTTGCTACAAAGGACAGAAAGCCATTTTTCTATGTCTGTTTAATGTACCTGACGCATTTCCTTATTTATGATTTGAATTTCTGCATAGTTTCCAGAGGGATTGACTTATTGCCTTTTAACTTTTGAAAGTCTAGAGGACATATTGCTGCATCTAGCAGAAATGAGCCCTTCAAATCAAATTTCCACCACAAGCACAGCTTTGCAAAATGCAAAACACATCTTTCAGTTGCTCACTTCTTGAGGAATTTGGGAAGAGCAGAAGAATTTAAAAAGAGCAAGGTAAAGAATGAATCAAAATATGTGTTACCCTAAGCTTCACAATCCTGTTCCAATAGAGAAAAGGCAATCAACAGTGTCCCCCAGCCAGCCAGCAAAAACCTTTGACTACTAACAACTTGATCATGTTTGCAGTCAAATTTCTGATGAAACATGGGAAATCTTGAGTTGACTATGTCCCTTATTATGCTTCAAAGAGTGCAAATAAATACATGTTTAAATAAAGCATACTACAGTAAACTTCTAAGCGATATTAAGTACAACAAGAAGACATTGCATTCAGGGCAGTCTCGAGCAGGTCGCGCGTCCTGGCGCTGAGGGGCGGAGATCGCTCCGGCGCCCCCCGCAGGGCGCAGCATGGCTTCCGCGCGGCTACACTGCGCAGCGCCCTACCGGGACTCTACCTAGAGCCAGCCCTGATTGCATTAACCCATTACATTATTTTTGGGTTTTCCTTGTTTTAAGATGAGATTTTTAAAAATGAAAAACAGATTTCCATTTTTCTACCATGCTTAAATCAAGCCAATATTTAACCATGTTATGCTTTCGTTTGCCTTGGATTTATTTTTAAACATGCTTTACAAGTAACACATAATATATCAAATGTGGTAACAAAAATGGGTTAAAGGGCAAAAAATGAAGGGCAAATTAGGCATAATGTATAAGTATGGACAAAGAAGTACATACTAACATAACAAAATGCTAACTTCACAGCACCCTGCCCCCACAATGAGATCGGGGGCCTTCTCAGTGGTGGCAGCAGTAGCAACCAGGTTGTAGAATGCTCTCCCAATGAAGTTTCACCTGGTATGTATTTTATCTTTCTGAGACCAGTCAAAGGCTGGTATTCTCCAATGACTTTTACTTTAACTATTAAGCCTTGACAGTTTTATGCTGCTTTTAATTGCTGCTGATCTCTTTGTATTGATATGTGTGAATATGCATTTGTCAAGCTGCCCAGGGGAAGTTTTTTTTTAACAGCAATATAAAAATCCATCACTCTATGTATTAAATTACATTAATATATAAGCTGATGGACTATCAACTGGTGGTGGCCACCAAGTAAATAAATTTTAGGGTTGTAAACAATAATTCAGAGAGAATATCAATTTGGTATCCAGTGACAATGAAAGACGAAAATTCAGTGTCAGAAGAGGCACTGAGAATGAGAACACCAACAGCATTATCCCAAACGTGTTTAATCACATTGGGTTTTGTCCAGTGAAGTATCTCAGTAGCACAAGGACTTTGCAACAGGACTTCTCCCTCTCTTCTACCTGCACATACCCTAAATGCGTTCTGTGATTCCCCTGATCCCCCAAAGCTAATGGGGAGGGTATAGAGGGAAAGAAAGTCCTGTTGTGCAGGTAGAAACCTTTGTGCAAATAGGACAACTTCTTTGACACAACCCACTATGTCCAACCTGAAATTATGTATTTTGAGATGCAGAAAACAAATTTGTGACTGCATTTTGCATCAACTGGTGCTTCTGCACTGTCTCCAAGGGCAGCCGTACAAAGAGACCACACCAGGTTATTCAAGAAAGACTGCAAATGTGAACCAGATTAAGCCTTTACAAGGCAACTGCCAGCACTTGAGCATCCAAGCAAATGGCCAGGTTAAGGAGTAATCCTAAAATGCACCCTATCTGCTTCAGGAAAGTAAAAAAATATTGACTAGCCTCAATCAGATTATCAGAACTAAGGAATGGTAGCATCCCCACTTTATCTAGAATAAATTTCAGGGGTTCCCCCCAGCCCCCATTTCATAATACAACATTACAAGGCACTTTATAAGCAATTTACATTTTGGTTCAATCCATTCAGGTAAGACATACCATCTCTTTATACTTTTAAAGATGATTACACTAATATTGCCTATTCCTACATTGTTTATCCTGTCAAAAACCATGCAAATAACCGTTCAGGTTTGTTATTTGGCCTTCATTAATTTAATATCTCCACAAGCCTTCCACACCACCACAGAGAATTAAAGTGTGCTTTAAGTTTCATCTTCTCAATAAATGCATAGTCAATAAGTAAATGTTATGTTTGTAGTGAGATTATATTTCAAACTGCGGAGGGGGCAGAAATACTTAAATCAATTATTCTCAGAACAAAAAGAACCAATTCAGAAACCAGACCCATGTAGTCACTCTCCCACTTGCAAGAAAAATGGGTGGCAATGGGCATCTGAAGAATCCCTCCAGGCTATACACATGCTCTACAGAGGCCTCTCTATCCACATGGGATCCCTGCACAGCTTTGTTTTAACTCATACAAAGTAGGGAGGAAGAACAGCAGCTTTTTGATCTTGTTAGAGAGATCAGCAGAAAGGCTAAAACATTTCAATAAAAAGGGCTCTACTTGAGTCACTCTCAACTTTCAGTCATCTAAGGGAACTTTCTTCTATTTTACTGCTTACTGAGAATAACAACTCATCCTTCTTGGATCTCTGCAGTCCACAAATAATCAGATGTTACATAATGTTGGCAAATGGGGGCCATGTCACTAGGAAAAGGCACACTGTATCCCTAAATAAGCTTTTTCAGGACACAAGGAAATTTAGGCTGCAATCCTAAACACACTTACTAGGGGGGATAAAAAGCCACTTTTCCGCACACCCTCCTGCCTCCAGCCGGCCCCAGAGCTTCAACTCTAGTTGAAGAGAGAGTTGTGTGGAAAGAAAGTGGGGGGGGGAGCTGGAGAGCAGGGGGGAAACCAGCATTTAGAGGTTTTTTAGAGAGTGCTCCCCACTTGCACCTTTTGCACTTATACACATGGGGGTCCAGAACATAACCTGCACATAAGTGGGGTGGATGGGTGGGTACGTGCATTAGGAAAGTGTAGTGCAAAAAATGGCATTGGCCAAAGACCACCGTGAACCTCCCTCTGCACCCACTGTTTTAACCTACTTCATTGCTTTTGTTATTGTTAAGCCTGCTGCAAGCAATAATAAAATCTCGCCATTATAAGCACTCTCAATTTACACATGCAGACCTCAGGCATCACCAGTAAGAAAGGAAGTTTAGCCTAAGCCACTCTTTCAGTAATGATCAGCTTCTTCTGTTTTCCTTTAGTGCTCTTAAGTAAGAGTGAGAGAGCAAGAAAGAAAATGGTGAGGCTGTCAAGTTTGAAACAGATAAATCAATTATGTCCTTTAAATTACTCCAGAGGGCTTTCCTACAAGGGTTTAAAAATGTCTGCTCACTCAAATTTGTCCCTTAAAATTGCTCAACATGCATCACAGGCAATAAATTGCAAATGCAATTTTATCATGAACACAAGCACTCTTCCCCCCTCCCCCTCCAAACACTTACATACATATCAGCATATTAACACTACTTTATATAAAAGAAAGGGAAGTCGCAGCACTGAAAACAGACAACTGGCCCACTAATAAGGCCCTTGATAACAAAGGCTGAGTATACTAGAGCCAGGAAAAGCATGTTTCAGACTGGTGCACTGCATTTGTTCACTTAAATACAATCAACCAACTGATTTGGCCGACACTTTGACATTAGCATCCAATGCTAGAACAAAACTAAGCTAGCTACATTAAGTGAAGCCTAACTATATATTTTAAACATTTATTAAATTTTCAGTATTTGGGGAAAGGATTCAGAATTTTTCTCTGCCAATTTCGTTTTTGGATAAGGCACAAATTCTTACAACTCACATCAAGTATTTCAGCCAAAATACTGCATTTTGGCTATAATGAGATTATGCACAGTTGAAGATTAAGAAAGGTGTCTGTATCGGCTACTAAAAAGAACAAATTATTCTCTCATTCAGGACTGCATTCACTCTCTAAAGCTTAACCAACAAAAGGGTTAATTAGGGATACAAATTTTCACAGACTGTTAATAACGGGCATGACACACACTATGTGCCCATAAGTAATTCTCAGGTATCTTTGATCTTAGCCCCAAATGATTACAGTTGCCTACCATACCCTGACCCCTGGGACTCTCTCAGAACCAGACATCTGGCTACTTTGTTCTTGTAGACTAATCTCATCCCAAAAGAGCTCAAGAAATGACACCAGGCAAGGAGGCTCCTGGCAAGGGAAAAAACATTACAGTATTAGCAGATCCTGAAAGTGAATTGGCATATCACAATTGTTTTCACATTTCTTACGGGCTGGGGTCATATGGTCTGCTGGCGCTTTATAGGGCTTTTTGCTTTAGCACAGCAAAGGGGAGAAATAGTTCAGCACATCTTTGAGGACTATCAGTCAAAATGTAAAAAAAAGTGTACTCTGTCAGCTAGCAGGAAAAAAAGGCACAAGGGGAAAGGGGGAAACTAAATATTTTTCTTTAAAATGACAAAAGGTCTAAAATATTTTTTAAAAATTATTCCTGCCCCTGGAACCTAAGACTGCTGCCTTTTTCTTCATTAGTTTAAGCTTCCAATTGTTACTGTTACTGGTCAACTCAAAGCCATATAAGTATCCCTGTAAACCTAGCCTCAAACTGATTAACATGGTCTAAGAACTGTTTCCTTCTGCTATGACTTTTTGCCATTGGATACAATGACCCAAGTATGAATACACCTGTAAAATAATTTGTGATTTGTGAATGTTGCTCACCCATTTAAGTCACACTTTTCCCCATCAAAAGCCATTCATGTGATAACCAGAAAAAGATCAGTCCTATATTTTGTTATCTAAAACCTGTGTGTGGAATTATCTATTGCCATAAGGTGCATGCATTCTGTGCATGCATTCTGTACTTTGGTATCTCCACTCAAGTGCAAATATGAAATAAGAAATGGGCTTGGATGAAAAGATGCTATACTGCGGAGGTGGGCCACTTAAAGTTAAGTCCCACTTTAAGTCCTCTGTAGTCTATATCCCAAGTAATTCAAAGCAACCCATAAATCACTGCCAAAAGTCAGAAGCTAAGGAACAGTCCACTTGTAACGATTCCCAGCTCTGAAGGCAAAGAAGGCTTTTGATGTCTTAAAAGTAAAAGTTACATTCCTTTCCTCCTCCTTGCCACTGGAAATGCCCCAACAAAAGCCATTTGTACAGTCCTTGTTATACCACACCCTTCTTCTGAGCTCCATTTGGTTTCCCAAAGGTGTCCTCTTCAAACAATCTTAATGTGAAAATAAATAACGTGTTGGCCTTTGGAAAGCAACTGAAATTGTGGCTGTTTCTCCTCAGTTTTTTATGTGGTTTGATACTAGCATCTCCTCTGAACTGCAGTTGTTGATTTTTGCTTTACTTGTGGATGCTTTTTGTAGTTTTATAGTAATTTTATATTTATGTGTTGCTGGCTATCTTTGCAATTAAGAGTTGGGATACAAATATTTTTAATGAATAAATAAAATGCTGTAGACCTACATTACCCTTATACATCTCCTCACAGAGAATACGTTAGTAGTTCTATCTAAATAGGTGGTGAACAGATGTTTTCAGCAAATATGCTTAATATTTTCAGCATTTCATCTTAGATCAGGGTTTTAGTAGGAACAGTAGAAAGCGAGATATTACTGAGGAGAGAGCCAATCAGAATGAGACACATGGACACTATGTGAATGGTGATAGTCAAAGATTACAGCTTGAATGAATAGTAACTTTGAAAGTAGCAAGAGAAGTGTCAGGAAGAAAGAAGGAATTTGACCTTACTGGATGCGAACCAATATCCTTCGCTGTACTGCTTATTCTTTTGTGTGTGTTGCTCTTTCGTATGTTGTACCGTCAAAGCACATCAAAGTGCAAGTAGATAAATAGGGACCGCTCCGGCGGGAAGGTGAACAGCGTTTCCGTGTGCTGCTCTGGTTCGCCAGAAGCAGCTTTGTCATGCTGGCCACATGACCCGGAAGCTGTCTGCGAACAAACGCCGGCTCCCTCGGCCTATAGAGCGAGATGAGCGCCGCAACCCCAGAGTCGGACACGACTGGACCTGATGGTCAGGGGCTCCTTTACTTTTACCTTTATGTTGTACCTTCATAAAATTTGAAAATCATTTGAACCTGCCTGATCTGTCACTTCATGATTCAGATGTTGGGGAAACTCCTATGGACTCAAAGATCTCTTGCAGGATGGTGGTGGGGCCACATTTTAAACTCTCTCACCAAACATTCCTGTAGTACAAACTGTACGAACTGCAGGCCTTCTTCCCTGTACAGCTTTGTTCACACCATTCAATCATGTACAGGAAAGATCACATTAACAAAAATGTGTAGCTGTTTTAACATGGGATCCAGTTAGGGTTGCAGGCAGATTAAGTAATCGGTAATTAATAAAAAAAAAATCCAGCAATTTCTGTAAATTCACACATTTACATAGGAAGAAAATAAAGACAAGAATAGGAAAAATTGCATTAATATTTTTGTGCATATTGGGTATACATTTTCCAGTAAAGGATGAAGAAAAGTATTTTCCTGTAAAAGCAATATACTTTTTTTAAAAAAACAAAACACCCAACATTAAGAGAACACATGATTAAGCATTTAGTCTTTGTTCTGCAGCCAGGACTTCAAACATCCACTTCACTAGTGAGACTATTTTTTCTATAGCATTATGATAAATAAGATAATAGCAGCCTTGTAAGCTCCAAAATATTGAAGTGGGTTTCCTGGCAGTGGCAGCCAGAAGCAATTCTCCCTCCTTCCTCCCTCTCCATCCATGAATACAAGAGCTTTCTTGCCTCACAAGGTACAAAGACAGATACAACTTCTGTCAGTGAGATACAACTTCTCTTCCCCCAACACAAACAGATCCCAAAACAGCCAGTCAGGTGCAGGGCTCCCTCATCAATTATTGTCCCACCTGTTTAAGCATAGCATCCTTGCTCCCAAATTGTGGCAAGCCAGCAGCCCCATCAATAATAAGAGCTAAAACGGCACTGTCATCTAAACTGTCACACAGTACTCCATATGCTTACTAGCCAGAAATCGATGTGGGTCAGGCAACAAGCAGTATCTAATAACCTCTTCAAGCCCACTAACTGCACCACTGTTACAGTATTCTTAAAACATAGCAAAGGTTCCCCTCATGTCCAGCTGATCACTTCCAACCAGGTTGTCAAGACTCAGGCTATATAAAGAGAAGAAAGGGTAAAAGAATCCATGAAGGTGTTAAATTAGAACTTTTTTTAAAAAAACAGACCAGGGTTGTTGTTTAAGAAAATTGATGGCCATTTAAAAGGGGGAGATCAAGCCCAAGCTCCAAAATTGTGAAATGTTTCTTAGTGAGGGGATGGAGGTTCCCACCACAATAATATTAGATATGGTATTGTATTGGCACCTCAGTACCTCTATATTTTGATTAAAACTTATTGAGTGACCCAAAAGTTAAGCTTAAGATTCGCATATGCTCATATATTCATGTTAAAAATGATGTTTTGTAAAACATTAGAGTCTACTCACTCACTCACCAATGCTAATTTATATATTTTTTAAACTACAATCAAAACTCTTCTACAAATTATTGGTACATATGGGCAATGGATTTTATCAACCAGTAAAGAGAAGCTAAATGATGAGTTCAGTACACTTTGAGCAGGGGAAATTTTTTGCTAAAAGCACCTGTGGTCCAAACGTCTTGCCAATGGTTTTCCAACACTTTCAAAGTGCTCAAGTAACTTCCTCAGATCTCAAGACTGAGAATGTGTCAAGAGAACACAACCCAGATCTCCACAGGAATCCGTTATTTCTAATTTTGACTGGTGTGCAAAGAGACTGGGACCTGAACTCCCTAATACCTCAAGTAGCACAGGTGTTCTCTGCCTAGAACAGCTGGCACCTGCTAATTAAAAGAAAAACTCAATACAACAGTTTTGGCTTATTTTTGAACAAATTTAAATAACATCTTTTGCAAGGCCACAACTATTGTTAATTCAGTATGGGAATATTCTTTTTCTCCCCTTTCCCAACCATAAACAGTTTGAAGATAGTGGAGTGATTAGAACATTGAGAATTTTAAAAAATAACGAAAGCAACAATACACTAAAAACTGGGCTTGACTTTGGAAAATGTTTGATGGACATCTGCTTTCTCCGCTGATAAGATCAGCACAAGTAGCATTCATGCACTTTTTCTTTTCCTCCCCCCCTTTTTGAGTTTTCCTTTAGGCAACAATGCCCAATGGCTGCCTCACCTTCATCATCAGCACAATAAACATTTTATCTGTCCAATGGATGGTCTGGCTGCATTTTACAGTCTGCCTGTCCTCCCATTTCTATACAGCCCTTCCAATTTTATCCAACAGAACAGAACAGAATGAAACAGCACTGCGAGTGCCTTCCATAGTATTAGTAAAAATCTTCACTTTCTTTAAAAGAAGATGGAAACCGCAATAACTTGCATGTGACATCACTCTAATTGGTATGTCATAGATACTTAAGGCAATTCATACAGATCAAGCAACTGAGTTGCCCTCAATGAGCTTTGTGCCCATTCCTGACTAGACGAATTGTACCACTCTGGCTAAAGTCGAAAAATCCGTGGCTCTGCTGCAGTATCAAACTTCAATGCCACTACTGCAGAAATTGCTTGCTTGTTTTTCCAGATCTGACTCACACCATCACAGATATCAAAAACCAGTATGATACAGTATCTAGAGCAGGCATCCCCAAACTGCGACCCTCCAGATGTTTTGGCCTACAACTCCCATGATCCTTAGTTAACAGGACCAGTGGTCGGGGAAGATGGGAATTGTAGTCCAAAACATCTGGAGGGCTGAAGTTTGGGGATGCCTGATCTAGAGTTATCTGCAAAATTGACAGTAGATTTAAAAAACACTTGACCATCACATATAGTGTCATGGAGTGTGTTTTTAGATGTACACGTAATATATCTATTGCTAAAAATATAAAATGTGGATGCAATACATTCACTTAAGAGAGCTGGAACTGGCTATTTCCTCTAAATGAGTATTACACATGATGGCAAACTTGGGTAACATGAGGGCCTAATGCAACTGCAGGAATCCCAAGTGCTTATAATGCTAATGTAGGAGCATTTGCCAGATGGAATCCAGAATGGCTTGGTATAATGCTCAATTTATCAAATCCCTATTCAGCTTCAAGCTGACAGGATGACCTTGGTCCACTCACTCACCCTATTCTACCTCAAAGGTTCATTTAAGAAAAAGGTGGAAAGGGAAAGAACCTGTACACTTCCTTGAAAGAAATGTTATACGTACTGAGTCAGATCACTGGTCCATCTAAATCAGTATTGCCGCCCTACACTGACTGGCAGTGGCTCTCTGGGGATTTCAGGATAGGAGCCTTTCTCAGCCCTACCTGGAGATGCAGAGGATTGAACCTCGAACCTTCTGCATGCAAAGCAGATCACAGAGGTATGTTCAACAGATAAAATGTTCAAAACCTTTTATTTCATTACATTTTAACCAAATAATCTTAATTGAAATAAAGTTGCCTTAAAAGTATTGTCCTAAATAAAAAAAGCAGTCTGAGACTTAATGTATTCCTTTCTGCCTTGTGAAGCCTTTGGTTTTATTCAGTAGATTACAAAAATTCTGATCTTTGTGAACTCTTTATTTTCCATCAAGAACGCACGAGGGGTGGGGGAATCAGAACATCTCTTGTTCCACATCTGAGAAAGGACTTCCGAGTCCTTTATGTCTGCCATGAACTTGATCTTTCAGCTGCAGTGAAAATTTTCTTAAAGGTATAATTTTAAAGTTAAATGATGAGAGGTTTCATTTGCTTTCCAAGCAGAGAGAAAAGCTTTTTCAAATTAGACTCCTACTGCCTTGACCTTGGTCTATGACTTAAAGAGTTCACCACATGCAATAATTTACCTTGCCCCATGGGACTCTCCAAGATTTCGTTTCTGAAAAGGCTTTAGATTTGGAGGCATCACTAAATCTAAAAATATAATATTCTTTACACTAAGTAACACCTTTTGTGCATCGAATACAAATTAAAATGAAGGAATTTAGTACAGATTTAAATGCGTAACACCAAATCATGTCATAAATAGGATTCCTTTAAAGATTTTTAGTAAAGACAGAACATACCTTTAGCATAGAACCACCTAGAAATGATTGGTAAGTAATCCCCTCACCAAAAAGATGGTGAGGGAGGAAAACTGGACATGGAGGAAGTCAATCCCTCACCTGGGATCCATTCAGTGAGGAAAGGAGTTTTAAGGACATGTGGCACAGTCCAATCCCTTTCCCCTACCACCACTTCAAACCTACAGATTCCTTTTAGTCTGTTAAACTCCAGATCCAAAAGGCTGTGTGCCCATGCCTGCCCAGTGGTTTCTGCTGCCAGGCTCCCTAACTGACTTGAGGAGGAAGGTACTGGTAAGTAGGATATTCCTTTAAGGATAGAGGGGCTTCTCTCCTGCTCTCCCTTCACCCTTGTACTGCAGGCAATAACCACTCTATAATGGCACTTGATTTGGTCAGAATGGGTCTGTCTATCCATCCTGGCTCTGATGCAACTTCAAAAGAGCTATGGTCACGAAGAGATGGGCATTTGAAAGTTTAAAGGGCGTGTATCCCCAAGGTTTCAAAATATTCACCAAAAGTTACATCTCTGCCTTTGAAGGTACATGGATTATTATTTGATGGGATCTCAATTGGTATTTTCATGATCTGTCAGCCAACTTTACTCTAAGGAAAGAAATCTTTTGCACAAAAGGCATTTAAATAAAAAAGCAATTAATAAAAGAAAACTGTAATCAACTCACCTCATTCCCACCAACAGCTTTGGTTAAAATCACTGCTGAAGACACAGGAGGTGGCATGCAGCCTACTGTCTGCAAACTAAGGGGCAGAAAACATACACAGATACAAATGTAATATTCATTGAAATTAATCACAAAACAACCCATGAAGGAGAATGGGCAAAATTACACACTACATTCAGAAGACATGAATACCAATATTCTTTGTTTTGTGACTAGAATACAAAAACAGGGTAGATTTCTTAACTGAGATAGTAGAGCATGAGACTCCTGATTTCAGGGTTGTAGGTTTAAGCCCCACATTGGACAAAAGATTCCTGCACTGCAGGGGGTTGGACTAAATGACCGCCATGGTCCCGTCCAGCTTCACAATTCTGTGATAAAATAGTTGAATCCACAAAGGCTACCCCATTCACAAGAGTGCAAGTATCTGTATGCTACATGCCCCATGAAAGTAAATGGAGTAGCTCAAACTGTAATGCACAAGTAGATCTAGACTGGGATAATGGGCAACTCATCTCATACAAGCTGTTTCTGTATCTGCCCAAGAAGCTAAATATTCCCTTTAAGGAAGACCACATGGTCTTCTAATAAATCTATTTGCAGTCTACTGCTCAGTCCTTTTCAGATGTATACATGAGCAGCTTGCAGAAGTCATTCTACACAAAACGGGATAAGAAGCTTTGTTATAAAGTTTTGGTTTTCCACTGTAAATTGGAGTGTTATGATATTCAGTGCCGGGCTCTTGAGGCATAAGCTACAATTCCCTAAACACTTTAACCGTTCAAATTTTATTCATGTTAATGGAGTGTGTGGCAGTAGATTGCTCTGAGGCATGACCTACCAATCTATTAAATTCAAAAAATGTTCCAAGATCCCTCATCAGTTATGGAAAATAATCCATGAAGTGGCGGCTGTAGGATGCTTGTCCTTTTAAATTTTGGATGGGTCAGGCCTCTGTTCATTCCTAGATAAACACACTGTCTCTGCTTTGTTTTGTTGCTTTTATTTATTCAGCGCCTAAAATACCTGGGCACTTGGCAATAATTTTTTTAATACAAAATAAAATAAAATCCCTGCTTGCAATCTATTAGACATGACAGGAAAGGAGATAGAAAACTGTTATTAAAAACTGAAGCCAAGGAATATATACTGAAAATTGAAATCCAACTTCCCAGATGCTCTGAACTAGACTAACATGCTAAAATCTCTTCCGGTCCTGAACTCAAAGTCCAAAATGACTTCTGTCACAGGATGTAAGAGTACCAGTCCCACCATTCACAGGAAAACAAGGAAGTGGTCACTGCACGCTGCGATTGTGCCATGCATGGTGAAATTCTAGCTCCCAGATGTAGTCAATACATCTAGATTTCCAAGCATTTTTGTTTGTTCTTTTAAAAAGCATTTCTCCAACCCTTCAGATTATATTGAGAAATCTTAATGCAATGTCCTTCAACTTGGGCCCTTAGATGCTGTTGGACTACAACTCCCATCTTTCCAGGCCAGCTCAGGGATGATGGGAATTGTAGTCCAATGACTTCTGGGGAACCAAGATTGAAGAATACTGCCTTAATGTGAATAATGTTTGGTAAATTTGTACAGATAGGCGTAACCTAGGAAGGTGGCAAGCCCTGGGAATGAAAGAGCTGAGTAGCTTTTCAGGAACGTCTGCCTTTACATTATAAGTGGTTGTTTCCGCTGGGGTATGGTAATACATGCATTAATTTGAGAACCTTCCTGAAAGGATGTGCATATAAAGCTTACTCCCAGAATCTGCTTTCAATATCAAGATTCAGCTCCAGAAACAAGAGGATCCCTGAACGCATGCGGAGTACAATTTTCATTATTACATACCCCACCCCCATCCATCATATATCTGGAATTGGAGAAAGTATTCTCTGCTTCAGAGGATGTGGTTTGCAAGCAGGTTTAGCAACAGTGCTGAGAGAAATCTGAAGTGGTCTTAGGGGAGGACCCCTGGTGCTGTGGACGAACGTATGTTTTGTCTCCAGGTGCCAGGTTCAATCCTGGAACAAGCAACAGGCCACCAAGTTAAGAGTAGACAATACTGGATGAAATTGACAAATAGTCTGACCTAGTATAAGGCAGTTTCATGTGTTCCATCCTCTCTCTGCCCTCTACCCACAAAAAAGGAGAGAGCAACATGATCTACCTCAAAGTCAGAAAGTGCTAAAGAATCAAAGTTGAAAGGAATCTCAAAGGCTATCTGGTCCAGCTCCCTGCTGATGACCCCATGAAAATCTCAAGTACAATTGCTCTCACTATAACATGGCGAGAAGAGAAATAATAACCAGAACACAATGAAAGGACAGAGGAATTTCATCACAAGATCTTCCCTTATGGAAAAGCACTGTTCATTATCATCACATTCTTGGTATTAATGAACCCTAGTTAGGACAAGAGTCTCAAAGATGACCATGACAATATATTGTATGAGCTAAACAAAACATATCCTATGTGGCAAAGGTGATACCAAGAAATAAAAAGGAGGCAGCATTATTATAACAGAAGTAAGCAATAAAATGTTCTTATACAGTATTTAGCAGCCTAATAATATACAATGTAGACTGACAGCCTGTGAGTGAGATGTAAGTAATTGCCCTAAACAGAAGAAGTATCTGAAGAAGTGTGCATGCACACAAAAGCTCATACCAAAATAAAAACTTAATGGTATTTAAGGTGCTACTGAAGGAATTTTTTTATTTTGCCCTAAACAGAGACATTTGCTGTAATATTTTCTACATATTGGAGTTAAAGTTGAGGGAGTAACACACAGTTTTGCACTTTAAAAAAACCTTCTAAATAGCATTACTAGGAGAAGATGTACAAACAATATTCCTCAAACCACATTTGTTTGGCAACTGTTTTGCCTTGAATTTCTAACAGCTTACCTGCAATTCAACACTTCACTCTCAGATAGTAAAATAAAAATTGCCCTGTTCCTAAGTATTTGGGTCTTATCTTTGTGAACAGTTACACACCAGCATTTACATTTGTACAGGTGTCTCCCCACTTGTGCAGGGGTTATGTTCTGAGCCCCTGCACGCATAAGCTAAAATCGCCTAAGTGGGAACACCCTCTAAAAAGCCTCTAAACACCCATTTTTTTCCTGCTCTCCAGATCCCTCTTCTCAGGTTCTCTCTACAGACAACTCTCTCTTCAACTAGAGTTGAAGCTCTGAGGCCAGCTGAAGACTATGCAGAAAAGCAGCTGGGGCTGTGGGGCTGCACATGTCAGCTACTAGGCAGGGAGCCTGAGCAGCCTTAAAGCCCCGCTGCGCCTCCGGTCTCTTTGGGGCTTCCTCCGCCCTCAATGAAGTCCTCTTTGGGCTCAAAACTATTTTTAATCATCTTTCATTTCCACTGCTTGTACGCATGACTGGTGCAGTCATCGGTGTGTGATTTTTATGGTGTATTTTGAGTATGTTTCAGTTTGTATTCTGATTTTCTTTTTATTATCTGCCATGAGCAATACGCAGATGGAACGGTAGCATACTGGCGTACTAAATAAATAAATAAAGTAGCTATATTCCTTAGAGGCAAAAAAAAGTACTTCTAGAAAAGGATACTACTTGAACAGCTTTCATTACAGAATTTAGTTGAATATGCTGCAATATGGTGCTTAATATTTTTTCTTCACATTGACAGCCATATTCATACTCTGCAATTTTCTATAGCTCTTGATCTCTGAAAGCATTTACAGATAAAATGGGGGAAGGGCATACTGCACTGAAAAACAATTACCATCATGGCAAAGGACTTTTCTTAGTCAGAATTTGAGAGAGTGAAAAAATAATTCAAGATGCTGGGAAGCTAATAGCTAAAGAGAGAGATCACCATGTAATCTTGCCGGCTCCACTCGCTTTTGGTCCTGGCAGTGCCTGCCATCAACTGTGACCCCCAATTGACTTTTCCCACAGGTCAACAGACCATCATAGAAAAAAGGTTCCTCACCCCTGCTGTGGAGAGTGAAGCTGCATATTCTGTTTCATACATACTCAAACAGTTAAGCTTTCCCCCCATTTTTACTCCTAGTCCTTGAAACCTAAACTAGCAAATTCAATACAGAAGGCTTGTCAAGAAGAGGCATGATCTGCTGAGTAAGTCCCTACATATAAAATTAGCTGCCAAGTCTTTGGATACATGAGACCAAGATTTTGAAAGAGTAATGTTTTGCATACATTTTTTTTCCAACAGCAAGTGTCAAAGCATGAACGTACACAGAAAAATCACGCACACAGGGGGGGAAAATCAGCCCTAATGATACCGAAAGCACATTTCTGGAAAAGCAGCCATAAATATTTCACCCTTTAGATGTTAAAACATACCCTTTTAAAAGCCATTCATTTATAGGTGTGATAGATAACAGCTGAAGAAATAGCCATATTGCTGTTGGGAAGAATACAAGTGTGAAGATCTGGACAAAAAGATGCAATTTCACATGCATCAAAGCACTTGTCAGCTCCTACAAAGCAACAAGAGAAGAAGAGGTTGCAGTTTTAACAGCTGAAGTCAGTTCTATTTTGTATTGCTTAAGTTGGTACCATTATTATATATGTCAGATACATATTGCTTCAAAAAGCCTATTCTCCAATTCTGTAAGAAAGGGTCTTTGTTTCACCTGTCCTGATGCATGCAAATTGTAAATCACCCATTGTCTAAACTAAGCATAAGATAGATTAACAGTAAAATACACATTCAAATTAAAAATAATAATTGGACAGGTGACACCTGTACCTACAATGTTAAACAATAAATAATATACTTTAGAGCAGCCTTCTAAAACTTTGGGTCCCCGGGTGTTTTGAGTCAAACTCCCATTATCCCTAGCCAGCATGGCCAACAGTCAGGTATGATGAGAATTACAGTACAACATCTGGTGACCCAGGGTTGGGGAAGGCTGCTTTAGAGCTTTACGTAGTAGCAAGACTTCACCAAAGGTTAGCCCTGCCTCCACCCAAAAAAAAGACTAGCTAGCATATATACGCGTGTATATAAATTACTAGTCCTAGTGCAACGATATTTTCAATATTTGCCAAGCTATGACCCTAAATAAACAATCCTGCTATCTAAAGCTATTCTAATTTCCCCCCCAAAAAATGACTTCTCAAAAAGCCATCCAATGTTCTTATAAGGTGACTCCAAGCCTACTTTACCACATAAATACCACAGGACTTGAATTCTGAGTCTCAGATTACACATGGAGAAATAATAAATTGGGAACAAACTTACAACAGCTGCAGATAAGTTGTGATATTGAACATGTTTACAAAAGCTGCCCACACACTAAGGTCATGCTGCAATGCATAATTAGGAGCTTGGGAAAAACAGGATGTGACTGCTCTGAAATATACCTAACTTCAAGAGATCACATGGGCTGTTCAGCTGATGCTGGTTCAATACCAATTTATTAGCCACATGCCCATATTAGCAGAATCAGCTCTGAAACACCTGTTACGAAAATTAGAGTCGCCTGATCACAATTTTCTAGGACCCAAGTTCCATTTGAATCAATAAAATGACTCCAAATAAATACTTTGCAAATGACCCACTGTAGGATTGCAGATAAAGACTCAACACAATCCACACAGATAATTTCCATGTTAAACTGACAGCAAAATATCAAGTTTAATACAGAAGCAATAAGGGACCTTGTGACGGTCATTTATGGGTGCAGGGATGTAATCCATTACATCTTTTTCTCCCACTCTGGATGCATATACCCTCCTAAAACTACAAGCACATTTTTGACTGCTGTTGGTACTATGCCATTAGCAGCCTGATGCTCCCATCAACAAAAAAAGTGAGAAAGATTAACATTCATTTGCAGTACCTCAGTTTTCAACGAGAGCCCACTGTTAAAGAATATAGCTGAAACAGCTATGTATGTGATGGTGATTTCTGGTTTCAGTGGTCCTGAAAATACAAACACAAAAAATAAACAAAAATAAACCAAGATAGAAAAGATTGATTTCCACATAAGACTTACAGGCCCCGCCAAACACGCATGATTATGTGGTTCCCACTTAAGACTATATGAGGTTAAAACCAAGCTCACTGGCTTCTTCTCTTCCCATAGCCAAGAGCAGAAGCGCAGAAGCAGCCCAGCTCTACCAGAGCGTAGTCAATGCATTCAAGATCAATATGAAGGGTTATGATTCATATGCAAAGGAGTGAGAGAGACATGGAAGTAATAAGATTTGGATATTGCAGAAACAAAAATATAACAGACTTGTGATCTAAAGAATAAAAGCAAAGGCCTTCTTTAACATTAAAAAAACCCCTGTAAAACCAGCTATGAAGAAAGGGCTAGCTTTTATAATTACTTCTTGTAAATTACTGTAAGTTAGTCTGTGCTGTCCTAATGTATATTTTCAATAGGGGAAAATAGGGGTTCATATCTGGACAATCAGTTAAAATCCAGCTCCTATTGATTTTAACCTTTGCAGAGTAATCCTGCAAGTCCAAATTCAAAGTCAACAATTCAATATCAAATTCACACATAATGAATGGGGGATAGGAATCACTACAAAGATGATGGTAGTGGAATACTTGAGTTATATACAGTAGTGCCCTATAGTTCACAAGAGATGGAGTACACAACTTGGAATAGAAAGTGGGTGTTCCGAGTCAGTGCTAATCACTCACAAAATGCTATGCCTCAAAGCATTCTTAGCAGGGCTGTAATGCTGGTACAATCAGTTGTAAAAATCAATTTAAAAAGTGTTTCCTTAACTACGTAATTTTTTCATGAACTACTTTTTATGTAAGCTGCTTAGAGACTTTTTATTTATGAAGTGGTATATTTGTTGTTTAGTCGTGTCCGACTCTTCGTGACCCCATGGACCATAGCACGCCAGGCACTCCTGTCTTCCACTGCCTCCCGCAGTTTGGTCAAACTCATGTTCATAGCTTCGAGAACACTGTCCAACCATCTCATCCCCTTCTACTTGTGTCCTCAATCTTTCCCAACATCAAGGTCTTTTCCAGGGAGTCTTCTCTTCTCATGAGGTGGCCAAAGTATTGGAGCCTCAGCTTCACGATCTGTCCTTCCAGTGAGCACTCAGGGCTGATTTCCTTCAGAATAGATAGGTTTGATCTTCTTGCAGTCCATGGGGCTCTCAAGAGTCTCCTCCAGCACCATAATTCAAAAGCATCAATATAAATATAAATCTTGCTAAATGAAATAAATTTAAAAGTCCCAAATAACTGGCCAGCACTTTTTTAAAAAGCTTATCATTAATACAATTATACAAATTGGAGGTAGCAAACACTATCATAGAAGAGGCATTCTCCTTTCTCAGATACATCAGACATGAACATCAACTCGAGAAAAGAAATAGGTGCCTTGGTTTAAAACTGGTTTAAAACTGTTTTTATGTACAGTATATGCCAATTGCTTCACATTTAATCAAACAATCTACAGTACACAGTCAATTTCACTAACTGGGCAACAGAATGTATCCTTAGTTGACACTATTTTTGTAGACTTTTTAAAATTGTAAAGTCTGTATTCTATGTTGAGATTCCTGCTTTGCAAGGGTGTGGACTAGTCACTAGATAACCCTTGGGGATCCCATACAGCTCTACAATTCTATGATTCTATTATTTATCCTGAACACCAGGCAAAAGATCCTCACATTTCACTGAATTGACATACAGGCAAATGAGGAGGTAGCAACACTTTATGTCTTCCATAAAATGCACCTCCTGGGAACCAGTGTTTTCTCAATGGAGCAAAACAATTCTTCATTACCAAAACAATGAAACACAACATGCTACCTACCACAGAACAGATTATGAGCCATTATTAAGGCAGATTTCTGACCCAAGGTTAATTACAACATTTCTAAATTCAGGTGCAAAATATATGAAGTCATGGAACTGAAGATTAAGAACCCAAGAACTTCATGTCCAGGTTTCCACTGGGCAGTATTAGCTAACCTGGCAGAAAACTAGATTGGAAAGTGTGCTCTTAACCTGCAGTCAGATATGGGGAAAGAAGTGGTCTCCTGGGCATAAAAGTTCCTTAATAAACAAAGAGTGATTAAATGCAATACTCAATACATTTGTAAACAATTGCTGGCCAAAAACCTACAAAGAATAACTGCCTAAGACTAGTTAGCCCGGCTACTGAAAGGCTGTCAAGCTTACAGATGGCCGAACACCAGTGATATACTGTATGACAGATGCAACTGCAGGAGCCAAGTCTGGATCACCACAGATAAGATAAAAAAGACACTGAACTGAGTGGGAATTACATGAGTAAATGTGCTCAGATGCACTGAAGAAGAAAAGGTATGAGTAGTGACAAAATGCCCCACTGTCCAGTTTAAAATTAGCACTTTAACAGATATTCCTCTTTAAACACTGGAGCACTCCCACAGCAAAATCTGCAGAATTAAACTCATATCAAGCATATTTTTGTTAAGCCTTACACAAAAGTTAGCAGCCCTTCCTACAAAGCCATGTGCTATGAGACAAGAAATATTTTCTGGGATATTTAAAAATTGGCCACAAAATTAGAAGATAAATAGAAAAAAAAGCTAAAGCAAGTGGTTGAATCTGCAGGCCAAGCAAGTTATACATTTTAAAAGAGCCATTTGCCTTGCATCAATTTCAAAGCTTTTTCATTTCCTGCCATTCTCAAAACATGACAGCAGTGTCCTATGCATGCTTGCTTACCTGGAAGCAGGATAAGTGACCAGATGAAAAAGAGAAAACAGGTATCCTACAATTTTAACAGAAATCTGTGTAGAAGATATTTCAGCAAGTGTAGACTTTGTCAGAGCTCCATCCACCACTTACACCTTGCCACTCCATTAGGGACAAAATGAGAAGGACTTACTTTCATGTATACATGCATAAGATAATAGGGAGGGGGAATTCTATGGAAATTAAGCTAACGTGCATAAGAAAAATGTCAGTTTGCATCCCGAGGGAGTGATCTAATTTAGCAAGTTTATTTTACTTGCATTTAGTAAATAAAACGTTGAAACTGCCAATTTGCCTTAATTGTATTTGCAATTGGGCACCCATTTATTTCTTCTAATGAACTCCTGAAACAGAACATTTTATGCAGATAAAAATTAAGCATTTGGAAATTTTCCATCCCACATCACTGGCACACACTAATTGTGAGGATATGGCATTAAGTACTCACCAGTACATTTTAAAATAAAAAGGAAGATGTTCCTACGCATATTTTCGACTCAGTGCTCAATATTTCATTTTGACACTTGAACAAGAACAGCTTGTACATTTATGGTATGTCAAAGGCTATTTAGCAAATCCACAAACTGAGCCTTAATATTCAAGCTTCTTTCTTTGTGCAACAGACGCAGATAGTATTACTGAGTCACAGGCAGTCTATTCTATGTGCTTTATTCGCAACAGTTTTGGGTGGTGTGTGCAGGGTTTATCTGCTTTTTTTAAAGGGCCCAATGGTAATGAAGTTTGCTCTTCCCTATAATTTGAAGAAAACAAAACTAACACAACTGCTTTGTAAGCTCGTTCATGCACTGGGGGAATGGCTATACATAATTCATGCATTCCAAGTAATTCTCTCCGGAAGAGGAGGAGTAATTATCCCAGATTCAACAGAAGTAATTTTCCCAGGTGAAATGGATATAGTACGTGGAAGTAAGGAAGTTGCTCCCTGTTAACAAGTGTATTTGTTTAAGTTCATTGTTAACTCAGTCCTCATGATTGTGAAAAACTACCTCCTCTGGATTACCATGTCTTACCAACTATTACTGTGAAAATTATTGAGACACACACACATTTCTGAAGGTGGGAGCATACAAGGATTACATCAAACCCAATTATTTCCCAATCTGGGAATGACTTCCCCCTCTCCCTCTGTTCATTTACAAGGCCTAATAGCAGAACAAGAGTTTCCCGCTAGTCAATGTACTTTCAAGTTTCTACACTGGCTAGGAAACAATAAAGGCTATTTGGGGAGTGAGGGAGTTAAATCCCTGTCTTTTTTTTTTTTTTTTTTTTTTGCAACTCCTAGGTGCAGTTTTTTTAAAGGAGTCCACATATCTCCTTCAATGTTGTCTGCTGCTGGGGCTTAAGTTTGCTCAACCCGCCCCAGAGCTCAGCCTTAGCCTCAGCCCCTCCTGCTTGCTGGGTGTCACCACGCGGAAGTTGGGTCGTCTCGCTCGCTCCTAGTGTGCAACGTGTCAACACAGCTCCTCTGCCGAAGAGTTTTGGAGCGCTAGGGAAGCTATACTGTACTGAACCTCAGAATGGCTGCAGCGGCCAAAAGAAAAGAAGGGATCGGATAGCAAACCGCAGCGTGCAGATATTCGGGACGTGGGCTTCCTCCAGTCCTGCTACGGTGTGGAGAGCGCAACATTTTTGCAATGGACCCCATATACACAACACCCCACTTTTTAATATACAGTATATTTAAAAATCCCAATTTCCTCTTTGTTTGCAAACAAGCGAGTTGGGCATGTGAGGGGAAGGGCGGAATCCAGGGCTGACACGCATTTCATTAGGCAACGGCGTGCCCACGGTCAGACTTACCCCCTTTCACCCCAAAGGCCGGCTCCAGCTTGGCCACCGTGATGACCAGGACTATTCCGAGAATGAACCAGTCTTTCCTCAGCCTGTCCAAAAAGCCCATGGTGGTGACGGCGGGGGCGGCGTGGCCGCGAGACTCCCGCCGCTGCAGGCAGCTAGGAAAGGGAGGGGAGGAGGAAGAGGAGGAAGGCGGTGAGTTGGTCAAGACTTCCCTTTGGCCCCTCCCGCAGAAGGGCTGTGCAGCATGGAAGCAGCAGCGGGGCTACTTAGAAGCTGCTCCCGCCGCCGCCGGTAGTAGGAACAGTATCCAGTGACAGGAAAAGTCTCCCTGAAAGCCGCCATCACTACCACGCGCCTGCTAATAGACTCGCACGCCATCTCTGGAAGCTGGCAAGCGACGAGGTGAGGCGGCTGAGGCTGGGCGAAGGCATAGAGAGGCCGGCTCCAGAGAAACGCCCCGCAGCTTGCGGGGAATCTCTTCAGTAGCAGCCGCCGCCACCGTGTCGCCTGCATGTTGCGCGAAAGAGCACCCCCCCCCCTCGCCGCCCGTTAGACGGGAGAAAAAGCCCCGCGTCCTCTTTCCCTCACAGCGAGAAGGGCGCGCGCGAGAGAAACTCCCGGCAGCCCCTTCGCCCGCCAGCGGCGCGCGGGACAGCGAGGCCCCGCGTCTGCTCGTGGAGGGGTGGGGGAGGGGGAAAGGCCAACGGTAACCTCGCGAGCGGCGGTTGGTGCGGGCCTGCGCGCTTCTTCGAGACTTTACGCCCGTTCGCCGACGCGACGCGCTTGACGTGAGGAGGCCGGGGCGGGGCTTTCAGTTTCCTGGAGTGGGACGCGTTTCCCGGGAGTTGGGTTCGTGGCAAAGAGAGAGGCAGGATTGGCTGGCCGGTTGGGCGGGGCCTGGGTCGTGGGCGCCTGAAGGTGCAAAGCGCGCTGCTATCGAGGGTTTCCATGTTTTAAAGCCAGGTCGCCGCTTCAGCTATGAAAGTTCTAAGGACGTGGGAAAGTGTTGGCTTATCTGGACAGGCTGCTAGCGTTGGTGCAAATGGAATCCCCATTCTGGACCCCTTGCGGAGTAGAAGCGCGTCTGCTCCCCACCACAAGAATGCATTTGGAAGCTTTGCTGAGGAACGGTCTTGAAATGGTTGCAGATAAACGTTGCAAAATAACACATTGCTGTTAAACAGCAAGCAATGCGGCCTCTTCAAATGGGGGTGAGGGACGTGTGTGTTGATATTCCTGCACTGCAGGGGGTTGGACCCCTTCCGACTTAACAAAGTGGATCCCCGCCATCTGTGGATCTTGCCATCTGACTACTCTGCAGTCAACTGAATGGGACTTCAGAATTAACATGTTTAGGATTAATAGAGAAGGTGATCTGTTGGGGAAACAGAAGTGTGACAAAGAAGCAGCACTCAAATCTTAATCGTGGGTGTAAGCTTATAGAAGAGCACTTTTTCCACCAGCTGTAAATTCATCTCCTGTTGGAAAAAAGGATAATTTAAGCACCATAGGGCCAAAATTGATGTGCTTTCAAGCGTATTTGCATTAAGAAAAGGAAATACTTCTAGGGGACAATTCTAGATCCAGGTGATCTCAGTGTCTAGGGGCACATTTTACCAGGTTCAGCTAGTAAGAGAGCTAAGGCCATTCCTAGATTGAGATAGCTTTACCACAGTTGTCCATGCAGTGATGACCTCACAACTGAATGCCTGTGATTCACTCTGTGGGGGGCTACCCTTGAGCTTGCATAGAATGCAGTGGCAGGGCTGCTTGTGAGGCAACCTACCACCAGCACTGTGGAATTTGCACTGGCTGTCAATCTGCTGCCGGGCTAAATTCAAGGTTTTGGTACTACAGTAATATATAAGGCCAATGCAGCCCAAGTCCTATTTCCTTGAGGGACTGCCTTTTCTCTTATGTTCCCAGTAGATCAATGCCTTCTGCAAGAGAGTTCCTCCTTAAGAGTTCCCCAAAGTATCAGAAGCTCTCCCCATAACATAGAGTAAGACCTTTCGTGTGGCTGCTTCTGTTTTGTGGAATAGCATCCCTGTTGAGATGCAATAGCTGCCCACTAATTTTCTGGAAACAAGTGAAGGCATTTTTGTTGTAACAGATTTTTCTAGCTGGATCAAAAGGCGTCTTGCCTTAGGTTTAAAAACAATACAAAATGAATGTCTTTCTCTAGTTTTGTTTTGCACTGTATTTAAAGCTATTTATAGCTGTTTTTATAGTATGTTTGTAAATTGTAAAAAGTGATTCATAAATTAAATGAACAAATAAGAATAATAGCCATATATATCTATGTCTATAGAATGTTACCTAGCAGAATTTCTCTTTGTATCCTCTGTGCAGTTTTGTTTTGAAGTGTGCTGAGCCAGAGGCTGATTTGCAAAAGTTTTTCTGTATTTGCATTCACCGGGGGGGGGGGGCACAAAAGTTGCTGACATAGAGCAGTTGTTCTTTGGCATTTATGCTTTAGCGTATGTATATATGTTGAAGGTGTGTCACAGCCTCTGTGTAATGGTTCACCTGTAACTATCAGGGATGGACCATGACTCAATGGTAAAGCATCTGGCATTGCGTGCAAAATGTGCTGGCTTGAATCCTCAGCATCTCCAGCATGGTCAAGAGAGACTTCCTGTCTGAAACCTTGAAGAGCTGCTTCCAGCCAATATAGACAGTACTGGCTAGGTGGACAGTGGGTCTGACTCAGTATAAAGTAGCTTCCTACCTTGCTAATTCCTGCTGCTCCCGTTGAGTGGAAAGCACCACCAGTTCTTAGAGCCTGTCCTTTCAGGAGTGCACATAATGCATATACCAAGCAGTATATAAGCAACAAAGGGACACAGGTGGTGCTGTGGTCTAAACCACAGAGCCTAGGGCTTGCTGATCGAAAGGTCGGCAGTTCGAATCCCCGCAACGGGGTGAGCTCCTATTGTTTGGTCCCAGCTCCTGCCAACCTAGCAGTTCAAAAGCATGTCAGAGTGCAACTAGATAAATAGGTACCACTCCAGCGGGAAGGTAAACGGTGTGTCCGTGCGCTGCTCTGGTTCACCAGAAGCGGCTTAGTCATGCTGGCTACATGACCCGGAAGCTGTCTGCGGACAAACCCTGGCTGCCTCGGCCTATAGAGCAAGATGAGTGCCACAGCCCCAGAGAAGTCTGCGACTGGACCTAACGGTCAGGGGTACCTTTCCCTTTCCTTTTATATAAGCAACAAGGAGCAATGCATTAAGAAGGAAGACATTAGCAATTATATTGGAGCATAGGGGCCAACTCCTAGGGGCCAAAGTCCCTTCGGCCCCCAGAATAAAATATTTGAGGGGGCTGGACCCCCCCCCCAAGTTGATGGGCATTGCCATTCAGTTACTGTGTGTGTGCCACGTCATAGGATCAGTTGTGTGGAGTAGGGTTTACCTATCCCCCCACCCAATGTTTTGTTCAGGTTGGCACCCCTGTATTGAAGAGTGAGAGACAGGAAATAAAGGTGTAGACAGCAGTGCAAGCCTATGCATGTCTACTCAGAAATAAATCCCATTGAGTGGGGCTTACATGCAAGTGACTGGGTAATAGAGTGGCAGCTTAAAGGCAGCAACCATCAAAACTTAAAACGGTTTAACTGCCCAACCAAAGAGTAGAAACAAAGGATTCTGGTTGCTCTCATCGGTGAAGATATCCATTTCTTACTATTTTTGTGCTCCAAATTATGTTATTTGGATTTTATACAGTCCTATATTTTGTCATTCACCTGCTTCAGATAAGTAGCAAGTGTTGCATCCACTAACTGGTCCTGTCCATGCATGGCTTGGGGGGTACTCATTCAATTTATCTCCTAGCCTTAGAGTTTACCAGCCTTTTATGGCTAGAAGAGAATGCTGTGCTCTTTGAACTGGTGGCTTGAGTTCTCAATTGCTCTTTCCTCCTCTAGATCAGCATTCTCTGAGACTAGAAAAGGAAGAGCGAGGTCTGCCCTGCTAAGTCATCACAGTTGCAGGAGAGGGGGATAACGGGCAGGCTACACAAGTCTCTTAAAAAAGAAAAGAAAAAGACTGCTTTTCACATAGCTATTTTTCAAACAATCAAAAGTGGTATACAGCCAGAATCAGAAAAGAATTAGCTTTAGGGTAATGACTAATTTAATAATTCTATAAAAACCATTAGTGGCAAATACAATGCTCTGCTACTGAAAGCCTTGACCTGACTGGATTCTGAAACATCTGCCATTCCTTGGGGAAAGGGCACACCTATTATAAACTAAAGACAACTTAATCTCTTGTGATTTATTCTGTTTCATTATGTATGAGTTCCTGCTGAATAAGATTGCTCCCAGACTTAGGAAAATATATATGATCCTCTTCTGTACTTTACCTGAAAGTCAGTGGGCTTATTTCAATGTTAAATAAATCTCTGCTAATAAACCATATCATAAAATACTCTCTTAGAACATGTACGGTATGTGTTGCAATTTCTTCATTGTCCTTCAGATTCTTCCTCAATATCCATTCCTGTAAAGGCTCTGGCTTAATTTCTTAATCTCCTTTTTCAAACATAATCAAAATTTTCTCACATGCATCCCTGGTCCTTTGTGTCTTTTGCCCTAAGCTCCCTGACTCCTGTTGTTTCTCACATTGTCTTTTTTACATTGTAAGCCCCCTGAGGGGAAAGACCTTTCCATTTTTGCCAATGAAGCTCTGTAAGGCTCCATAGATACTGATAGCACTGTGTAAACTCTGATCCTCCAAGTACCAGTACTCTCTCTCTCTCTCTCTCTCTCTCTCTCTCTCTCTATATATATATATATATATTGTATTCCCTTCAATCTTTTTCCTTTATCAAAAGATGTGATTGTGATAAACCATGATGGTATCCGTGCCACATTCGCTGTATTGCCCAAGTTGCACTTGTTCAAAGCTGTTTTAACCACACACGGGGTGTGTGTGTGTGTGTGTGTGTGTGTGTGTGTGTGTGTGTATCTTCCTATATACTGTATAACAAAAATGCAAGGCGGTCATCACACAGCCTCCGTTGCATGATATGTAGCACCACATTGTAATCCTGGATTTGCATGAAATCAGAGTGCAGCCCCCATCGGAGAATTTATAGTGTCTCATCACAGTCCTGATTTGCATGGTCAAGGTGGGGCATGGGAGCAAAAGAGAAGACAGGAATAGAGAAAAACAAAGGGGGGGAAATGCCGGTTTTAAACAATAGCAGAGGTTTGAGAAGTGTGGTGGAAGGATGACACTAGGGTGGAGAAATGGCCATATAAACAAGGTTTGAGTACAACAACAAGGGAGTTGGGAAAGGCTGTGTTAGCGTTTTTGTGTTAACTTCTGTGTTGTAACGATCTCTGCTACTTTTCCTTGTTAAAACTGGTGTGTTTGTTTTTTAAAATGGCCCCTCAGGGTTGCTCCGTCCTTGATTTTCTCAAACTTCTGCTGTTGTTTGAGTACAGTGAGAAGGAAGGAACAGTGAAAGAAAACATTTGACTCTTTTAAACTTCTCCATTCCTCAGCTTCCTCATGTGTGAAAGAGAACAAATTTGGAGGCCTCAAATATCATATTATCCTGTAATGATACCACTCCAGGGCTCCCCAAAAAAGAGAGAAATTGTCAACTAACTGGCAAAGCCCTTTACACAGCTGTGTTTGGGTTGGTCAAGCTATGGAAGGATGTTGTTTTAAATATCTTCAAGCAGAAGGTACAAACAAAATTTATTGAACATTATTAAAATCCTTGTTTCATTAGCTAATTGGTTTAAACTGTTATTCTGCTAAAATATGTCTGTTGACAGGCCTAATGAAAGTCCACTGTGGCTGGCAGGAGTGATGTGTAAAGGTTTCCTTCAGTGGTGATCTGAAGCCCTTGACCTTTTAATTCACATCTGTGAAATATCCTGCCTCCTTATCCACATGACCTACCTTACGATCAAATAAATACACAGTTAAATGATTTTCACGAACCCACTGAGGTTTTTAAGCCATGCAGCAGTGGATGTCAACTGATTATGCGTTTAGACAGCAGAGATTTCAGAATAAAGGAAAGCAGCTCACAAGATAAAGAGCTTAAATGAAAAGAAGAGGTGGTGGTAAATAATTTAACTTGGAAAGAACAAAGATAGTCAAAAAGGAACAAGATAAAGAGAGGTATTAATTATGAATAGAGAAGTTGAGGAAGAAATCTAGAAATGTATGGGAGACAGGTTACAACCCATTTTTATTTCTCACAAGCACTTAATGGCATAAGTTCAGTCGTCCCCATCCCCCCCCCCGCCACTGAAAGGAATTGCTATAGAGTGGTACCTCGGGTTACAGACGCTTCAGGTTACAGACTCCACTAACCCAGAAATAGCACCTCGGGTAAAGAACTTTGCTTCAGGATGAGAACAGAAATTGCGTGGCGGCAGTGGGAGGCCCTATTAGCTAAAGTGGTACCTCAGGTTAAAAACAAAGAATGGACCTCCAGAACGAATTACAGTAAGTTCTTAACCCGAGGTACCACTGTAGTGTTCACACTTGCGCTAAAGTCAAAATCTATGCTATATTAGGGAAATGTAACAGCAGGAATGCGGGCATACTTGAAGGTCTGCCTCTATATGTACCGTATCTACCAATACATTAAGATCTTCAGTAAACTCTTATGGGTGTCTCACCATCTGAAGAGGTGTAAGTACATACCGGGCCATCTTAGGGGTGGTACCACAGCTGTGGAATGCTCTCTGATACCTGTGTTGTTGACATATTGATGCCCATCACAGACTCTTTTAAAAACAAATCCTGAACTTTTAAAATACTTCAATCCTGCTGACTCTTTTTATATCACTTTTATGATTTTGTGACTTTTTGCCTTTCATTTGTTTTATATTTGCATTTGGAAGAAGTCTCACTGTGTTCAGTGGGGATTATTTCCTTGTAGCGGTAAGTGTATTTAGGATTACAGCCTCAGTCACCCTGTTCACGGATGTTAGTCTGAAATAGAGTTCCTTGTCTACAGCTTGAATAGCCTGGAGGTATACAGCGAAGAGAAGCAACCTTCTTTTTCAACTATTTCCAGATCTTAATCTTTTGCAACAAAAAAACAGCAAATAGTCTTGTGGCACCTGAAAATCTAACAGATTGGTTATGTTGAAACTTTCCTGCAGGAGAGTTCACTTCATCTGCCACACCCTTCTTTTGTTACCATGAATAGAATACACAGGGGGAGGATGTGATCCTCAGAATTGAGTAAGCCCCACTGAATAATAATAATAATAATAATTTTTTATTTATACCCCGCCCATCTGGCTGGGTTTTCCCAGCCACTCTGGGCGGCTTCCAACAGAAAATAAAACACAGTAATCTATTAAACATTAAAAGCCTCCCTGACAGGGCTGCCTTCAGATGTCTTCTAAAAGTCTGGTAGTTGTTTTCCTCTTTGACATCTGTTGGGAGGGCGTTCCACAGGGCGGGCGCCACTACCGAGAAGGCCCTCTGCCTAGTTCCCTGCAACTTGGCTTCTCGCAACGAGGGAACCGCCAGAAGGCCCTCGGTGCTGGACCTCAGTGTCCGGGCAGAATGATGGAGGTGGAGACGCTCCTTCAGGTATACTGGACCGAGGCCAGGTAAGTGTGTATTTAGTTGTGTCAGAAGAGCTAATGGAAGAATTATTCACAGTGGAGGTGGGTGGGATGGGACTTACTGCTGGAGTTAGGGGAGCTGTTGGTTGTGAAAGTCAGAGACTGAGGAACAGTGCAAAAAGAGAGAATTTAAAAAAAATATATAGTAGGATTTATATGCTGCTTAATCACCAAAAACACAAATGATTTACATGTCATGAAAGCCTTTGACTTGGCTTAACTGTCCAGGGGGGTCAATTACATATATGTAAAAAGAATTAGAATGGCTCCTGTGAATTTAGTATAGTTATGTTAGCTCAGAAATCTAGATCCCTTACTTCTTACAATGCTCCCACCACCACATGTAGATATATCTTCGAAAACACTCAGTGTATCAGATTAAGTGGATGAAGTAGTTCATAGAATCATAGAATCACTGAGCTGTAGAGTTGGAAGGGACCCCGAGGGTCATCTAGTCCAACCCCTTGAACGGCAGAAATGTAGTCTTTAAGGGGCCACAGAACTCTCTGCAGTGATCACCTTTATTGTAAATGTGTGCATTCTTTCACCTGTCCGATGTGTCAGTTTGTGGTGTTAGTGCCACATACACGCCACCCGAAGCACTTAAAAAATGGCACAGCAGGAGGTTGTTGTCAGAATGTGAACTTTCCTGTTTTTCTTGTTATCCCTACATGCAGATAGTGGTATATAATTGAGCTTTGGAGGCATCTCCTCTCTGGGAGTGCTTCTGAGCTTTCCTCCTAGGAACGATGAAGAATTTTTCTTCAGAACAGATCAGATGTAAAAGCAAATCCCAACTGAGCGACATTTCTCACATTAAATTTCAGTGAATGACATATGCCGACCCTTGGGAGTCACTCCCATGTTTGAGACTTGCATGCAAATATAACATGAGAATTAAAATATCCTTCCCCAAATGAGACAGAGGATTCTAGAATGCAAAGTCTTATGGAAATGGTTTTGTTACTTTAAGGGCCAGCTCCAGACTGGTGTTTTATTGTGGAAATGGTATATAAATTTATAAAGCTGGGCCAAATATTCCCTCCCCCTACCCATTTTTGCAGGGGTATTCTTTTGATGACAAATCTGGAAAAAATCCAGTGATTTGGGGACAAAGTTTACAATTTTCAGGGAAAGGGGTTTTCTATTCCAAACAATGGGTGTTGAGGGTTTTCCTTGTACTTTCCCCCCACAAAACACAGGGGAGCTGGATCTTCCTGAGCAGCTGTCTTCTGTCAGGCAGGGAATGTACAGAGCGAGGAATTAACTCTTTATTGCCTAAAGTACACTCACAAGTTAGGAAAAAGCATGTCCATCAGTCCTACGTCTCCCAGCTACTCCTAGATATGCACCCGATGAGGCAGCAGCTACCACAACAGTGAGACCCAGCCCCTGCCCCGACCTCAGCTTATGTATCTCCCCTATCTGAGCTGCATGCAAGCAGGCACAGACTCTGCCTGCATGTAATTTGCTTCTGCTCCTCTCTCTTCAAAGTTCTGGTCGAAGGAGACAATGGAGCAGGAGGAGGTCTGGAAGCCCCTTGACCCTCCACCCGTCCCTGACCCATCCCTCCCTCCTCCTGCACCTGTTCATCCCTCTCCAGTCCTCTAGCTTCTTCTGCCTCTGTCTCTTGCCTCCTGGCTGTTACAGGTTCTCCCAGTTCACTGACCCTGTCTTCTTCCCAGTCAGTCTCCAACCCCTCTTCTCCCTGTGCCCACTTATCAGTCTCCAGCCACCACTCCTCAGTGCGCAGCCAGTCCCAGTGCAGCCCCAATGGGAACAATGCTATGTTGTGATCTAGCATCATTCCCAGAGGCAGACTTGGAAAAATAGCTCTCCTAATTGTCCTTTACAGATGTGAAAGAAACACAAGACTTCTTGTGATGCTTTGTAGGGCTCCAGTCCTACCAAAATTGCCCATGTGGCCATTGCAGAAGGGACATCCAAGCTATTTACATCATGTAGGAGTTTAGCTAAATGACACAGCAATATGAGAACAAACCACATTTCGGTTAAAACCAGTGCCTCAAATTACAAGAAACAAACAATTTGATTGAGGGATGCAGCCATCAGTTTGAACTCACGTCTGTTAGAATATTGTGGTCTTCCTTTCCTCACACCATACTGCTGCTAAGATGATAAAAAAATGCTTCCAGGTATTATAATTCAAGCCATCAGGAAGGCTTCCTTCTCCAGTGGAGAGTACACAACCATCTTTTGTTTATTTAGAAAGATTCTCGGGCCACTGAAGCTTAAAACTCTCCAATACAATTATAGTTGAAAAAAAGCTAAAATCTGCAAAACTGTTTTTAAAATCAATATAACTTTTAAAAATAAATATTTTTTATTTCAAATGGCTTGCCACAATCTTCGATCGAGTTTCAAACAGGATCAATCACAAGCAAGGTAGAGCAAAAGGGCCATTTAGCCTGGGACCTCAACCACAAACCGGGCCCCAAATTTAGACACTTGGTTATTTTTTGGCATTTGATAAGTTTCGCAGCTTGCTCATCGGACCAAAATGAGACACACATTCTTGCCTCAGAGCTGCAAGTTTGAACAAATCAAATAACTGATTGGGTAAAATTATTTTGTTGTTATTAATTGATATAGATTTTGTCGTATTAAAGAGTTAAATGTTTGTCATAAATAGAGTCATACCTCTTCTTGCGTTTGCTTCACGTTGCGGCTTTTCGGGTTGCGAACGTGGCAAACCCAGAAGTGCATATTTCTGGGTTTCGCTGTGCACTTCACACATGCGCAGAAGTGCTCTATCGCACGCCACACTTGCGCAGAAGCGCCACTCTAGTTGCAGACTTTTTGCGGTGCGAACGGCACCCCAGAAAGGACCGTGTCCACAACTAGAGGTACCACTGTATTACTAAAAATGCAAAGGTTCTGAGTGCACAATATTTGATGGACCATGATGGATGTGCCCTATCAGATCAGCTGATTATATAAACAAACTACTAGTATTTAATTTTTTATGATGTTGTCATTTTAAAAATTATTATTATAGCTAAGAGCTTTAAAGGCTGGAAGTGACCTGGGCCTCTCTGGACCTCTTCAAAACATCTCTCCTCAGGAAACTTTTTTTAAAAAATTCCACATCAACTTTTTTTTTAGAACGTGTGTGTGTCTCAAAATATGTTCAATAATACCTGAAAAAAGTTAGTTCCGTCTTTGGACTTTAAAAAAAAACAGACATAATTTAAAAAAACCTTTTAGATTGCATTTCGATATAAATTCATACTTGCTTCCTGTCCAGTAGATATCCAAGCACATTACAAGTTCTATGTGAATCCTACAGCAAAAATCACATTTTCTATACAGGATCCCTTGTGGACCGTATATTAATGTCTGCTTGGCAATTTAACAGCACCTCTAGGCATAAACAAAAGTTTATTAACACAGTAAGTAAAAATTTCCTGAAGTCTGGCCTGCATTTTTAATTTTTATATCAACACTCCAACAATGTGGATAACTTTATGCAAATATTTTTTTTTAAATACTAATTTGGCAACTCTTAAGTATCATACGTTTATGCAAGTTACGTAGAGCAAAGCCTTGAGCAATGAACTTCTTTATTTGTGTTTGCAAGCCTGCTCTTTTCTGAAAACCATTAACAATAATAAAGAAAAACCTTTTATGTTTTGATTAAATCATGAACATCTTGCAGGAATAAGAAATAGGAAAAATATTAAGAGTTTTAATAAATGCTTCTTGAGAAGTCGTCACCCTGGTGACTGAGGGGAAGTAGCATGATCTCTTAATGGCAACACCTGCCTTTGATCACCATCTGGCAGATTGACATATTACCAGTTTTTAATTGCCTTGATCACTTTGGCTCTTGCTTTTTTTATTTCCCCCCCACAATGCTAAGTAATAGTCAATTTCAAAATCTGAATGTAAATTTACATCTGGAAATAGCCTATATGGGTGGAATGCCAACCACTGTAGTCAGGAATGTGTGGAATCTGGTGGAAAAACCTTGATTTCTTGTTAAGCACAAAGTAACCCAAATTCTGGGCCAAGGCAAGCTGATACTTACAAATCTTGCAATAAGCATCTGACAATTTTGTGCCATGACACTATTTATTACAGTTATCTAGAGGACTCTCTGGTCCTGAATGGGGTAACTGTGCCCCTGAAAGACCAGGTGCGCAGCCTGGGAGTCATTTTAGACTCACAGCTGTCCATGGAGGCACAGGTCAACTCCGTGTCCAGGGCAGCTGTTTATCAGCTCCATCTGGTACGCAGGCTGAGTCCCTACCTGCCCACTGACTGTCTCTCCAGAGTGGTGCATGCTCTAGTTATCTCTCGCTTGGACTACTGCAATGCGCTCTACGTGGGGCTACCTTTGAAGGTGACCCGGAAACTACAACTAATCCAGAATGCGGCAGCTAGACTGGTGACTGGGAGCGGCCACCGAGATCACATAACACCGGTCCTAAAAGACCTACATTGGCTCCCAGTACGTTTCCGAGCACAATTCCAAGTGTTGGTGTTGACCTTTAAAGCCCTAAACGGCCTCGGTCCGGTATACCTGAAGGAGCGTCTCCACCCCCATCGTTCTGCCTGGACACTGAGGTCCAGCTCCGAGGGCCTTCTGGCGGTTCCCTCATTACAGGGAACCAGGCAGAGGGCCTTCTCGGTAGTGGCACCCACCCTGTGGAATGCCCTCCCACTAGAGGTCAAAGAGAACAATTACCAGACCTTTAGACGGCATCTCAAGGCAGCCCTGTTTAGGGAAGCTTTTAATGTTTGATGGATTTCTGTATTTTAGAATTTCTGTTTTTTTGGAAGCCGCCCAGAGTGGCTGGGGGAACCCGGCCAGATGGGCGGGGTATAAATAATAAATTATTATTATTATTATTATTATTATTATTATTATTATTATTATTATTAGAGCATGCCTTTCAGGATGCAAACCCTTCCAAGGCAGTTTACAAGTATTATTATAATCTAACTTTATAAAAGCTACCAATGAATGGAATGTAATTGACATGTTTCTGGCAAGGTAGTTGGTGGCAGAATGGCCCTAGGAGGGGGAAAGGATATTCCAGCTAGAGCAAGCTCTGAGGTGATATTTAGCTGCACCCAGTGCTGCTTTTCTAGAAAAAGAGGTGCCAGAACTCACCATGCACACCTCCCCTTTTCCTCTTATAATGACAATAATGCCTACCTGAGAGGTGCCAGAACTGAGTTCCAGCAAGTTCTGGCTGAAAATAAGCCCTGGAATCCTTCACAGAGTTAGTTGAAGGTAGACGGCCATAGCAGCGGGGGGGGGGGATAGGGAAAAGTCCAAGTGAAGCAGGAATCTGGGAATTTTTTCACAGGGAAGTTGATGGTACATCATTCTCTGTGTGTTTGGGATTGGGGAGTCCAGGATGGGCAGGTCCTGAGGTAGTCTTTGCCTACATTTTTCTCCTGGAATACTTCCCACGAGTGACAAGACTACAGTTGTACCTTGGTTTTCGAACAGCTTAGTTCTCAAATGTTTTGGCTCCCAAATGCCACAAACCCGGAAGTGACTGTTCTGGTTTGCAAACTATTTTTGGAAGCCAAACGTCTGACGGGGCTTCCTGGGCTTCCAATTTGCTGCAGGAGCTTCCGCGCTTTGGTTTCCGAACACTTCCAGAACAGATTCCATTTGACTTCCAAGGTATGACTGTATGGGTGGCTGAAGGGGATGAGAAAATCACCATGAGAAGAGCAGAGAATAATGTTTCACACTGTACATTTTTATTGTACAAAACCTCTATTGACAGGCTATGAGGCAATTACTTGCTGTTCCCAGCAGAACCCACTAAAACATATCATCAGTGGTGTGCAAACTATTCTGGACAATGATGTTTTCCTCTTGCTGGCCTTGCAGGAAGCTCCTGTAGCCAATCAGAAGCCGTGGAAGCCCTGTCGGACATTCAGGTTCCAAAAGAATGTTCACAAACCGGAACAATCACTTCTGGGTTTGCGGCATTCAGGAGCCAAAATGTCCCGGTTCCAGGGCATTCAATATGCAAGGTACGACTGTATAGCTAATGATAACAACAACAACAACAACAACAACAACAACAACAAATGTTTAAATCTCTCTCAATGAGAGAGTACATTTTACAAGCCAAATATTTGCTGCAGGTGAATAGTTAAGCTTAGATGGGTGCTTGCAGGAGTGTGTTTTGCATCCTTGTGAATGCAAAGAGATATTATAACTAGTAATATCTATAACTAGTAATCAGGTAATTTCTGAATAGGAAGGTAGCTCATCAGAATTTTGAATAACAGTTCTTTAAAAATTCCCTGAAGATGTCTACCTCATGTTTATTTTTTTGCTTCTGCTTCCAGCTCCTTTTGAGGGTTCCCATTTTTAAAATGCCAGATAATTGGGTGCATAGGACTTCAGAAGTAGTATTGCCCATTCCGGGCCTGCTGAAAGGGTTCTGTTCTAAATCCTTAACTTCCAATTCCTCCAATTTAGACAAAGGTGCACATAAATATTGGAAGGTTGAGCCTGAACTGGTGACATCTTTGCCTTGAAAAGCAGAAAAGATTTTTTTTATTTAAAAAAGGATATTGGTTCAGAGCCCACAAGCTTTGCATATTCATACTGCTCACAGTTGTTCAGCATTTGAAAATTCAGGTAATGAGCATACAATACTCTAGTTGCCTTTGTATTGCTTGGGGGTTTGCTGTTCTAGTAATGTCTCCACAGAAACCATCCTATCAAGTCAATTTTCCCCTTCAAATTGAATCAGTACTTGTACATTGAAGTTTTCAACATCACCCATAAGGTTTTTAAGCCTTGTCAAATGAATCTGCATGGTCTCTAACCATGAATAAAAATGATTTCAGATATCATCTTTATTTCAAGTTTCATTTCATGGGAATAATTTAATTGATTGTGCTGTTGGCTATGTTAAGTTGCTGCTGCAATAAAAACATTTTCCCGTTTCACAAAAATGCAGATTTATTCGTCTTTTTGCATTTCTGAAGCCAATATTCGTCACCCAAAGCACCACCTTTTTATTTTTAAATGTTTTGTCACTTTTATAAATGACACACACTTTTTAATCACAAAGGGTTTCAGTCTTCAATCTCTTATTATGGATGTATCTCCTTTTGTGGGATCAATATTCATTTTGAACCTTTGTACAAGAGTTTGAAACAACTAATATTAAAGGTATAGCATGATTTCTCAGTACCATATCAAAAAGCTGTTGATCGAAGTCTGTGTAACCAAAGGAGGAAAAATGGTATCAAATAGTGCCAAAAAGTTGTGATTTACAAGAACCAAAGTGGCCTTTAAAGTGACTAGGCTCTAGGATCTAGACAAGCCATTTCCTTCCTCCATTTATGCTCTGGCTAGGAGCCAAAGGACTGCTATTCTGATTCCATGCTTTCTTGTTTTCTCCAAGAGCAAGGAGCTTTCATTTTAAAAAAGGTAAGTCTCTAGCACTTTGTAGATCAAAAATTATGAAACAAAATCAGCAGACACCATGTGAAGCAATTGCTTTTATGAGATATGAGCTTGCTCCCATCTTCCATTGTGTTTCTATCCAATGAGTGAAGTCACAGCTATGATTGATGTGTTAAGTGGAGAAATTTAAAGTTATACACAGAGAATATTGCACACAAAAAAAGGCTTCAGAATGACCCAGAGAATTACTTCTCCAGACAATGCAGAGTTTGTAAGGCAGAGTTGGAAGGTCTGTTTTTACTTCCTTGGTGGGTAGGTGTTTATATTCTTTTCTTTTGACTCAGGCAGTGGAGAAGAGACTAGCTTTGTTTTGAAGGGAATTCCTGACTCACATAGAAGCTGCTTTTCCATTGTCTTTCCCAGAAAAGAAGTGATTGCTGCCCAGAGCAAATAATTTAGAAAGTCATGATTTTTAGTACAGTTGTGACTTGGCAGTAGCAGCAAAAATAGGATAGCAGCAACACAGGTTTAATTTCATGCAAACAACAACAACAACAACAGTTTCCCCTCTCCATCTGAACATTTTAAAAAATTATTCCTCAAATGCAATTAAACTAATCAGTAGTATAACCATGCTGTGCAGGGAAAGTGTGTTGGGTTGTGTTTAAGAATGCATGGGTTCTGCAAAGTAGCCCAATGTTGCTAAATTCAAATTATATTTAAAATACAGTATCCAATCTCTCTGTGTGTGCATGTGTCTGTGTGTTTAGGGAATTGCAGTTGGAGGGGCTGTTGAGTCAATTGTAGAAGCAGCATGGGAGTGGAGGAATTCCATCTTTGGGGTGGAAATAGGGTTCTTGCAGGTGGGTTGTTGTTGCTGCTGCTATAAATACTTGAATGAGTATATTCATGGCAAAGGCTGAAATATTTATTTGCTCAAGGAATAAAACAGTGGCTGTTTGACCTGCTCTGATAACACTGCCATAGTTATTGTACAGTATAAATAAATAACCACAACAAATGCTTTTAACACACACTGCTTGCTTTTTAACAATTTGATCTTGAATTTATCCCAGCATTGATATAAGAACCTTGGTTGCTATGAATCTTGACTCTCATTTGATCCCCTCCCTCTGAAGTACCATGCCTCATATTGCACTGAGTTTAGTATTGCCAGCCTCAAATCAATAGTTCTACAGTAACATGATTGGATTACAGTTCATGTCACATGAGCTGTTTGCATGGTTTATGGTTATCTTTACGGGGAAGCAGTGCTCTTACACATTTTACAACTGTGTGGCAGGCAGAAATTCAATGGGTTAAGCCTTTTCTGGTATGGAAATGGCATTTGTTACTAGTATATGGCCCTTGATTAATTTTTGGCCCCAAATTCCACCTGAGAAGGGAGATACAAATTTGCATATGACAGAAGGTACATCCAGAGTTCTGCCCTCTTTTGAAAGTGCAGCACAGACCCCATTCCACGGGCCTAGTAAATCCTGTTGGCACCCCTGAGTTGGACATATCTAAAGTAGCTTTTTTTGTATCTCAGCCTGGCTTTTACTTACTATGATAAGCTGGGTGGGGAACACCCATCTGTGCCAGGGACACCTAAATTCATTCTCCTCCCTGCTATGCAAATAAGTTGCATATATTTGCATGTTTTGCAAAGCTGATCCTATTTCTGCTAGCTATGTGAAAGGTCAGCTAACTATGCAAGGCACAGATCCATGCCCAATGGAAATCCTACATAGGTAAACCCATACAAACCCTGATATTTGATCAGGCACTGAAAACATTTCAGAGTCATAAGGACTAGAACCTTCTTTGTTTAAGAAATAACAGCTGGATTTTGGGAGGAGAGACTTTGGTCTTTCAAATTTCAGTGGTACCCTGAGGGAGGTCAAAATTTGGTGTCCGCTGCCTCCTGCCTCCGGTTCTGCTTAATTCACTATGCCATGGTTGTGATGCCCCCTAGTCTCAGGGCTCAGTGCAATGGAATTGATCACACTGCATCTGCCTCTGGGAGAGGGATGCCAAGTTCAGCACTTAATACAAAATCTTACCACTGCAGCATGATCCCGGAACTGTGAAAGAAACAGCCCAGCTCTACACCTAGTTTTTCAGATTAGAATCATAGAATCATAGAATCATAGAGTTGGAAGAGACCACAAGGGCCATCCAGTCCAACCCCCTGCCAAGCAGGAAACACCATCAAAGCATTCCTGACAGATGGCTGTCAAGCCTCTGCTTAAAGACCTCCAAAGAAGGAAACTCCACCACACTCCTTGGCAGCAAATTCCACTGCCGAACAGCTCTTACTGTCAGGAAGTTCTTCCTAATGTTTAGGTGGAATTTTCTTTCTTGTAGTTTGAATCCGTTGCTCCGTGTCCACTTCTCTGGAGCAGCAGAAAACAACCTTTCTCCCTCCTCTATATGACATCCTTTTATATATTTGAACATGGTTATCATATCACCCCTTAACCTTCTCTTCTCCAGGCTAAACATACCCAGCTCCCTAAGCCGTTCCTCATAAGGCATCGTTTCCAGGCCTTTGACCATTTTGGTTGCCCTCTTCTGGACACGTTCCAGCTTATCAGTATCCTTCTTGAACTGTGGTGCCCAGAACTGGACACAGTACTCCAGGTGAGGTCTGCCCAGAGCAGAATACAGTGGTACTATTACTTCCCTTGATCTAGATGCTATACTCCTATTGATGCAGCCCAGAATTGCATTGGCTTTTTTAGCTGCTGCATCACACTGCTGACTCTGCATTGGCTTTTTTAGCTGCTGCATCACACTGCATCACACTTGCCAGATTAAGATGCCCCTTTTAGTGTACAGCACTGTATAACAGCAGTAGTGAATGATTAAAATGGCCTAGCTGCTCTCTTCATGTGTTCTTCCATGTACAGAAAGATTAGCCAGCTACAAGGGGTCCCTGAACGAAATAAAGTAAACCCTATGTCTGTGAATAAGTTAATCTCAAACCCTCTGTATCCCTGTTTTCCAGAACACTTGTTTATAAAGATCAGCTCAACTGGAACCAGTTATTTCCTGGTCCGGTGTCCACGTTGAGTGCATTTGGGGATTGTTGACATTTGTACCAGCCGCAGGAAAAGTTGTGATAGCGATCTTCCACAAACGCCGGCTAGTGGAAGATCCTGGTCCTACAAGTTTCAATCTCTCTTGGAAGTCATTTGGCATTGGACATTTCATAAATCAATTTTGTATTATGGGAAGGGGATTTCTAAATCAGTGAAAGCAGGCCTCTCTCAAAGTGATGCTTTGACTAGCTGCTTTAAGCACTGCAATACTCTTACATGATTTGCAAGTTGGGGGTTAAATTCTTCCCAAATTTTTACATTTCCATAAAATTGTGCAAGGACGTGAAGCCTCCCTCCACACCTAGAGTTTAGGGCTTTAAAGGTCATAACTAGTACTTTAATTTAAGAAAAGTTCCTTGCCTCAAACAGAGTGTGGAACTGTGCGAGGAGGTGCAATGGATGGGCACACCGAACTGTTACTGCAACCTCCTTCTAAGTTCACATGCTTTGAGGTTGCAGCGGCAGTTGCTTGTCCTGTGGGGCTGTGTGTAGGTGTCATCTCAGCCAGAGCTAAGACTGGGCACAGTGCCTTCTGTCTCTCCTTCTTCCCAAATATTAGTATTTGTATCACTTGGATGCTCGCTAGATGGGAAAAATTATAAAAGGGGAAGCAGCTCTAATACTTTCTTTCTGTGGCTGTTTTTAAATCCATATTTAGTATTGATGTTGCTTCTTGTATCATTTTAGGCATTTTCAGGTTTCACTGCTTTCCTGTATGCATTCATGCTTCCTATCTGCCAGGTATAAAATGTCTGGATAAGGTTTTAAGTGTGTTTCCTTGCCAGATTAGTCTGGATGAACACTTCCCTCTTTTACTTATTAGACTGTAAACTCCATGCTGATCACTGAAGGGAAAGTTGATTTTTCCACTATTTAAGAGTGATCAATAGAATTGACAAACTCAGATGAATTAGGTTCCCTCCTGGGGAATAAGGGCTGGTAGGTTGTGGATGCAACTGCTTCTTTTACATATACATTTTGTTTTATCGGATATCAGAATATTAAAAGTAATTGCGTTCTTTAGCTTAGATCCTTAATTTTCCACTTGACACCCCACCCCACCCCCAAAGCCTCTGTGGGAGAAAAGTTAGGTCCCCCCTTCTGAACAGGGTGTGTTTGGGTGCAGGAGTCAGCTGCAAGATGTGGCAATAACACAAAATCTGGCTCAGACCCTGCAAAGAAAGCTGGGCTGAATATCACACAAACACACACCTTCAGGGGACCGTTCAAAAGGGTTATTCTATAACTTCCAGGCCAGTGGAGGCAGACATGTCCCCCGCTCCCACAAGTACGGTATGTTCCTGCCTGAAGAGGAGGAGCAAATTATATCGCCTGTGCTCTAGTCAATGTGGGTGAAATTATTCACCTATGACTGGTGAAATCATTTTGGCATCCGAAGCAGAAAATCCCATAAGCCTCTCTCCAAGCAGTAAACAAACAAGCAAACCCAAACAAAGAATGATAAATTAAATAGCTAACAAATGTGCTGCTCTTTTATAATACCCCAAGTGAGTGGTCTAAGGCAGTTGTGTCACTCTGCCTAATGGTAGGGACAAGCCTTCTTGGGAACCATACTACACCATGAAATTGCATGGCCTATTAAGGACAGCCAAGCTGCCTGCTTTGAAGCCATGGCAAGGCTTCTGTTGTTGGGAAAGGGATAGGGAAAGGGAAATCCTCAAATACCTCATATTTGAAGAGAAGGCAGCTTCCTCTGAAAAATTATTAGAATCCCCACCCCCCCACCCCAAAATTAATCCCATGTTCAGGGTGGTGCTTTCACCCCACCCCTCCCAAAACATACAAAATATCCTAGCACTCTCTAGATGATAAGCTAATTTAAGAAAATTCATGGAAGGAACTTTCCCCTTCCTTCTCCTCTCTTGCCCAGCAACCTCTGGGCACCATCCTGCTTTATTCAGGAGGCCCTCTCAACCCTCCAGAGATGCTGTTCAGGAAGAATAAGGGCGTGAAGGTAACAGGAAACATTTATTATATGATCTTCCTTAACTTATCTTAGGATTCAAGTCTTCACAGTTTTAGTTTTAATTCTGATGGCAATCAATCAGTTTCCAAACTGACAATCAGAACAAACTGCATATTAACTCCCAGCAGTTGATGTTCTGTACATTTCCTCAGTCAAACTTACATAACAGGGACAGGAAACCAGTGGCCCTCCAGAGGTTGTTGGACTCCAACATCCCATTGACCCCCGCCAACATGGCCAATGGTCGTCAGACCTCCGTCAAAAACCTCTCTTTCACATGAGATCACAGCCTACCCAACTCACATATTCAGGATCATTTTAAGTCTTAAAGTGAATTTATTTAAGCAAACATCTGTAGGGCTTTGCTTCCTTTCTCTGTATTACTGTACTTGCTTGTTGATCTTCAAACCAAGGATGCCATTCACAGATCCACAGCAAGAGACTAAGATTAAATTACATGCTTCCCCAACAGTGTAGTTCAAGAGAATTCTCAGTCCTTATTATCAGTGTCCCTTTTCATAAAGACTTGCTGGGTGTCAAAAGGGGCAGGGGCAGCCCAAACCATTTTGGTTCCTGAGGCAAACCACAAAATGATGCCTGCTCACCAGGGAACAAGGGGTAAGTGAAGATTAACATAAGGATCAAGTGGGGAACAAAGATCTACATCAGGAATAAGGGTAAGAGGAGACCAGTAGTGCCTCCTATTCACCAAGAAACCACTGTAAAGGCATTCCTGAGACGCTGGATCTGCTGCCCTCATCTTGCCTCAAGGGTGGGCTGGCCCTGAAAAGAGGTCTAAGGATGACATCAGAAAGAGTGCTGCATGCCAAAGAGACATCCAAGACAGGCAGGAGAAATCTTGTACCCTTCGAAGAAACTTGCTAGAGTTTTCCCCACAAGTTCTCTAGAATGTCAGAATTCTCCACCACATTCCAAATGTCTCCACTGTCTGTTTCAAACCTTCCCTGCAGCTCTCCCTCTGCCTCTCCATCTTGGGAGCATGGATGGCTATGGGAGCTGTCATGATGAGTTTCTGCACTTTGAACTTCACCCGCTGCACCTCTGCTTTCCTTCTATGTGGACTTGCATATGTATTTAGCACAACATTTGCTGTGCTGTTAAATGCTGAAAGCTGCCTCGAGCTATGAATATGTAAAGTAGATTTTTTAGAAAGATAAAGTATAGAAGTACTCAGTAACACAATGGTAGATACCCAACTAAGTAAGCCCTTGGAAAATGATGGACAAGTTACTTATATCCACTGATTTCAGTGGGTTTACTCTGAGTAAGACTGGCATTAGCTATCACCCACCACAACAAAAATTTCCAAACAGCAGCTCCTCTAAATGCATTACAAACTCCTTTTCAACCTGAGAAGCCTAACCTACATTTCAGCATGAAGGGGGTTGAATAAATTTAAAGGTTTGTAATATAATATTACTATTGTTTTTGGCATCCGTCTGTCTCAAGAGACAATAAAAGAGCATGTCATTCTTCTTCTGGAGAAGAAAAGGCCAAGGATGTTACTATGTCTATTATGCCATTTTTTAAAATCTATTAATCTATTTATTTTTGAATGTGAACTCATTTTCTGGAACAAGCCCTACCAATTTCATAATCTTTTTTAATGGAAAAAAAAGAAAAAGTTTTCTCCCCATGACTGCTGCTGAACTTGAAATTGTCATGGGGAGCTTTGTAAAAGCTCAAAAACAGCCAATACTTAGCTTTTCTACAAAGCAATATATATTGTGCTGTTAATCACACTGGTGAAATCTAGCGCTTCTTCATGTGGAGAGATTGTTAGCACTCTAACAGTGTTTACACATATTGCCAGCAGTACAACTGACAGAGCTTAGATACCTATTAATTCAGCATGAATCTGAATTCTTTTTAAAAAAAAATGCCAATAAGACCTAAAAATTAAATTGAAATGGATAGTTTCAATTAGTTCAAAATGGAAGAGTTGTTTGGCTCAACCTGATTTCCTCCAGATGCTTTAGACTTCAACCCCCTGCTAGCTCCAAAACAGCCCAAAATATCTGCACAAGTTTGGCAAACACTGGTTTTGATTATAAGCTGTATCTGGACCAACACAAATACAGAACAACACCAAACAAAAATGTTTTGCATCAAATTAATATTACACTAAGTCAGAGAAGGGCAAAAATTTTTTGTTAAGGGTAGGTAGGCATGGGTGAGATATTGTCATGGTCCGGTCGGCGGGCAGTTGAAGCCCTGGCTGGGGACGTCAGGACCAGAGGCAAGATGGAGGTGTAGAAGCAGGAACAGGTGCAGGGCTGAGGGTCCAGTAGCAGGCAGTCGCAGGGTCAAGGAGCAAGGCAGAGGCGAAGGTCTGGGAGTCAAGGAGCAAGGCGTCGGCAAGGCAAATGTCCAAGGGTCGAGGATCAAGGCGTCGGCAAGGCGAGGGTCCAAGGAGCAAGGCGTCGGCAAGGCAAGGGTCCAAGGAGCAAGAGGCCAGAGGCAACCAGGCAGGGATAGAGTTGCTGTGGCTAAGAGCTGAAGGGAAATGCTGAGCTTTTATCCCTCCCAGCCCCTGCCACCAGGTGCAGTGAGATATCAAGTGGCCTCATCTGAGTGATTACTCCTTGCCTCTCCAGCACCAGCTGAGGTCTTCACCTGAGTGGCCACTCCTTGCTTCTCCAGCACAAGCTGAGGCAGGCCCCAGTCCTGCAAAGCACTACAGGCCCCAGAGCCTGACTCCTGCCCATACTCCTGACAGATATTATATTCAATTTGCATTTAAAGGTGAATCTATTAAATCTGCACTTTCCAAAACAGTACGAGAACTGAAAAACAGCCACTTGGGTCCACTTGGAGAGAGACACCATTGAAAACACCCTCTTTTCTCCAAAACAAACTAAATAAAGTCTCCACAACACAGAACAGGTTCACACAGCGTGGAAGGGAAAAGTAATCAAACTATCCCCATCCCCATCCCCACTAACTCCCCTGGCCTATCACCCACTATTCCAACACGCATCACAAATTCTCCAGATAAAAACCTGGCAAGTAAAAGGCCTACACTGGCTAAAAGATTTATACAAAAACAACAAACCCATACCAAAACAAGAAATGCAAAACAAACTAGGGGACACCCAAATACCTTGGCTAACACAGCATCAACTGCATACCTTCTTAAACAATCCAGCAGTAAAATCAGCAACCACTATGCCCTTAACCAAAAACCTTCTTCTGACAGCAGAGGGACACTGGAAAGGGATGGTATCCACAATATACAAAATACTGCTCCAAAATCCCACAACCCGCCCCCTTGACACAATCAAAGAACAATGGGAGCACCACGTAGGCTGTGAAATTAACCCCACCCAATGGACTAGAATGTGGTCTAAACTTCCCTTTAAGTCCATATCAGCCAAAAGAAGGGAACTCACTCTGAAACTCACTAACAGGTGGCACTTAACACCAAGGAAACTGGCACTGATATGCCCAGGAACCTCACGAAGATGTTGGAAAGGCTGCATCTCCACAGGCACAAACCTCCACACACGGTGGGAATGCCCTAAAATCCAACCCTTCTGGATAGCAGTCGTATAAGAGATATGCAAAATAACTAAACAGGTATTAGAACTCACCCCAGAACTGGCCCTACTGAACACCTTCCAAGGTGATAATGACCACTCACATTATACAGAGCTGATAACCCACCTACTCTCAGCAGCCAGAAGCCTCATAGCCAGACACTAGAGAGACCTGTCAGGAGTAAACATGGACCAATGGTATCAAATTGTATGGGAAACATGGACCAATGGTATCAAATTGTATGGGAAAAGCGAACCAATAAACTGAAACTGACACAGGGACAAATAGAAAAGGATGCCTTCACCCCAGAATGGTTCTCCTTTATCACATACACAGCCCAACAAGAGAAGAACCAGAATCCACCGACAGCATACAAATCAATCTGATTTACTTGACCCAACAAGCCCTCCCCTCGCACAAATGCAAACAAACCCCACTGCAGACAACCACAGACAACCAACCACACCCTGCCCCCCCAATACCTCTCACTACCAAGGAAATGTAATAAATGAATAGAAAGAGAACCTACCTAGTTGATGCTGAAATAAAACCCCACACGTATGCTATATAAAAGAATATAAGCCTCACCACACCACCCCTCCTCTCCCCCACCCTCATACTGTACTGTACTCAACACTAATGTCTCACAACAAATAAAACTGGTTTATAAGAAAGACTATACAACCTAAAAAAGAAACAAGGTATTACTTTTGTAGACCAAGAAAACCTCTAATAAAATTTTTTTAAAATTAAAAAGTGCTAAATTGGCTCCACGAGAGTGTTTACACCACACTGAAACTAGACAGAAGGTTGTAAGTTGCCCATCTCTGATCTGAATGGAACACAGTGTGGTAAAACATCTTTATGTGGCTTTAAAATTTCTCTGTTCTCTTTTCCCTGTTGGATGCTTTGGAACAAGTAAGGCTGTGCATCTATCTGAGGCCCCTGGTGCTTGGTTTTCGGTGATGACCAAATTTTAGGACCAGTGAAATTAGGTTTGGTTTAGAAATGCTTCATATCACAGTACAAAACAGCTCTGTATGACTGACCGAAGCAAGAGACTCGCCTGTAATGGAATGGATGCCTTAAGCACTTACTTTCCAGAAGAGTGTAATCACCTTATAATCATGTAATTGTGATGCTGTATAATTAACTTTCAATCCTTCTGATATGGATGATTTCCATAATGTTCAAAATTATTTTCTGCTGTCTTTTAATTATGTTAATATTCATCAAAACCTAATAATATTTCATTCATTAGGAACTGAGTTGAATGTCGAAGGGGCTGTACATACACATTGTGTATGATTTGTTTCTCCTGATTTGCCAGCTCTGGGTGCCCAGTAGGTGGGATGACTGGTTAAATGTTAAGTATTAAGGTAACACTTTTGGCTGTTTTCTCAGAATGCTGCCAGAGGATGTTGGAGCAAAGTTGGTTGGTTGGTTTAAATAGAAATGCCAGGCTCAATACCTGCCATCTCCCCTGGAAGCAAGTCCAGTTCCTCAACACTGAATACAGTTGTAATTCCTCACTGGAGGAGCAAATACCATGTGCTCAAAGGAACACCATTATAGATTATTGCTTAATAATGATTTCTTTAAAGAAGAGCCCCTGATAGAAGGCAGTTTTCTTAATAGATGGGAGAGGGCTTACAATATCAAGAGCATGGTTTTGGTCTCGGGCTGGATGGGGGACCCAAGATAAAAACCATACGCCCCTCCCCATCTTTCCAGTTGAGCTTGCACAAGTAGGCATGGAGGTGGGAACCATGCCCCTTTCACTTGCTTCTGAATGCTTATATAGACTTTACTTCCCAGTGACTACAGTTTAGAGCATGCCAAGTCAGAAAGACAAGGCTAGGTTACTTAGGAACCAATAATGGTAGGACTGCCACCGTCATACCCACCTTGTGCATTTGAAGTTTCTGATTGACTGCAGTTGGAAACAGGGTACCATTCTGGATGGCCCCTAGGTCCAGCAAGCATCTTCTTATGCTGTGTCTACACAACAAAAGCCTGCAGGTTGATTTGCTGTCAGCAGAGTGCTGATAAGCAACATAATCATGCAATCTGAGCACTGGTGGAAGAGGGCTGATGCACAACATCTGCCCCCAATGGTAGCTCAGTTTATCCCTCTGCTATTTGTTGTCTCATCTGTCATGCTGGAGTTGCAACTCCAAGCAGTGGACACACATACAATCTAAATAATTCCTCGGCCTAACCTGTCTTTTGGTATTGCCAGATTCACTAGACTGTTATGGTAAGGTAAAAGTAAAGGGACCCCTGACCATTAGGTCCAGTCGTGACCGACTCTGGGGTTGCACGCTCATCTCGCATTATTGGCCGAGGGAGCCGGCGTATAGCTTCCAGGTCATGTGGCCAGCATGACAAAGCCGCTTCTGGCAAACCAGAGCAGCACATGGAAACGCCGTTTACCTTCCCGCCGGAGCGGTCCCTATTTATCTACTTGCACTTTGATGTGCTTTCGAACTGCTAGGTTGGCAGGAGCTGGGACCTAGCAATGGGAGCTCACCCCGTCACAGGGATTCGAACCGCTGACCTTCTGATCAGCAAGCCCTAGGCTCAGTGGTTTAACCACAGCGCCACCTGGGTCCCAGACTGTTATGATGAACAGTTTAAAAGCGGAACAATTCCAAGTAAAATAGCACCTTGTTCTGTCTTTGTTTCATCCATGCCTTGACACTGCCCAGACCTATGTTAACTAAAAGAGATTGGCATGTTGGGTATGTTCAAAGGAATCCTCAGCTATATTGCCTGTGTTTACGCTGATGGATCACGGGTGCCTTAGAAACATAGTAGAAATAAATGAAATAAATAAATGCATGGGGAGTTAATTAGATTACAGAGTCAAATATTATATATATTGGCAAAACAGGTAAGAAGCTACTTCTTAGTACATACTCCCTGCACACAAATGCTGTATTTTGAATTTGTTGAACTAGATGGGCCATTGGCCTGATCCAATCCAAGAGAAACCCACACTTATTGGATCTTCCCATCCACTCAGTATAAAGAGAGGTTCTATATCTCCAGAATTTGGAGGAGTGATGCTCTGTTCTCTCCCTTTACACTGATTGACTGACACATCTGCCTGACACATAGCAGATGAATTGGAAGGATTGTCCTGACCCTCTCATCAACTGAGATATATCACAAATGAATTAGGGTGGCAGGTTCTTCACTTCCCACCAGTCTAAAAGATCTCAAGTTTCCCTTGGTGCTTTGGGTTTTCCCTAATGCAGAACTATATTATGCCAGGTTTGAGGGAGAGAGATTAAGCAGGAATAAGAGACTGTAGGACTTGTCCACCTTGACATATGGGATACCTCACCATAAGAAATCAGGAAGAGTCATGGTGCATCAGGCCAAAGGAGACCATCTGGTCTAGCTAGCATCCTGTTCTCACAGTGGCCAACTAGTTGCCCCAGTGGGAAGCTCACAAGCAGGACCTGAATGCTACAGCATTCTTCCCACCCATGGTTCTAAGCATGGTTATTCAAAGCCATATTGTCTCTGGCAGTGGAAGTAGAAAGCAGACATTATGGCTTGTATATTCCATGAATTCATCTGATCTTCTTATGAAGCCGCCCAAGTTGGTGACCATCACTACCCTTTCCACTTTTCTCCAATTCAATGCCCAAATCACTTTGTGGGTAGTTTTTGCACAGTACAAATTCACAGAGAATAATTCTTGTAGGAAAAAGTCTACATCCAAAGGAGAATGATGGGAGCACTATATGCATTGTTCATGTTGTCAGGGCTACTTTTCTATAAGGAAATTTATGGTGGGTAAGGAAAATCAGTGGGTAAGGAAACTCAGTGGGTAAAAAATGACAGCAATGCAGCAATGTCAGTATTGATGTGCTCCCTCCATGGATGAGACCAGGGCTTATGGAGTGATTGAAATGTGGGTAACAGCTTACTGGAAAGGTTCATACAACTAGGAATCCAGAATGCATCTTCACCTACAGAAACAAGGCCAATACAAGACAGTCCCTTCTCTCCTCTGCATCTCTTAGAGAAGCAGGGCAATCACTGTTTCTACCTGATTCCTGATTAGCAGTTTGCTCACATCCCTCTCACACTAAGCATATTCCACTTTCTTTGTCTAAGGTGCTGAATGGCTATGAATAGTAAAGACAGACTATCTTTAATTATTTTTTAAATTATTAATGGTTTTGTTAGATCCCTTCACTTTTTACATTATATTTTCACTAATGTGAGTTAAATAAAAATGTACTTGATGTTTCCAGGGAGTTTCTCCCCTCCCTCCCTCCCATGCATTTTTCATCTTTTCATAACATCAGTTCAAATTCTATGAGCCATAAAAGTTGGATTGTGACTCTGAGCAGCGGATAGTCGGGTACCACTAATGAATGCAAGAGGGGCTGGGGGATTTGGGGGACTGCTAAAACACACACACCAATACACAAACCCCCATTCCAGCTCATAGCACCGGTTTGATGGTTTTCTTTCCATAGTCCAAAAGAAGGTACTGGTCGCTCTCTTGCAAGCTTCGAAACTCCCAGTCACCACCACCAAACTCCCACTGAGGCAGAGCCTCAGGGATATCCAGAATGCCAGAAAGTCAGAAGGGGGTTCAAAGGAGCCCACTGTGTTTCGCAGGGCAGCGAGCTTTCTAGTCAAACAAAATTGGTTCTTATTCTGTTCTACGGAAGACTTCTTTGGAACTCTAAAGCTTGCACTGCCCAGCAGTCTGACTTCTCCATCCTCGGAACCGTTTCGATGTATTTAGACCGTCTCACTCCCTGTCGAATTCCTAAGCAAATGAAACGGCTGCCAAGAAGAACAAGTAAAACAGACTTGCGGCTAAACTGAAATTCCAGCATAGGGAAGAACCATATATTTGGTGGTGGCCGCGGCAGCGGGGGTGTCCTCTGTTTAAAAATCACTTTTATTTTATCCTTTAGTTATCGGTGAGAAATACTTAGTCAAGTGCTAAATGGCTCCGTAAACAAGAGCATGTAGGTACTCCCTAAGATTTAGAATGAAGTCCAGTAATGAGCAGTTTACGAATCCAGCGTGTGTGTGTGTGTGTGAGAGAGAGAGAGAGAGAGAGAGAGAGAGAGAACCAAGTTTAAATGCATACAATTCAACGCAAACTCTCCCCAGAACTCCCGGATAAATTATGCAGAGGGATTTCTGGATTTCTTTCAAGTAATTAAGTTTCGATTTCTTGCATTTCTGTTAGTGCCAGGAAGCACAAGGCGCCACGGATTGCAAAAAAGCTTCATTGATTGTTCCGTGCTTTAAGTTTGATTTCGTGACTTGACTTAACTTCGGGAAAGGTACATTCACCCGCCAGGGGAAAGTCATCAGGGCACACCGCTCTCACTGCCCCGCCCCTGGTAAGGGATTCATTCAGCTTCGACCGTGAGGACGCCTCTGAACTCGGAGGAACTTGCTTCAGGGCAAAAGTCAACAGGAGGACGCCGTAAACGTTGAATATGGCAAAGGTGCATATAGGGCAATTTGCTCAGGAAGGGGGGGGCGGTGTTTGGTCCTTCATACCTGGATTTTGGCTGCAATTTGAGAAGGTAGGCATGAGGAGTCACAGGTGAACTCGTCAGTGTTTAGAGATGGCAAAATAATTTCAGTAATCTGAACTCTGTCCAGGGAGACTAATCATTACGGATTTCAGCATAGATTAAATATTAGCAGAATTTATTCCTTATTTGGCACTTTACAATCTGATACTATGTTTTCTCAAAAGTAACCCGCTGCACTGAATTCAGTCGGACACAGTCCCAAGTAACTGTGCGTGGGACTACAGCTGTGCAGTGCAATCCTATGCATGTTTATTCGGAAGCCCCACCGGGGCCAAGTTTACAGCCAAGGAAGCCTGCATAGATTAGAACTGCAGACTTAGGCTGCAATCCTAAACACACTTCCTTTGAACCCAGTGGGACTTGAATCCGAGTGAATGTGCATAATTAATGTGGGTGTAACTGCTTCGCAACGTCTTCAAAACCTTCCCAGAAAGTCTGTGAAATAGATCGCTATTATACCCATTTATCAGCAGGTGCTCCGAGACTCACACTTTGTGGCTCTTCCCACGGCTGCCCAAAAAGTTTATGGCAGAAAAAAAGTTCAAACTTGAGCCAAGTCCCCCCCCCCGCCTCGTTGACCATTTCCTACTTGTAAAAGGGGGGGATGACCTGCCCTGGAACCTCCAGTGGACCCAATGCTCAACTATGAACTTGAACTCGGACCTCTCCAAGTCCCGTTCAAATCGCAGGTTCTCAATAGGAAGCGGGGGGCTATTCTAAGCAAGCCTTCGGATTTCCATGCAGAAGCAGCAGAACAGACAACGAACAGCCCATTCCTGTTTTCTCGATCTCGGCTGTGTTAGCTGTTAGTATCCTGCGAGGCAACACTTGACCTGAACAAGCTCCACTCGGTGCTAGTTTAATATTCCAAGGTGTCTTCAGGTAACAGCACCTTGAGAGGATGCTTCTGGCCTCAGCGTGAACCGGCGTGTTGGGCGAGGTGGTTCTCTTCAGGATTACTCCTGTTTATGTTTTGTGCGCGCGCGCGCAAGGAAAGGATGGAGCGCGACGGATCTCCTGCGGGTTGGAAGGCGGTGCGCAGCTTATTTGCTCTCATTTCGCATTTGCCAATAGGAAGAGAGCACTGCGCTGTCCAGGGTCCTGACTCCTTCCAAAGTTCTCCCTCACGTCAGGCAGAGACTTCCGAGCGCAGCTCCGACTCTTTCACCAGACAGTAACTGTCATCACCTGGCAGCCGTGCCGCGCAACATTCCTCCCCATAGGATTGTCGGTGTTAGGCAAAGAAAATGAGCAAATTATTTGAATAAATCATCTCAGAGCAGGTTTGTTGACCGGGAAAGCCGGGCTGAGCGGGGTGGGGGGAGGCAGCGCCAGACGAACATTCCCGTGCACTAAAATGAAATGGAGGTGCTAAGCAATGTGTGTTCATTAATATAAAACAGGGAGGGCATCGGACAATCGGGCAGCGGCATTTTCGATAAATAACTGCCCTAGTCATAACCGAACTCTCTATTCCTTGCTGAAAAACAAAGGCAGAGCTTCCTAAAGTATAGCCTGCATCTTAATGGATTAAAATTTCATCTGGCGCATTAGGTTCGGTAAAATATGAATGCGTTGCTTTAAATTTTAATCATAAATCAGAGCAGGGATACATGAGAGGCGACAGTGATTTCTCCCCAGATGTCTGCGTGGGTCAGGCAATGAAAGGGGGACTCTAATTTTATTTAGGCAAGTCCATTTGTGCGCAGAGCCTGCAGGAAGACTAATGGCTTTGGAAGGCTCGCGAAGGCAGCCTTGCGCTGGTACCCGAGGGCTTGACGCTGCTCTGGGACAGCTGCATTTCACATCTGTCTGAGGCCAGTCCGTGGCAGAAGCTGCTGTTAGACAAAGAGGCCTCCAAATCCAGAAGCGCCCAAGGACTCTCTGATGTGGGGAACCCAACCTAATTTCCTGCTTGGGGTTTAAAAACAATAACATCTTCAACATGCAGAACAACATATTCCTTTTGGAAGGCAAATTGTTAAGTCGTGGATACGTCGTCAGTTCAACCCCAATCAGATTCATGATGAGACAACAGTCCCCTCTTTAGACCCCCGAATTCTCCTACAACTCTGTTTTCTCATGACTATCCAAGAGAACCTTTCCCAAGCATTTGACATCCCATCCAACGAACAATTTCCCACTGATCTTAGAGAGGCCAGGAGTCAGGGCTCGACCCTTTCACAGAGGTCAAAGCGCAAACTACATAACATTATCTGGTGCGCATCTGTTCCAGAGTATTTTGTGGTGACTAATAGATTTTAAAATGTTTGCAAGGTTAGCACCTTGTTTACGTTGTCCGCTTTTGCCTGACTTTTGTCACGTGGGCTTGAAGGAAACTATATGAATGGTGACTTGGGTTTTTTGTTTGTTTGTTTGTTTCTATCTGTTTTCTCACGGAGAAAAAGGGGTTTATAGCTACATATCAGAACTACAGACGAATCTCTGTTTAATGACAAGAATTCCATTCCCCAGCAGAATTGGGCAGCTTAAGTCTCATTTGCTTCAGTAGGATTTGTCCCCACAACTATACACAGGATAGCAGACAATATAGGTCGCATACTGTTGAGGGGAGAAGGTTTTGCTGAAAAGAGCGTGAATGACTAATCTACATTAGTATCGCGGATTTGGTAATTTCCCTTCTGCCCAGACCTTTGGAAAAGGAGGCCTTGGAGACTGCAGTGTTTAAATAATCTTAGCTAAACGTAGCACCAAACAAAGTTTGCCCACTTATTTCACGAGTGTTCCCTTTATTTCATTAATATATTATAATCCCTTATTTACCATAGGAAGTGGTGACAAGTGTTTAGCATTTTGGAGATCAGTTGTCAGTTGCTATTAAAATCAAGATTAATTCATATTAACGATATGCATTCTCAGTTCTCCCATGTGACAGCATACATTAAAACAACTAGTGCAAGTAATTAAACCCAATACAGGGGGTTAAATATTTTTAAAAGAGGGTTTTTAAACTCAAAGTTCACTTGAGAGCTAAGTACTAAATTGAGAATGCCCTGTTAATTATCTGTTAGAAAATTAGAAGATAATTTGATTTGAGGTCTATTTGGCTGATTTGTGGGAAGCATAATTGTCCTCAGCCTTTGTTTTTTATTTTCAATAGTATCCCGAAATGCAATGTTAAACAGCTATTGCCTGCTTAGGATTCCTCTACCTGTAACACGAATATGGAATATGACTGGCCAGTCCAATGGCTGATGGCTAGAGAAACCAGCTTTCCACCTCTGCCCTTCAACTGTCCCTTGTAAACTTTTCAATGAAAATACAAAAATATTATCTACAGATCTTTTTATTAGGCGTTTGAGATGCTCAATAGTTTAGACTAATTAGACAAGCCAAAAGCCTTTTGAAGATTAAGCAAATTGGACAACCCTTGTTAATTAGAACATAATTTAAAGTTTGAAATTATATCACTGATGAAGTAGCCTAATTAGTATGACGATATGTTAATGGCCTACCGAGACAGCCCTGTGGAGGTCTGACACGAACTCCTTAAAGGCTTGCAAGAATCTGCTCCCTTTCTATGTTGCCATTAATAAAAGATTTCTATAGACTTCAGCCTTTCAACGGTTACATACAATTTATAGTACACACAATGCATTAGCCCATAGTGCTGCTCCGTGGTTTGCCTTTTTTTTTTTACTATTATGAAAACTAATAAATTCGTCAAGCTGAATTAAGCATACAAATCAGATGAGGCATAACAGATTACATATTGAAGCGCTGTGTCTCCCGAGCCTAAATGAAATTTCAATCTAATAATTCCTTCCTGGCCCGGCCATAATTTGTTTAGAGATGTTGTTCCACTCCTTTCCAAGCGCTGTTCGCACAATAATTAAATGATACTCAAGCTTTTAACTTTGATTTATTTCATTTCTCTGAGCTGGCGACAGTGAGAGCTGATACAATGGATTTTTATTTTTATTATTATTATTTCCCTGAAAATTACAAAGCCTATCGTTTGGGGTGAGAAACCTGCTGGAGCCGCCAAGTGTAAAATTAAGGCACACAAAAGGGCCAGCTGTATTGAAAAAAGTCACTCAGCAGCCTCTCCCCCTCTTTTACACACCCACCCACACCTATATATATATTTTTTAAATATGAAACCCATCCATCATAAAACTGACAGAGCCAAGGAACTGGCTGGTCTCAGAACTGAGCCCATCATGCGGCTTTGGGTGGCACTAAGATGCCGGATTGCAAGAGATGAAAGAGGAGGATGGTCTGAACATTTCGGGGCATCTCCTCCCCCTAGTGTCACTTTAGCCTGGAGAGGCCCATGGCACCCGTGGAAATCCCACGTGGAACTCCTGCATGAGGCCAAGCGGAAAAGCAATGGCACGAGAGAGACAGACAGGCTGTTGGCTGGCAGGGACCAGAGCCATCAGCTGGTCCCAGGCTCTGCTCTGCCCCGCCCTTCGCACCCCCTCCAGCAAGCAGCTCCTTCTCCCGCAGCGCCTGGCCCCTGGAGGCGGGCAGCTCCATCCAGCCTGCAGAGCGCGACGCAGGAAACGGCAAACAAAGGTGACGGTGCGGGGGAGCGACCGAGGGGAGGCAACGGCACCACCCTCTGGCACGCGCCCACTTCGGAGGAGGAGGAGGAGAGCGGCAGGATTCCAATTCCCAAGAGCCACCGCGGTAGGATAGAAACCAGGCGCCAGCGGCAACTCAGGGGAGTTGTGCCAGTCAGTCTCTGGGGTAGCGGATGTGTGGCGTGGCGTGTCCTCCTGCTGCACCTGCGCAGTGAAGTCTCTCTGGGCAAACTGCCCCCCCACTCCGCGGTGGCTAATGAATGATAATAACTCGAAGGGAAAGGATTTCACCATTTTCCAGACCCCTCCTTCCCTTCGCTCTCTCCGCCTCGTGGAAGAAGAAGGATGGACAGACTTGTCTCTCCCCACCCCCCTCGCGACAACATTGCAACAGCCCCTACCAGGGAGCTGCCTCAACGTACTGTATAAACACAAGCCAAGGGAGATAGATACGTTAGATTATATTCACACACACATTCACAGCACTGCTCTATGGACTCCGCACAGAGGCAGAAAAAAGCGCGATCAAATATGTCATCTACATACAACTATAGTAAACACTTTTATCCGAAACCACAGAGCTCACCTCCCAGGACAGTAAAGTTCAATCCACATCTCTCTCTCACAGAGACACAAATACACACACATTCTGCCATGCTTCGAAACAGTCCGCTCTCTCCTCCGTCTTTCAGCCCCACAGAAAGGACCACGACGTGGCCTCACGGGGACCCCCGCTCTCTCCAACAACTAGGTCTCCCTCACTTGTTCTCCACAGGACATTTTCTCTCGCACTTTTCCACACCGTGTTCCCTCACACACACATTTTCCTTCTCCTCTCCACACATTATCCTGCCAACATATTTGTGATTATATCCCTTTCAGGTCCCTCTTAACATTCTTTCTCTCTCTCTCTCTCTCTCTCTCTCTCTCTCTCTCTCTCTCTCTCTCTCTCTCTCTCTCTCTCACACACACACACACACACACACACACACCTAAAACAATCCCTCGCTCCCACCTCCGTCTCCCTCCCCGAGCTTCCTCCTCGCGTTCCACCAGCCCCTTGCTCGGCAGTCGCACGCGCACGCTCTCTCGCAGGACGCATGCGTCTCGCCCTGTCAGCCCCGGCTTCGCCCGCGTCCAATGGGCGACGAGCAGAGAGAAACAGAGGGAGACAGAAAGACTCGCTCAGCCCAGTTACTCGGAGGTCTCGCTTGCTCGCGCTAGGCACCTGCCAGGCCAAGGTGTGCTGCAGCCCAACGCTGAGGCGGCGTCCCAGCCGCCGAGGAAGGAACAATAGGGCGAGGCTAGAGCGCTCCTCCAGCATTTCCCCCCCTTTTTGCTGCTGGGCGGGCAGGGAGGGGAAGCCGGCGGCGAAGAAAGAAGGCAGCGCTTCGGGGCTCTTGCTCCAGTTTGAGCAACAGCTGCCGGGGCTCCAAGCTGAGGGAGGCTAGGCTGGGCGGGGAGCGGGCTTCTTGGGGCGCCGGGAGCAGCGGAGGGCGGGCGGGACAAGGGGGGCTCTGGCGCTTCAGGGGGAGGCGCTGGGGAGGAGAAGGAGGGGCGCTGAGGAGAGGAGAGGAAGGCAGGCAAGGAGGACTAGCAGGGAAGGGGCAGGAGGAGGAGGAGGAAGGGAAGGGACTTTCCCCAAAGAGTTGGGGGGGTCCTAGTGACAAGGCAGCGAGAGGGGGGGCAAGGCGAGTAAAAAGCCAGCGGCGAGGCGGCTGAGGGGGCAGTTTGACGGCGGAGAGTGGCGAGAGGAAGAGGCTTCGCCGAAGGGGCAAGCACAGGACGCGAGAGCCGGCGAGGCGCCTCAGTCCGACGGGGCGGTGGCGGCGGCCGCTGAGGCAGCAACTTCTCCTCGCGCCTTTTCCCGCCTCTTCGCCTCTTCGCGTTTCCCGCCGGCTCCTGGCTGCTCCCCACCCCGCCGGCCACCATGATGATGATGTCGCTCAACAGCAAGCAGCCCTTCGGCATGGCGCACGGAGGTGGTGGCGGCGGCGGCCTCCACGAGGCCAAGTACTCGGCCCTGCACTCCTCGTCGCCGTGCACCTCGTCGGCGGCCGCCTCCGTGCCGTCGGCCAGCTCGCCCAGCATCTCTAACGCCGGCAGCGGGGGCGGGCGCAGCAGCGCGCCCAGCAGCACCACCAGCAGCAACAGCACCTCGGAGGCCCTGCGCCGCGCCTGCCTGCCCACCCCGCCGGTAGGTCGCTCCGTCGCTCCCGAGTGAGGGAGCCGGGCGGGAAGGGTTGAAACGGGGCAGCCTAGGGGCCGGCATGTTTATTTCATGGCCAGGCAGCAAATCAGCCCCGCGCGCCTCCCGCCCTCCCCAAACTCAGCGCAGTCTTCCAAGGGGCTGCCATGAATTTTTACGACCTGCGATGCTGCTGCCGAGCCGGGCTGGGGGTAGGGGGTGATGGTGAGCGTCAGAGAGAGAGAGAGAGAGAGAGTTGCCTGACTGCCCTCCTGCTTCTTTCCCCTTCTTTCTGCCCTCCTTCCTTTCCCACTTTCTCTTTCCTTCTTTCTTTCGTCCCTCTTCTTCTTCTCTGCCTCTCTCCCTCCCTTTTTCCATACCTTTCTTTTTCCATTTCTCTCCCTCTTTCCAGCTCTCTCTCTTTCCCTATTTCTATCTCTCTTCTCTCCTCTTTCTCTCTTTCTCTCTCTCTCTCTCCTCATTTCCCTCTTTCTAGCTCTCTCTGTCTCTCTCTCTGTCTCTCTCTCTGAGCAGGGCTGGGCTGCCTCGGATGGCACCCCGAGGAGCAAGGAGGCGAATTCCCTCTTGGCAGCAGTAATGTGTGCCTTCTATTTGCAATTGCAGAGCAACATCTTCGGCGGTCTGGACGAGAGCCTGCTGGCCCGCGCAGAAGCCCTGGCTGCGGTGGACATCGTCTCGCCCGGCAAGAGCCACCACCACCACCCGCCGCACCACAGCCCCTTCAAGCCCGACGCCACCTACCACACCATGAACACCATCCCTTGCACGTCGGCCGCCTCCTCCTCCTCGGTGCCCATCTCCCACCCCTCAGCCCTGTCCGGGAGCCACCATCACCACCACCACCATCACCACCACCACCAACCCCACCAGGCGCTGGAAGGGGAGCTTTTGGAACACATCACGCCGGGGCTGGCGCTGGGTGCCATGACGGGCCCCGACGGCTCGGTGGTCTCCACGCCGGGCCACGCTCCCCACATGGCCAGCATGAACCCCATGCACCAGGCGGCTCTCAGCATGGCCCACGCCCACGGGCTGCCCTCGCACATGGGCTGCATGAGCGACGTGGACGCGGACCCGCGGGACTTGGAAGCCTTTGCCGAGCGGTTCAAGCAGAGGAGGATCAAGCTGGGGGTGACCCAAGCGGACGTGGGTTCGGCCCTGGCGAACCTCAAGATCCCCGGCGTGGGATCCCTAAGCCAAAGCACCATCTGCAGGTTTGAGTCGCTCACCTTGTCCCATAACAACATGATCGCCCTCAAGCCCATCCTACAAGCCTGGCTGGAAGAGGCGGAGAAATCGCACCGGGAGAAGCTCACCAAGCCGGAGCTCTTCAACGGGGCAGAGAAGAAGAGGAAACGCACTTCTATCGCGGCTCCGGAAAAGAGGTCCCTGGAAGCCTACTTCGCCATCCAGCCGCGTCCTTCCTCGGAAAAAATAGCGGCCATCGCGGAGAAATTAGACCTCAAGAAGAACGTGGTTCGGGTCTGGTTCTGTAACCAGAGACAGAAGCAGAAACGGATGAAATATTCCGCTGGGATTTAGAATCTTTGGAAACCTTTCTGCTTAGAATTTTTTAAATAAAAAAAGACCCAGAAAAGTAAAATAATAAGTAAACACTAACATTTCAAGGAGACTTTTCTCCTTCTATTTCCGGAAGAGAAAGGAAGAGGCCAGAGTTCATCAAGAGGGTCAGACTGAGACAAACACACACACACACAGAGAGAGAGACAGACAGACAGAGAGAGAGACTTTGACTGGAGAAGTAAACTGTCAAGTTGAGAAAGCTGGCAGCAGAAATCATTGGACTTGAAAGCTCAGACTTTTTGAGCAGGCATCAAAGACAGACTGATTGTGTGAAAGCAGATAAGAAATCTTTATAAAGGACCGAAGACGTATCAAGTAAGAGTTGTTTTTATTCTTAAAGACATCGTCTTTGTTCAGATGTAAGAGTACCCTTTGCAGCTATTTTTCAGGAAAAATAATAATAAACCGATTAGAGAGACTGAAACTTTAATCTAGAGTTGAAACTTATACCATAAGAGAGGCTTCTCAAAAGTATTTTGATTTTTTTAAAAAATAAGATGGCGGGTTTTCTGTGATTACACTGCATATTATAAATATATATATATTTTTACTGTGGCTATTATCTGTTTCCTTCTCTTAAGTGACAATGTGGAAGGAAAGCGCTGATCCTGCTGTGTTCACAGATCTTTTAAGAGCTATTATTAGATTACTGCCAAACAATCCCTTGTAAATTATTGATTTATCTCTCTAGTAACTTCATTTTGTGCTCATCCTAATTAATTGCACCTCTTTCATCAAAATCTAGATAAAAAAAGTTAAAAGGAAAAAAGTATGGTTAGTGTAAATTCATTATTTTCCGTTGGTTGGTAGCCATTACGAACTTTAAACGTTTTATTACTATTTGAAAAGGAGGAATCCTTTTGGCCATCTGTATATTTTCACCTGAATTGAAACTGTTTCTCCAGCAAATATTTGTAAGGCGTTCTCACTCTATAGTGGCTGTCCTGCGTTGCTTGTGTAGAATGACTCACTTGTCCAAGGAGGTATTTGTTGACTGCGTTACATATTTAATGGGGGGATTCCCCAGATCGTCCCCACCACACGCTGCTTAAAAAGATGCCCCTTGAGTAGGCGACAGGGTGGTGGGTTCTGTTGCTTTTAGATTTCCTTTCATCTAAGTAGCTATCTGTTCTAGATTTCAACGCTATTTCTCCTCAGTGTTCGGGTCTCCTAGTTACTCTTTATTTCCTTTGATTGCTAGAGGGTCTTTTTCTCTCTCTTTTGCATTATTTTTGGAGGTTTTGTTTGTAGAAAAAGCCAAAACGATATTAGGGAGAGAGAAGGAGAGGGAGAGAGATCGGGCGCGCAAGAGATAAAAGGGAGAATGCACTGTTTGTAAATTCACATTGTTCGGTACAACTCTTTTGAAACAAACCCTCCCCGAGGTACTTAGATTGTGGTACCGTTGTGTATTGTAAATAATTCATTCAGAATTGACGCACATACAGTTATATTCTTACAGATTTCGCTGCATTGTTGTTATGTTCGAAAGGCTCCTTGAAGTCCTACTTCTGTACATTATGACGATTTCTTTGGTTTTGTTAATAGAAAGTTTATTTATTATGGTAATGTATTGATTTATTTAAAATGTTGTTGAATTGTCTTTCATTAAAAAAAAGATTTTAACGTTTTATTGACAAAAAAACCCTGTTTCCCGAGTTCCTTCCCCCCACTTTCGTAATTCGAACTCACTTCTTTGGAAACAGATTTCACTGGGATCAGTGGGACTTACTTTCAGTTCATTGGGTTTAGGATCAGCTAGTCAAGGTATGAGTTATTTCTTTGAGTAGTCCTTTCTATTGACCCAAAGTATTTCAAACTCCTGGCGTGTATTCAGACTAGGAGAGAACTGGATGATCCACAGATCTCTGTATTGGCATTTATTTTCTGGACCTTGCAAGGATTACTTTATCGCTTTACTCCTGTGCATCTTATGTAAATCTACAGCATTTCCTTGATGGGCTTTAGTGTATTGTGGCTGTAGATTGCCAGATTGCAAAAACCCGGGGCATGGAAAATGACTATGGAGCTCAGGGACTTTGGAAGGGAGCTATTCAATTAGCCCGTCTTCGTAGCTGGGCTCTGGGAATGATGACGAGGGCAGGTTGAGTCCCCAGAGCTCAGCGCCACCACCGCAGTGCCAAGCGCATAAGCAGCAAGATCAAGAGACAGACAGAACCGGGGAGGAGGAGAGGAGAGAGGGGGTGAAGAAGAAGAGAAAGGCTTGCCCGCTTATTTGTCCTCATTTCCTGTACTGCTTAAAGTGCTTCAAAGACATTGTGGGGGGGGGGATCAGCTGCAGCATCAGAGCTAAACAAATCTAACCAATAGCGGAGTCAAGATTCAAATGTAGGCTGCTGCAATCCTAAACAGACTTAATACGAAGTAGGCCCTACTGAGCACAGGCTACTTTCCGAATGAAAATGCACAGGGTTTGGCAGGTTAGGAGTGCAAAGGTTTCCACAAGATGTTTAGGTGGAGAACTTTTCATGTGCTCCTAACCTATAACAATACACAGTTCTGTGGGAAGACCGAATATGCCCCAGGGAAAGATCTGAAAAAAGGACAGCAGGTTTTCTTTCCCTCACCCCACCACCTACAGACAAACCGCTGTTGTAGCTCACCTTGGGTTTGATAAGCGGCCACGAATTGCCCCGGATCAAGAGCTAAATTTAAATGATGCCTTGCGATCAAAAGATCGCCCAGAAGGAGCTATATAAATACCCGACAGAACTATGCTGTCCTGAAAAAGAACTAGCAGCCCATAGAAAGCTTTGTATCTGGTGTTCTGTGTCTCCTTGGAATCAAACCGAGGTGTGCAAATTGGCAACCTTATTGCCTAAGGAGACACGTCTTTGATGTAGCGAGTTTGAAGGGGGCGGCGGGAGGGGGGGAGCTGTTTTCTGCTGGAATTTTAAGGCTCTGGTGAGCTTATCTACATTCCCCCTAAAATGGTGTTAGGATGATAAAATGAAGTCTTCTTGTCATTGCCATTCTGGAGCCGGGTCTGTGGCCTATGAGAGACTGGTCTGTGAGCAAAAAAAATGATTCCAACATTAAAAAAATATTTTATTTATTTTTTACATACAAAAGTTAGCGACTGGAAACAGCCTCACCACCCTTTCCTTTCCACCCTTTCTTCCGCCCACCTTTGATTTTTCGGTGACAATGATGATATTGCCACTGCAGCCGATCTGCTCCCTGCCGCCAGTGCTTTCAGCACCAAGGACAGCTCCTGGGCGCTCTCTTGCTCTCAGTTCAATCTTGCCAGTTTGCCAGAGGCTGTCTCTTCCCTTTCACAGAGGGAGACAGCGAAGAAGAGAGAGGCAATGAGAGAGGGGGGGGCGGCGGCGGCGGAATGAGCTGGGAAGGAGGGGTGGGTGGAGGAAGGGAGATGAATGTGGCAGCTTTTTGCTACTGGGACTCAGCAAACTAAACGAAGTTTCATTTGATCTTAGAAAATACGCTCACGTGCGAACCTACTGCAAATACGTTTAAGAAAACAAAATACCGAGAAAGGGGGAAAGATTTGCAACGGAGGCGCAAAATAATGGCAACGAAGCCACTTACTATTTTGAGCTGACACAAGTCCATAGGCTTTGTACATATGACAGAGAGAATAGAGGACGCCACCCCCCACCGCCGACAGTATAAGAGTTGATATCTCGTTGCTGAAATGATGCATCATATTATAATGGTGTAATTTCACCATTAATCGATCAAATAAATCTTTCTTCGCATTATGTTAATTCAGAGCCCTATGGTTCCAAGCACAAAGTATTTCTCTTTCATTTGCTTATTAGGTGTAATCAGGAAGCCATTCGAAGGAACTGTGTTTTCCTTGATCTCTTGTTTTTCTATGAATGCAGGTTCCTTGCCTGATAAACTGATATAGACAAAAAACAAACAAACAAACAAAAAACCCCTGATTTTGTAGGCTACAGTCTATTTCGATTTTCTAGAAAGTAGCGGCATCTGACGCTAAAAGGAAGAAGTTAGTCGGTTCTTTGTAACGCCACCTTTTAAGATTCGCCTGTCGGTACCGAAATATTATTATTGATACACTTTGAACGGCTAAGAAGTGCTTCCTAGGAGCCTGATAGTCTTTCAATCAAAGCAGATGGCCCATATGCTGAGATATATTTTTGACAACACTCAAAACAGCACAGCAGTTGCGGCTAGGGATAGTTGTTAAGACATGGAAATATGATCCTGGGGATGGAGTTGGCTGAGGTAGTTGACACAGAAAGTATAGATTGGAGTTGCGCACACACTTAAAAAAAAAAAGGAAACCAGTGCTTTGGACCAAGCGTTCTGAAGTTTTGTCTTTATTGGCAGGCAGCTTCTGTAATAGGGTTCCATTTTTTCCCGTTTCCACGTTAGGTCGGTCGATCAAAAAGGACACACACACAGTTGATGGGGGTGGGGATTGTCAACAAAGAAGCGGAACTTCAGTGCGCATTCCCTCTGCCTAGAACTGAGTTTTACCTACACATTTCTTCTGCAGCTGATTCTTTAAAACTGAAAGCTAAATCTATGAGGACAGAGTTGATGTTGGTGATAGTGACGATGAGCATTATGATTATTTTATTTTAATAAAAGTATCTCACGTCTTAATCCGGTGAGGATAGGAAAGGCAGCCTCAACATTAACTAGTAAATATTGTAGGTTTTTTTTTCAGGGATGGGGAGCGTCAGCGTGCCACAAATGTATTTTGGCAAGAAAGAATTCAGCAAAAGGCGCTGTCCAAAATATAGCCCTTTTAGTGATAATTTAGGGGTGGATGAAATATTAGCAGACCCCCTTATTTTTCGTTCTATGTGTAATGGGGGATCCTGTTCAGAAATCTTGCAACTCGGTTGAATCTGGAACTTGACTATAGCTCACAGTGAGGTAGAGCAAAGACGAGGAAGAAGAATGGCGACTGTACTGTTCAGCTCTGAAGACAGGACAAGCCCCGAAAAAGCACGAGCCCCAATACCTAAGGACTGTAGAGGAGGGGGTTTGTCCAGAGACCTGCGCAAGGCGAGACGAAGTCTTTGCACTTCCTCTTGGCCCTCTTAAATGAGCCATTCACTTAAAGGCTATTAATAAATTACACGGCGAATTATTAAATCCAGATAATTACAAGGAATAAGTAAGTAATCATTCGTTATCTCAGCTAATTACTGCGGGTCACAGTGAGGTGGAATGTGAAACTCTCCTCGGGAATTGAAATTAACTTCGCGCAGCGAGGCTTTGCTTGACATCCCTAGTCTGTAGGCGCGTGGCAGCTCCCCTGCGAGGGCGGCCTCGCTATTTAACTTGCAGAGAATGGAAATAAAATTAAGTGGCGATAATAAGAAGCTGCTTAGAAAGTCAAAACGCAGAGAGACAGAGACAGAGAGATTGCCTCTTTTTTTAAAAAAAAGTAATCTGGAAACACCAACCTTTACAGTCCTATATTTTTATATCTATATTATATGTGAGCTAGGCCTGGAAGCCGGAAAGTATCCTACGGTCACATCTTTAATCGCCTATTAAAGGCAGATGAAACCGGGGCGCCAAGATCTAGGGCGAAAGAGAGTCCTCCCTGCTTTCATACTGCAAAAGGGGGGGGGAGGGAAGGGCTCTTGGAACCGAGAGCGCTCAGGGAAGCAGCGTGCGCTTTGTTTTGAAGACAATAAAAGCCTTCATCTCGTAACTGCGAGAACCTAATGAGGGAGCAGTGTCGCCTCTTCTGTGGATCTTTCGCCAAATCTCGCCCAGAGCTAATGTCAGGATTCCCCACCATCACCTTATTCAACACGACCCCCGCCCCCCTCTTTAAAGCGTAAGTGTATTTTTGTAACGCCCAAATCTACAGTCCGCACTACTAGGTGATCACCTCCTTCCTTTCTCTACATCTAATGTTTAGCGCATGCACACACGCACGCACGCACGCACACGCTGGGGATGGGAAGAGCATGCTTTTAATCACATATTGGAGAAGAAAAAGGAGAAAAATCTGAGGCTTTTTATCAGTTGTAATTAGGTGGACAGTCTTCCTCCCCTTTCCTTGCTGAAGCCTGGGATGATAATTAAAATTTAATGAAGGCTGGGACTGGAGGGAGCCTCGTCTGGGGACTCTGGCATGGAATATTTTAACTGTACATTTACACCCAATGTCTGGTTTCAAAGACGTGACTGCTTTTAATCTCGAATTAGAAAAACCACAGACCTGAAATGAAACATTAGACACTTTTTCGGCTTCTTTCCCCTTCCTAGAGTCCTGTCACCAACGTGTTTCTCTTTTTTTGTCCAGTAACTCACTCACTCTCTCTCTCTCTCTCTCTCTCTCTCTCACACACACACACACACCTACCTCGCTTCTCCAATTACACGTGCGTTAATAATACATGGCTTTGATAGGGAACGGGATTCTGGTGCTTTTGGATTTTCTCGCTCTCTTTTTCTAAATGGGGTTAATGCAATATTAATCGGTTGCGGCTGTTCTAAGAATGCGCAGGGTTTTTCAGGAACAAATCGATGAAGGCTGGGGATAGCAAGAGCAAAGGCAACCTCTCTCCTTGCGGTGTAATCTCGCTTTCAAACGTTCTCAAAGCTTTGGGTGAGTAAGATTGTCAGTTCTGTTTGTGTTCCTTTGACGAGACGCCTGTTCGCGCAGGTAGAGCGAGCGAGCGAGGGAGGCGAGGCAGCGGCCTGGCCTTTAGCTCGTGCGCTGAGAGGCGGGTGGGTTGGAGGGAGAAGGAAAGAAGGAACGAGGGAACGCCTCTCCAGGCTTTGCTCTGCTGCTGAACATTAATCACAGCAAACCGCTCCCCCCCCCAACAGCAAAGTCCCCACCGCTGGGAGACCCGCAGCCCCCGGAACGAGGTAGAAGGCAGACCCAAAGCCTGTACAGCTTAGCTAACTGTCTCGCCGCCTTCGCCGTACTCTTTCCAACAAATGCCTCTCCACAAGAGACCCCGGCCCTTAAGTTCCCAAATCAGTCACTCAGAATTAAGGTCTGTTTTAAGCCCATTGCCTCTTAATAATCGCGGCCATTTGAATTCTAAGTTGGCCTCGCCATTTCCCTTCCAAGGAAATGCCCTGGAGAGCTCAATACATATATAATTTTTTTAAGGGTCATGAAACTTGCATATTCTTGGGCGAGAAAAAGCATGACTTAATTTGCGCCCTGGTCCCTTCCTTACTTCCAAGTCGGGGTTAAGAACGGTCAGTTTTAGGTCCAGATTCGTCAACATGCTTCCGGAATTAAACGTGGTCTGCATAGAAGGCTATCATTTACTGCTCTTGTATTCCGCCTTTCCTTTAAGGAAGTCAAGGCGGCGACTCCCCCCCCCCCGCACATTTCCTCACAACAACTTTGTGAAGTAGGTTGGACTGGAAAGTAGTGGCCCAAGGTCGCTCAATGACTTCATGGCTAAGAGAGGGGTTTGAGCTTGGGTCTCCAATCCGACGCTTCAACCACACTCTTGTTGCTGCGAGGTCTGTTGAAACACGGCATTTTCGAATGTGTATAGAGCTATGATAATCTCTTCTTCTTGGTTAACAGACACCTACCCAAGCTTCAGAGCCCTCTGAGATTACTCCCTGAGTAATTTAACTGCAGCTTTCTGATTTTACCGTCGTGTAGCAGACGGATGTGAAACCAACAAAATAGTCCTGGAGAGAGGACGTGACTACACGGTGACAACGAAAAGACAACTGTCTGGTGAGTTCATGGACAACTTCTGAGCGCTGTCTGAAGAGAAGGTAACACTCCATTCCTTTTCCCAAACGACACACCCCAAAGTCAAATGGAAAAGAACTGTTTGTGTGTTTGTTTGAAAGAATCCTGCAGGATTTGCACCCCTAAACGGTTAGTTGCTCTCTGTTTCTTAAACTTTGGTTGAACATTGTCTCGGATCTCCCCCTAATGCAGCAAGTTAATCCCGCCCTGCTGCATATATTCCTGCCCGACAGAGGCTGGCTTTAAATTAAACCAATGAGCCCCAGGCGGGAGCAGAACGGCGGAGGCGTAGCTGAGAAGAACCGGTGCAGAACCGCAGCCGGGGACAGCGCCATCCACTTTAATGAGAAAAGGAACCGGGCCTTGGGCATTAATAAGACAGAGATCACTGGTCACTCATTCATTCAAAGCTTGCGAGCCCTTCGGGGCAGAGCCTCTTAGCTCCCTCTCCCTTCAAAATAAATACTGTTCAGCACTACCATTGTCACCCCTCCCCCCACAACGGCTGACATAATACCATGTGGGGTTTGTAGCTCGGTCCTGCTTCAAGTATTGCAGTTGCCCTAGCTGTACAGACTCGGGCGCAGTGATAGTCGTGTCTGTGGATGTGTGTTTTGTGCAGGCCCGCAACACCTTGTGCATTAATTAACGTGAGAGCGATGAAAACAACCCAGGCCTCCACCCAACCCCCATTTCTATCAAATATTGTCCTCTTACAAAACAAAAAAACCCCACACGTTATTTAAGAGACGGTTCCTTTTCTGTTCTCCATCCTCCATGTTAAATTGAGCGCTACTCACGTCAAGTGAAAGTCTGCAGAAAGGTGAAAGAAAGATGAAAGACTGTAATAAAGGGTAATCTTCAAATTCCTTACTCAGGAGAGAGTCAATTTAAGTCAGTAGGCTTACTTTAGAAGTAAATGTTTTGAGGTTAAGGGCACCCTGGCGAACTTTATCAGTTCTTCTGTGCTACAGAAATGTCTCAGATAGAAGGCAAACAAAACAGCAAATTTAGCAGTGAAGCTATTGCCTATTGACAAAAGCTCAATAAATGAGAGCATCCCATTTTGGGGGGACACGTCGTCCCCCTTTGATTGCCTCCCCTGCACTTTTTTTGGTAAGACTTCAATACGCCATACCAATAAGTTCCTTGGGAGTAATTACCCATCGCAGAGATCTTTAAGCAGCTCCTTAACAGAGCACCGCACCCCTACAGGAAGCAAGGTCAAATAATTGGCACCCGAGTCCCTTATTCACCTTTAAAAAGGATAGTGGTTGCTCATTTCAACGCTCCTTTGCCTGCCTCATATTATGAATAGAAGGGCACTATTTGACAGCAACTTTATGTAAAAACAGGTCATAATGTTGACCAAAACGATGGAAGTGGATGAATTTCTTTTGGCTTTAACAGCAAATTAACTTTGCAATCCTAAAGATCTTTGCCCGGCGGTGGAGGGAGGCCTTATGGACTCGGGGTTCCACATAAGGATATCTATCTCGGGTTCCTTTCAACTTAGTGACCTGGGATCCTCTAAGGCAGCCAGGGTAGGCTGTAAAAATCAATTCTCTGAGCTCCGATCTTGCTTCCCTCTTTAGCACAGATATTATTGGACCTTCGCTACCCCTGGGAGATGAGAAAAAGTGAAGGGTATATTGAGGATGTGCACAAAACAAGGGGGCGCTATTCTGGGTTTTGATCTCCTTTTGCCTCCCCTTGCAGCTTGTGGCTTGGCTGACTTGCTGGAGCTATCTTCTTTGGAACCACATGGGTGTCCTGAAGCTGCTCCTCACTGTGCTTCTGGAAACCTGCGGTAAGTTCATATCGTCTGCGCTAGTGGGAAATGACTGGTTTGAATGAACGCTGGGCTTGAGTATCTGGTTCCTCCCAACTCCATGTTCCCATGGGTCTGATTCATGCCCCAGAGGAGATATTCAGCCGCGGAACACTGTCACAGAAACAGTGCAGGTAGGCAAACCTTTGGCCCTCCGGATGTTAGAACTACAACTCTCCTCAGCTCTAGCATGCAAGGCCAGGGATGATGGGAATCGCAGTTCAGCAACATGGCCACAGGATCCTCACGCCTGTCTTATGCAACAAGCTAAAAAAATAAAAATAGTGTGCTTAGAAATGAGGGCATTTTCCCACCTCTGGTTCCATTCCGGCTTCACAAAACCTTACGAGGCAGGCAACAGACAAGGCCAAATAGAATCGCGGATCTATAAGCAGAGCAGACATTTCAGAGCCCCCTCCTCGCGCGCCTCCTCTGGGGTTGCCTTGACCAGGAGGAATCGATCATCAGTTAGAATTACCACCGAGTGGGGGAGTTGTTCGATGTTTCGTCAGAGGATAACAAGGCAAACGCCCCTGTCCGTTTTTTTTCCTGAGGCTCTAATAAAGGCAAAAGTGCAGGTCCCAACAGAAGGAACCCATCCAGCAAAAGTTAAGCGCTTTGTTTCAAATTTTTAACGCGTCTACTCGGTAGTAAAGAGGATTCGGATCAATAGGGTAAATGGCCATGGGATTGCTGCCTAAAGGTGTGGGGAGGATGATATGAGTTTATTTCCCATCCTTCCTCCCGAAGCAGCCCAGATTTTTTTAAAAAGCATTTATAAAGCGGTTAATCCTTTACAAAAATCTGAAAGCCGCGATCGTGCTCGACTTTTAGGGGTGTTTCTAAACAAACAGAAATTCTAGCCTGCAGTGAAGGATCCGTCACTGAGCAAGAAGGCATGACCAAGAGGGAAGTTGCACTGCCTAAACATTTACCTCTCCCTTCCGCTAACCTTTATTACTATTTCAACTCCATCTTCGATAACGTCTATATACCATCAGCCCCTTGAGCTCCTGCAAAGCTAGAGGGAACGTATTCCACTTATTATAATGTAAATGGAAGCTCATGTGGAATGAGTGTTTGGTGGCCTTTTCAACAAGGAACTAAACGCAGACTCTGTGCATTAGGCCTATAGTTAAGAGGAAAAGAACACACATGGAAATTTGTCAAGAAGAAGCATCACGTGGACGACTAGTTTTGGTTTAAAATAGAATTAGGGCAGGGTCCAGAAGCTACGGCTGAACACTATTAAAACCCTTTGATTTAAATGGAAGCTGGCTTAACACTCTCGGTGAAAATAGTAGGGAGCCCAAGGTATTCCGGCTTGGAAGTAGGGCGCACTGAGGGACACAGCCGCAAGTAAGTTTGCACTGAGAATCGTCTCTTTGACTTTGGCTAGATCTCATCCCAAGGGACCTAGGAAGGGAAGCTGCCTTAAACTGAGTCCGACCACCCGTCAATCTATCTCAGTCCACTGACTGGCAGCAGTTATTCATTGGTTTCAGGGAACGGGGTCTCTCTCAGGCCGACTCGGAGACGCCCACGATTGAAACAGTAGCTCTTCCCACTGAGTTACGGCCCTTCCCCAAAGGATAGTGACTCCTCGCGAACTTTTTGCCCATTCTTTCCAATGGAATAAAGAAAGCCAGTCTGCACCACTCTTCCTCTAGTTTGGAGATCGTCGTCCTACTCTCCTCTATACCAGGCATAGGATAACTCCGGCCCTCCAGATGTTTGGGACTACAATTCCCATCATCCTTGACCACTGGTCCTGTTAGCTAGGGATGATGGGATTTGTAGTCGCAAACATCTGGAGGGCCGGAGTTTGCCTATGCCTGCTCTATGCACTTCAGACTTGTTGCACTATCCAGAGCGCATGTGCGTCTTTCTCCGCAGCAATCTCAAACATTTGTGTTCAAGCAGCTCTTAATTAATCCATTGCTTAGACCTCGCCCCGCGCGGAGAACGTGCGTCTTTGGATGTGCATAATTCCACTGACTTCCCGGTGTGCTCCTCATTCCTGCAGGCGCTGCATCGCTAATATTTGAGAGCAATACCGCATGGAGGAGAGTCGCGAGGTAACGGAGCCCCATTTCATTCATCCAGCGAGAGGAAGCGTGTACTGTATGCCCTCCGGAAGAGGGTAAGTTGGCGACAGCATCTCTCGACTCATTAGCGCATCCCTGTTAACTTAAAAGAAGTGGCAGGCGGAGAGAACTGTCTAATTGAGAGAGAGAGAGCAGCGTTGTATTTATTATTATTATTAATGATGATGATTAGGGATTTATTATAATTAGCAAGGGATCTTAATTACCGCCTTCTGACTGTGTTTTATAATGTTCCAAAAGCAGAGTGTATTCTGTGAAGGTGGCAGATGCTTGCTTTTCTGTATCGGGGGTTTAAAAGAGTTAATTGATTGGAGGCAAACTCTATGAAAGCTTTGCAAAATCCAGCCCCTCTTCCATCTTCAGGAAAAAATGGGTTAATCTTCAGCAACATATTGAACACATTGGAGCCAAAGCTAACCGGCCTTTAGTTCTTTTCTACCATAAATGGTATTTGTTTCTGTTTTTTTGTCAGTTCCATCTCCTAGGTATAGCAAGGCTCAGATTTACGAAATTTGCCAGATGCCTAGCGAGAGCCAACGTGTTGCCCTTCAAGTGTTGCTGGACTACAACCCCCATCAGCCCCAGTCGTCATGGCCAATAGCAAGGGATGATGGGAGTTGTAGTCCAGAAATATCTGGCGGCCACAGGTTCCCCTTTCTTGCAGCCGTCTCTAGGACAGAACTGATCGATGCAACTCCAAGAATATAAATGTGAAGCAATGATCGCCAGAACCGAACCGAACCGAACAGCTCTGGAATTTGCTGAATGGGACCTAAAAGGGAATACTGAAAAAGCGCAGAGTGCCTTTGTCTCCCCAACGAGAAACCACAGGCCAAATCTTAAACTTCTGGAATTAGAGATCAGGTTCCAAGGAAAGGCTTCCAGCTGGAAGCAATTCACCCGTGGCGTGAACCAAACCCTAAGGTCACAGCTGTCGCCTGCTCTCCAAGCCTGTATAAAGAGCAGGTTGCAGTTCCATCACCTTTCTTTCGCACCAGACACTTTTTTCCTGACAACTCTGCAGACGCAAGTCCTTGAAAGAGATTGAGGGCGTGGCTTCCGGTGTCCCAAGATTCCAGAAAAGTTACCTCCCATGCTTCTCCTCTGACATCCTCCCACAGAGATCTACATGCTTCTGCGTTGGGGGCTTGCATCGCATGGGAGTGAAGGGTCAACGACGGGAAGGGAGGCCACCGGGGCAGTGTTGCTCGTCATTCCCCCCTCCCCAATCCCAGCACCACTCTGAAAACCATTGGCCTGCCATCCGGAAGTTGGTCCTTCCAGTTTTATAAACCCTTTCAAGTAGGAAGAGTAGGGAATCGACCCCCCTCCCAGGCCCCCAAGGAAGGACTCCAGCAGCAGGTAGGTGCGAAATCCAACGTGCCAAGCAGGGCTTTCCAAGGCTGGCAGAGCTGCGGGTCTTGCAAAGAAGTTCAAAGGGGGCAGGAATTCTGCGCGTGTGTGGATGCTTCCTCAAAGGCCTCGTGCGAACTTCAGCTGCAGCGGGGGTGGGGTGGGGTGAAGAGCGCATTACTCCTCGCGACCTCTGTTTGGAACGTGGCCTGCTTGCTCAATTTCTTAACTGGAATCAGTACGGGAGAAATAAGCCGAGGCTGCACATCAGAGCATTTCATGCGGATCAGAGGTGACCTCCCTGAAGGATGATCTGGTCCTTGCATGAACTCAGGATTCCAGCTCATTGTTACGACCCAAGAGCTACTTCGCAGGACACCTTTCCCCTTCTGTACTTCACTGTGTACATCTTTCCTGTCACGTATATTTGCTGCCTAGACTCGTGCGGCTAAGTAACAAGAAGCCTGCAGAGACTGACTGGCCTACAGGGGGCGCCCGACCTTAGCAGCAGATACAAAGGCTCAGGAATCAGATGCCACATCTACTTAAGCCGTTTGCCCTCTACTGTAAGAGGACAGAAGTATGAGAATAGTTAGACCGACAACCTTCTTCCTAGGAACCGTTAGGGGATAGGCTAGGTAAGTTAGAAATGCTAAGGAAAGAAAGTCCACATATTCTTTTTTAAAGTCACGACTCCCCCCAGTGTGGTGTAGTGGTTAATAGCGGCGGACTCCTAATCTGGGGAACCGGTCCCCGCTCCTCCACATGCAGCTGCTGGGTGACCTTGGGCTAGTCACACTTCTCTGAAGTCTCTCAGCCTCACTCCCCTTACAGAGTGTTTGTTGTGGGGGAGGAAGGGAAAGGAGAATGTTAGCCGCTTTGAGACTCTTTAGGGTAGTGATAAAGCAGGATAGCGAATCCAAACTCCTCCTCCTCCTCCTCCTCCTCCTCCTCCTCCTCCTCCTCCTCCTCCTCCTCCTCCTCCTCTATAATATACAAGCACATGCTTCCCACCAATAACTACAGACTGGATGAGTTACAACCCCGGGGCAGACAGGAAATGACAAGGACTTTATATAAAGAAAACTGGTAGGGAGAGGGTCAGTACTTTGTGGCAAGGGATGAACTCTTTCTTCAGAAGCACCTGTTAAGAAACACTTGAGTTACAAATCTCTTTTCTTAAAACATGTTTCTCTTTTATTTTTTAACAAATCACACTTCCTATTTAAAATAAGATATAAATATTCAATCATATAGAACAGGGATGAAGAATCTGTCCCTCCCAATGATGCTGGGTTACATCTTCCATAATCTCTGACCACTGATCACTCTGGCTGGGGCTGATAGGAGTCCAACAGCATTTGGAGGGCCACAGAACTCCTGGTCTAGAAAACACAAAAGTTTCAGAAAATAATTCATTCAGCCTAAGGGAACAAACAAGTTAGGATAGGTGATTGGAGGAGGGGTTCTCTAACACACCTGACTTTAATAGGGAACAAAGAGATTTCCAGAGATGTGCAGATCCCCAGGACTCACCCTTTGAACTATGGACCTGGTAGGATGGGAGTCAATAGAGCAAGCGGGCAGCTTTCTTTCCCAGATAAGCCATTCACAGTCAGTTGAGAGGAGGCCCAGCAACTCTATATGCCTCCTCAGTGAGTCCATAAGACCTTTGAATGGCATGGAGCTAGTTAAAGAAAGCCCAGAGCATTGGGATTAGATGTGTTGCTGGTAGGTGAGGTAACACAGTGGGTAAGAATAGGACGTCTTTGCAGAATGGACGGTAGGAGTGTGCATATCCCATGAGTATGGGCTCCGAACAGACAGGTAGATCCCCATGCATATGTAGATTTTATCTTTTAAACCTTGATTTGTCCACAATCTTTGGTTGTGGTGGAGAACTTGCTGTGAGGCTGTGTGACGAACATCAAAAATACAGGCAACATGCTTTCAGAAGAATTCAACAACAAAGCCTTGCAACAACTTAAATACTAACAAATGTGTCATGGCATAAGCTGTTAGGATTCTGTTCTAGGAAAGTTGTTCCCATAATAAATGTGTTAAGTCTTTAAGGTGCTACAAGACTCTCTGTGGCTCTTGATGCAGGACAGGAAATAGGGCCATCTCACCCTCCAGAAATTGGGACAACTTCCAAGTATCTTTAAAAAGTAGAAAGTGAGGTAGGGAACAGTCTCTGAATTCCTTTGGGTGCAGCTTGGGTGCTTTCCAGCTCTCTCTCCACCCAGAATCATAGAATCTTAAGATTGCAGAGTTGGGTCATCTAGTTCAATGCCCTGCAATGCCAGAATCTCAACTAAAACATCCATGACCACCCCAATCTCTGCTTCTCCAAGGAAGGAGAGTGCCCCACCTCTCCTGGGAGTCTGTTCCACTGTCCAACAGCTCTTACTGTCAGAAAGTTCTTCCTGATGTGAAGTTGGAATCTCCTTTCTCTTCACGTGAAGCCATTGGAAAGAAACCAGAGATGATCAGCCGCTACATTGTTGGTGCTAAGGGAATAAGAACTGTATCAGCGGTAGAAGAGAAGACCATTTTCCAGCATACACGTGCTTGCGTTTTCTGCGCTTCCCGGCCTACCAAAGGGTGTTTTTCTCACCACAAACCTGCTGCAATGTTTAAGTCAGAGAGCTGGTGGTGACTTGCCCACCACCATGGCCACGGCAGGATCTGGATTGAAGCCTCAACTTTCCCAGGCAGTGAAGTGGATCTGAAGGGAAGAAGGGAAGCTGGACAGCCAGCCCGATGGATGCAAGGATGTGCACGATGGGAGGCTGTGAGTGGGGCTGGAGGCCAGAAGGGGCAGCGCTGGAGCCCCCGTGGCTGCCGGGGTGTTTCCCTCCCCTCCCGTGGAGCAGCTCCCTGTCCTCCCATCTGTCGCGGCTGCTCGGCCTCGGCCTGCTTGGCTCAGCCTCCGGCCGCCCTCATTGTCTCCGCGTCGCCCGGCACAATATTTACTGCTCCACCCCCCGCGTGACTTTTAGCTGGAAATGCCACGCGTTGTCTGCCCAGTTCGGTTGCGGCTCTATTAATCATCTCCACAAGGATTGCCAACAGGCAGGGCTCTCTTGGCTTTCCAGTTTATACAGAACAGGATCATTTACATAAAGTCCTTAAGGCAAATAACTGTTGGGGCTCTAATTTATATCTGATCGAAAATTAGCCGTCATTATGCGCTCCATTAGCTGCGTCTTTAATGTGCTTCTAAGCACCATTTGTCAAGCGGCTTGTTAATATCCTTCAAGTCTTTAAAGTTGAGAGCTCATTAAAGAGTGCGCTCTGTTATTGATGTAATTTAGATGAGTTTGGAAGAGCAAGTGCGCCATGCCTTGAATGGACAACCTACAAGAACAAGGGGGCGCGCGGGGGGAGAGCGAGGCTGACTTGGTTACAAAGGAGGCGAGAGGATTGCTGGAAGAAAAATAGAGAGGGAAGGAAAACTCCAGAGCCTCCGACTCGGAAAGCTGCGCAGCAGAAGTCCTGGGCCTGCACTGTTTGCATAGCTAACCGGACCGACGATGAGGAGCTGAGACGCACCAAAAAAGGTGCTGCGTAATATACTAGTCCTCATTGACTGCACAGCCTGCGCTCCTTCTGTGCCCCTTGTAGAAGCTTCCCCTCTCTCTCTCTCTGTGTGTGTGTTAGAGAGAGATGTCTCAACCGATTCCTCTAGTGAGAATGTCTTTAACACCTAAAAAACGCTCACTCAAGATAACAAGGGTCTGCATTCGTTAGTTACCCCTTAATTTTAATCTTTTGGACACTGTCCTTATTCATTTTCAGCGCGGTTAAAGGGTGAATCCCCCCTCCGGGGTGTTGCTGTTTTTCACAATATTAGTTATCTATATAGCGCCGCCCTTGTGGACACAAAGTGACAGTGCCCCAAGGAGTCTAAAAATAAAATGAAAATCTAAAATTCTGCGCAGGGGAAATGACAGAGGAAGTGGAGGCAGGCAGGGACAAAGACAAGGTAGCAGTACAATAGTGCAGGCACTCCTGAACCCTTGTGGCGCGACCACCGCCCCGCCCCCCGCCGGGAAAAGAGCGAATCATCGCCTTGGAAATCTCCAAGTATGTGCCTCCTCTGCCTTAGGGTCTTCCCAAGTGAGCCAGGGAGGGAGGATTCACCACCATGAATTCACCCGGAGTTTCTTGTGGCTGCTTGTAGCGAGTGGGGGAAAGTCCATCTCCAGCGCAGCTGAACCTAATTTGACGGAGCTACAGTAAGCCCTCTTAATTATGTACATATTATTACATTATCTATCAACCATTCCATCAGAAGAGCATCAAGGGCAATAAATAACCCCTGTTATTTATCTAAAAATCCATACGTTCTGTCATCTTTTTTTTATCCTGCAGGATATTATGTTAGTGAAAGATAATAAAGGGAAGCCCATTAGCCCCGGCATTAAATTGTCGCTGAGTGCAACAAGCATTTCACTAGCTCAGATAAATAAGGGAAATCTGCATACAGCCTCCGGGCCCCCCTCCGTGACTCGCCATTAACCACGCCAGCCCTTCCTTCAGTTCAGGGGGTAGGAAGGGTAGAGATGAGGCAAGGAAAAACGAGGGTTTTTTGGGGGGGGCGGGGGGAAGGAAGGAGATGAAGGTCCTAGATCTGCTTAGAAGAGGAGGGATAGGAGACATTGTGGATTTGAAGAGGAAATCAAAGGATTACAGGTCTTCTTAAAAAGGATGTCTCGCTTTCGACCGATTAATCGAAAATGTATCCACCCCCTTCAGAAAGGGTACATTTAAAAATTCAGTATCAGGGCAATACCTTTGTTAGGCCGAGCGAAATGCCACAAGGAGGTGTACAAAACAAAGCACGTGGGGGCCAAATATCACCAAGAAAGCGAGCAGATTTGCTAAACTGGAGGAGCCCTGGGCTCGATTAGGCTCCTCTCCAATCCCTTCGACGTGAACGCTCTCTGCGTCCCGATCCTATTGCCCGTTTACTGGGGAATTTGTCGGCCTCTCTGTGTTCCGTGAAGCCGAAGCCTTAGATCGAACCCGCGGCAGCTTTGTATCCAACAGCTCCCAATCCAAAGCAATTAAATCCCCCCCCCACGTTTTAAAATGGGAGACTGATGGCGTCGTAAAGCGACCCGAGGAAATCGATCCGCGCGCTCCCTGTTCCCTCTCTACCTCTTGGCACGTTGATGCACCTGACAGATGAAATCACCACAATTAGCTCAGGCAGTTCGCTGTCTCCTCCTGGAAGGAAGAGCGAGGGCAAATCTGCTGGGGAGCAGAAGAGGAGCGAACTTTTCTCGTTCTGTATTTTGTCTCTCCTTTCCATCAGACGACCAGGCTGGATCGATCCTGTATGGTGAGCGTGTGATAAAATCTCTCCCCAGCGCCCCACCGGTATACTTTTATGTTACCATGCCGTGGCCGGACTCTGCTCTATGTGGCGCCCGGGAGAGGGAGGCCCCCGCAGGAATGAGCCCCATTTAAGGACATCTCGAGGTCACCAAGGCGCGCGACTCCTCCCCCGCGCGGGGCCTCCGAGGCAGCGGGAATCCGCGGGCGCCGTTTTATTGTTGGTCGGCGCCTCCTTCGCGGCTGCCTTTTCCGGGATTCCTCCGGGCGAAAGTAATAAAGCGAGTAATTAGAATGCTAAAGACAGATGTAAATAACAAGAATGAGAGCGCGCTGACAGATGAGCGGCTGGGTCAAGGCGAGGCAGGCCGGGAGCCCGCGTGGTGGCAATGACACGGTGCCAGTGGCCCGAGGCGCCAAGGAGGGGGACAGCCGGCCGGGAGGGAGGGAGGGAGGCAGGCAGGCAGGCCAGCCAGGAGGGAGAGAGCGAGCAAGCGAGGGAGGCAGCCGGCCCATTGTTAGCAGGCAGGCGAGGCGCGGTCCCGAGGCGGAGCTTGCCAAAGGCGCGCCTAGAGCAGCAAGGAGAAATGGGAAGGTGTTGCCCTGTGTGTCATCTGCATGCTGTCCCCCTCTTGCCACCTGCAGAGGTGCCCCTTGGCTTCCTCGGCCTGAGGTGGCTGCCTCATGCACAGGCCAGCCCTGGAAGCACCACCCTTTTTGAAGCAGTTCCAGCTGCCACTGCTCCAGCCCACCTTCCCCCAGAACTGAGGCCTCAACCCATCAGGGATGGGCTTACACCCCAATACTAATCACTGATAGGTCTATATTCCAAGACTCAATCCCTGTGCCCCAAGTGGCAGCTCTTGAAGACTGTTTGCATGAGGGCAACTTCACACAGCTGAACTGGAGGGTGCTGTGCCTGAGCTGAGTGAATCCATGCAGCATTTTGACTTGTGCTGAAAACAATCGAAGCCCTGGTATTTAGTAGAGGGGTGCAGAGAGGAGGTTTGAATCACAGAGCATCCATTAGTACCCCTTGCCCTGCTTCTGACCTGCAAGAATTCCTTAGAAAAACTGAAGAGACTTGATTTGGTGCAGCAGCACCCAGAGATAAAGAGTGGGTAAAACTAGGAGAAAGTGCATCACCATATTATGGTACACCGGACAACAAAACTGGGTTAAAAGCAATTAATCAAATACAAAACAGCTTCAACTGTTGCAAGTAACTCAGTCGCTCTTGTCCCAGTTTAAAGGTAACTTCAGAAGCCATAGGCAGGCATGCCAACAGGATTTTCATGGCCTGGTATGCTCTATATGGATTTAACCCTCAAATACACTTGCAAAAGATGACATAGCTTTGCATAAAATTTGCATATGCTTTGTGTCCTATGGACCCAGGTTCACTAACCTTTTTATTCACATGGGTGCATTTATGAACAAGAAAAATTGCCACGGACATCACACCCAAGCACACACCACAACCTACTTTACTGACTACAAAGTAATGTTTCTTTCAAGTCTAATTCCAAGGTGGGGGAGGAGAGGGGACCTTGCAGGCACCAGGAAGGGTCCCTGTGGCTCATATGCACCCATAGCAGGGCCAGATTTAGGTTTGATTTGATGAGGCCCTAAGCTACTGAAGGTAATGGGGCCCTTTATATGTCCAGCTGTCCTTTGTCAACAACAAATTGCCACTGTTTTTTGTGTTGAATATACGCTATACGGTAATTTATGGACTTTGGAGAGACGTGGTGGCTTGGGCGTGCGCAGGCTCTGCGCTACCCAAACAGTCTGCCTGCTGCCCCCCCCCCCAGCTGTAGGGTGACTGAGTGGGAGGAGGCAGGCAGACTCCGGAGGCCCCACAGTGCACCCCGTCCCTATGAGTGGCTCACCCCGCCCCAGGCACTCGAGTGGCTTCCTCCGTCGCTGTATGAGTGGTAGAAGAGACAGAGCATTGAGTATGGTAGCCAAGTATCTCCATCGTCTCCTGTGCTACTGTTGCTTTGCTGCACCGAATACCGGTTGAAGTTTTAACAGTGACAAAACCTAAGTTGGAACCATTCACTACTCTTAAACCTTAAAAAGTATTTGCAGCTGCAAAGGAGCAATGGCACAGAAATGCTTCAGGGCTTGCCACTCAACAATGCCTTCTTCTAGAACGACCACCTGTTCTATTGAGCACTTTTCCAAAGTGATATACATTGCCAGGTGGAGGACGGCCCTGAAGAGGTGCCACCCACCCCATGTAGGCTTGCCGTACACCAAGAAAATTCCTGACATGTCCTGGTTTTTGGGTGGTAAAAATGACGTCAGGGGGGAATTGGCAAAATGTCAGGGAAAACCCGGATATATGGCAACGTGATGGAAAAAGCAGTGGAAACAGCTCTAAAAGCTTAAAATCACTATTTTAGGGGGAGTTTTCCCAAAACAATTTGGGTTTGTTCCCAGCGGCTGTCAGGAATTTTACTTTTTGAAATATGGCAATCCTACCACATCAGAGTGGCAAACGCTAAAGAAAAGCAAGAAGGAAGAGGTCACCGAGTGACAGGGAAGGATCAACATTGCCCAAGGCATCAGTCTATCTTGACATTGGCATTGAGTAGACTGGCAATTGTTTCTGACTCCTACTTGTTTAACCATCTGTAAAAACTTAAAAGCTTTTCCTCACCCCCAATTAGGCCATTTGAGAATCTCTGTAGTAGCACAGATGTGTATGCAAGTCACTGCTGTGTATGGGGGCTGTACGTAACTGGATCTGCCTGTGCTCCTATTTTGCACCTGGCTCTGCCCCCACAGGCAGAATTTTGCCCGACTCCGAGTAGTGGATTGAGGGTTCTAATAAAAAAGAACCCAAAGGAGTTAATGCAAATCTGAAGTCTATATTTGCTAGAAGGCAGACACTGGACTTCATTGTACACCCCAGAATTATCTGTCAAAATGGATATGTTATTGCAAGACTTATTAACTATAAAATAATATTTATATTCACTTCAGTACTCTCAGCCTCAGTCCACACTACTGGGGTAAAGTTTCAGTTAATGGGGAGTGGGCATATATGTTTTCAATGGGATGTATTCCCAGGTAAATTTGCAGGATTGCAGTCTTGGTTCATAAAATAGTCTGACTCTTTTAACCTGGGGACTTTTGCATTGAAAGTGTGTTCTTACCCACTGACCTTGCCACTCCTAATAATGTTAAAATTTCTCACATCTCTAATTCAAAGCACCTGAAGTAGCAGAGAAAGACCCCTGCCAGAGATCTAGGGCAACCAATGCCAGTGGTTGGGGGGATGTCACAGAGGCCAGTTGATCTCAGGTGGCAGGTTCTATGACTCAGCTTGTGTGTGTGCATTCTTCGCTCCACACTTGTAAGAACTTTTGAGTTTATTAACAAATAAAATGGAAACCAAAACACTACTGAAAATATTCTAACAGTTTGTAACTCCTCAAATCTCTGTTTTTTCCTTAAATGATACATCTAACCCCACTATACGTATTTTCATGCATTTCTCCTTTAAAGTAATTTTTTAAATGCGTGTCTTGAGTGTTCATTTGTTGGTGTACCCATGAATTTATTTTCTTTCATTTCTTTGCTGAATACCCAGGTTATTTCTCTGAAGAAATGATGAGCATCACAACCATCCATCCATGGTCTTTTATCTGGATGTTCAACGTTGATAACCTGGGTCAATGTGCAGTGAACCATTTTGGTTGCCTCTTCGTACTGCAGTGGAAATGGGGAGAATAATCACTACTCAGTGCTCAGAAGGCGTAAGTATAGGCCAGGTGACAGGTGTCTGAGTAATGACAACATATAGTCAACAAGATGAAGAAGCTTGTATCATGTTACAGTAGGCACCAGGTGGACAGTTTTGTGCTGACATTTCACAGATAACCCGAGAAGCACTACAAGTGTTAAAATAATTCATGATTGTTTCAGTGGCTCATTGATGGGTTTGTTGCTTCCATGCAGATGACAAAATTGTGACCACACCTGTTGTCATGCTGGTTGGTGTTGTGGATTTCATAGCATAGCCATTCATTGGGACACAGCCAGCTTATAGTGTAGTGCAAATCTCTGAGGGCAGCTGAGGTGACAGTGGAATAACTTTTAGCTGGTGGAAATTGATTGCATACTTGGTGACCCAAGGAGTACCAAGTAGCAGGCAATTTGTTTCCTGTGGGGATTACACGAGGAAATGGTGCTGGCATGTGTGGGAATGACTGAGATCTGGTGCTGGCAAGCCACACCGATCTTCGAGAGTGTGGGCATTAGCGCGGCAAACTAATGTCAGAATGGGAAACACGTGAAGAAGGACAGGTCAGAGGCTCAGGTCAGCAGGGCAACAGGTCACAACAGAGCTAGAAGGATCTAGGAGGATCTGGACGGAACTGGATGAATCAGGACAAACCAGATGGGTCAAGCCAAGGAAGGCAACACAATGGGAATGAGGAGGGGGTGTTTACAGAGTGACATGTGCATGGAGCATGGACAGAGGGAATGGCAAAACAACACGTGGGCTATGGAGGATGTCTTAGGGAGTGACCGGATGTGACGTTACAGGAAACATCACCTTGTATGGGACTGCACTGCTGTAATTGGCTAGAAGTTACACTGTCATTGTAATGATTAACTGTCATCCTGAGCTTTAAATAAAAGGAAGCGCTCGAGCTCTGCTCTTGGTCGCCTTCCCATTGAGTTCAACCTGCCTTGAGTCGTGTCGTCTTTGCCATTACAACAGTTTCCTATTCAAACAATGTAGCTAATATATGTACTTCATTAATCTGCTTCAGAACATATTGACTACCACAAATTACATATTTAAGTATTTTAATGCTGTCAAAGACTTTTGTAGTGTCTATGCAAATGTTTTGGGAGCCATAGCTCAGTGGAAGGGTGTATGTTTTGTGTGCAGAAGGTCACTGGTTTAATCTCCAGTTATCTTTAGGTAGGTTTGGGATTAATGTTTTTGTCTGAAACTTGGAGAGCCACTGTAGTGAGCTATATGGAGCTACTGGTCTGACTCAGTATAAGGCAGCTTCTTTATGCTCAAAACAAGAGATGCACAGAGAGGAAGTTAATCATCAGGGTGCTAGGATAGCCATGGCTATCAGAGACCAGTGTAAGTTTTAAAACTTTTTTTGCAATAAAATTTGAAATTAGAAGAATAACCACCCCAAAGCAAAACCTCCTTTAGTTAATTGCAACAAAGGAATCATATGAACCCAAACCAAGGCTAAGAGTAAACAGATAAAACTAACAGACTTGGCCTGGTGTGCTCTAGTCCATGGGGTCAAGAAGAGTCAGACACAACTAAACGACTAAACAATAACAACAGACTTGGCCTAGAGAAGTTACCTCACGACATATGAATGAACCTTTCAGGTTCAAGTCAAAAATAATACTGCTGAGAAACTGCCCTTCACAGGATATTTCCCCCCCACTTCACACACTCCTCTCTTTCCATTTACTCTGGCACCAGCAAATAGGTCAACATGAGAGCAGACCTCTACAGCGGTGGCTCCCTGTTTGTGGAATGCTCTCCCCAGGGATATGCAGTTGGTGCCAGGCAAAACCATTTTTTAACCTGGTCCTTTGTTCCTTAATTTGAAGGGTTTCACATAGTTGTGGGGCAAGTTCTGTAAGACCTGTCTTTTATTTGTATAGATGTGGGGTTTTTTGTTTTGTTTTTATTGGTTTGTGTGTTGTAGTTGGTTTCACTGTTTATGCTGTGTTGTGTAAGTCACTTTGGGTCACTTTTGTGAGTAAAATGACATCACAGTAGTAGTAGTAGTAGTAGTAGTAGTAGTAGTAGTAAAAATAATAAATAATGGCATGAACAAGACACACAGTGAACAGGAGTTTCTGTTTTGATGTTTATCTTGCACATTTCATAGTAAAAGCTCCGGTATTAATTTTAAGAAAGTTTGAATGGCATGCTTCTATTTTTGAGAACAAATAAAGTTGTGATTATTAAAAAAGTTTGCAAAGTGAGAACTTGAAAAAAGTGAAATATTTATTTCCTATTAAAGAAGGAATTGAAATATTCATTTTGGTTTAACAAGCCTTTCTGCCAGACTGTTAAACTTCTTGGGCTTCAGGATGGATTAAATTCTTCAACCTCAGCTACTGACTTCCCTCAATTCCAACTGTGTCCATATTTCAGTTCATTTTTCAATTCCCTGCACTTCTGAGAGTTTGATGATGTGATTTGTAGCCTAGTGCGCTTGTTCTACAGGACCCTGTCACTGGGTATATGGAGCTGTCCAGGGTACCTGACTGGATAAATACAAGTAAGGCTATTTCTGACATGGACCTGAATTTTTGGTAGTCTGTTACACAACATCTTAACAAGAGTCAGTTGAAGTTATGCACAGAGAGGAAAAGGTACAGCAACCTTTATAACTGAAGGTTCATTATGGACTTTTGCTTCACCTGAGACACATTGGCTGCCTTCTCATATTGTATGTTGTTCACACAAGTAAGACTACCTTGGTGAATTGATGCAAGTGAGCCAAAGTAGGATCTCAAGTAGCCTTAGATGAGGCATGGTTTGTGCATGCTGAGTACCGAGGTGTTTTGATTTAAAATATATGGAACTGCTAAAAGCAGGGGTGCACAACCTCCAGCCCTCCAGATATTGTTGGACTACACCTCCCATCATCCCTGATCATTGGCTATGCTTGCTGGGGCTTTTGGGAGTTGTAGTCCAATAAACACCTGGAGGGCCACAGATTGTGCACCCCTGGCTAAAAGTAATGGAGCACAAAGGGGTGAGAATTTGCATTACTTAACAATACTGCAGATCTATACTTGATTTGGTGCAGCTGGCACAAATCTGAATCCTTTCCAATGTATTGTTTATTCCAGGAACGGGGAAGCCTTTCTTTAATTCTGAGAACTGCATTCCCTTATGGGCAACCTTCCAGGGTCACCAGGCCAGTTGCAAATGGAGCCAGGTACAAAAGTGGATGAGCCCAGAGGCAAAAACTGGGCAGAGCAATGAATGAGACTCGTATGTCTACAGAAGACTACATTCCAGCTACACAAAAGGCAGAGGTTTCTATACCCACACCTTTCCATCTAGGCAAGCAGGAGGCATTATTACAATTCCAGCCAGGCCAAAGTACTTGAGAAGGCTACAGAGCAGGACCAGTCAGAGTGTGGTCTAGGGAATGTTCTTAGGGCTAGGAAGAGTGTTCTGGAGCACCCCACTTGTTCTCTGGGACTAAGGCTTCCTACCCCTAATATCAAAGGCATGGCCAAGCTGGCCAAACTGAAACCTCATCAGGGGGTCTCTTACTTCGTATGCAGTATATTGTATCACATACAAGAAATATACATAGGTTACTATGATCTGATGGCTTTTATTTTGAAGAAAGGATGAAAGAAGGAAAGGTAGCTTATTTAACTGATCTTTTGTTCATAAAACAATTATAGATCTATTTGAACAATGGAGAGCGCTGGGGCAAAGATATATGTTTCTCTAGAGATTCTTTCATACCGCTTTCCTGTAAAACATTTTTGACTCAAAGCAGTCTTTGCTACAGCTGTTCTAATTCTGTCTTCTTAAATGCAACTCGCAGCCATTTGATGCTCTTTTTGATGAAATGGAATCGGCTGGCTGAAGAGAGACACTAAACACGGGTAGTCAGGTTTTACACAGAGCAGTTGATATCTCATTTTTGTAATAAAAATTGCCATGGCTCCCAGGATTATTCATATTCATAAGAAGCCACCTTGTCAAAACAAATAAATAAAAAGAAATCTTTTGACTTGATAAGGCTTTATGCTCATTTACATCATATTGTCAATAGGGCTCATATATGTGAAAAGTTACTCACATTAAATGCTGAAGAAGAAAAGCTAATAAACACTTGAACTAAACTTGCTTTCATGTGTCATATTTATCTCAAAGCAAAGTGGTTCTTCTAGTTATTTGTTGTGTTTATTTAAGCATCATTTGAGATCATGGTGGTTGTCTGTCATGAAGGTCAGAAGGAAGCTACAGGAGATGAATGTCATATGTAGGTTTCTCTCTCTCTATATATATTAGTAAAAAGCATGTCCTCCTAGGACGGTACCATTCCAGAATGCTAGGGAACAGCATGACCAAAATCTACATCAAAATAACTCCTCTCCATTTGCAAGCTAGCAAATTGGGAAGAGAAGTTCTAGCCTAGCCTTGTCTGTAATCTGCTGGCTTTCTGTGTGGATAGTTTGTTAGTTTTTAATGGAGGGGAGAATTCAAATACCAGATTACATGCTTTTATTAATTTTAACATTTTAAAACTTTATTTATCTGGCCTTATTTATCTTTTCACCTAAATTTTAAAAAAGAGGTTCCAAAACATTTTGGGCCACATATCCAGTTGGCAAATAATCCAATTTAATCTCTCCTTTCCATGAGCGTCCACCCTCTCTCACATGTGAGCTAGCCTTTCTTCCTGGCAGTCATATTTTCTCTTAGGCAATTTAATTTCTATATTTATACCCCAGCTTTCCTCCAAGGAGCTCAAGGTGGCATATATGGTTCTCTGCTTTCACATTTTATCCTCGGCAGCTTGTGAGGTAGGTAAAGCCAAGAGATTGTGATTGGCCCAAGGTTACTGAAGGAACTTCATGGCTGCATGGTGATTTGAAGTCGGGTCCCTCCAGTCCTAGCCTGGCACTCTAACCACTACACTACATTGTCTTTGATCTGAGCCCCAGCTGCCTATCACATAATTCTGTCATTTGATCCTCACAATAATGCTTTTTAAAAATTGTTGTATTATATAATTGTATCGTGATTTTAAATTGTACACTGCTCTGAGTGGTACCTGTGTAGTGGAAGGTTGGGGGGGAGAAAGTTTTTTTACACAGATGTCATGGGCTGATTGGACACAGAGGAATGGTGGGAGGAACCAGCTGGGGAACCATGAAGGGAAGAAGAATCAGCACCCGGGGAGTGGTAGCGGGACAATGGTGAGTGGTCAGAGGAAGAAGAGGAAGACTTGAGGAGGAAGTGAGCTGGGAAAGCCTGTGGTTGAAACATTAGCTGTCAACTTTCGGATTTGAAAATAAGGGATCAGCAGCCTCACCTGTCCTGGGGACAGTCTACGGTATATCTAACAATCCAGGATAGCAGTGGGAAACGGTGCTGGAATAAGGGAATTTCCAGCAAAAAAAAGGGGAAAGTTGACAGCTATGGGTTGAAAGAAGTCCAGAATCGGAGGCAGAAGCTGAAGCAGGAGGGGTGGGTGAGGGAGGCCAAGAGGCAGAAATGAGTCAGGCTGGTGCAGAGTCATGGGTGCCCCGTTGAACACAATTACTTACTTCTGCCCCATCCTCATTTCTGCTTCTTGAGAGAGGGGATGCGTGCAAAAGTCTCCAGGTGGGTGGGTGAGATGCAGATACAAACATTCTTCCCTAGGCTTGCTATTAAGAAACTTGGATCTTGGGTAGGTGGTGGGTGGGAAGGAATAATTGCCATTTACCCTTCTTTTCCTTGAATACTCCCTGACAAGCATTTTAGAAGCGTCCTTTATGTCATGGAAGAAAAGGCTGTAGAATCAACCAACTGCAATAGGTAATGTAAACAACAGTACTTAACTGGCCAGCTAAGGCTGTTGCCATAACAAGGGAATAGGTATGGCTGGTTTCCCATTATAGATTTTGCCCTCAGATACACAGCATCACAAGTTCGGAAGAGACCCACAAATATCATCCAGACTCACCCCCCCACCAAACCCATAATAATGCTTTATCTCACTGAGGATACACTGCTCCTCCAATTTGATTTGGTCTTTCATGTAAAAACAGTGGGGAAGATCCAGCTAAGTCATACGCGGAGTGCACAAATTGAAATTAATATGTAGACTTTGGCTTCCAAACAGGTCTTGCTTTTTTGCTCCCCTTCCAGACTCCTCAAGGTTCTCAGAAAGGTGTTTGCTGTGGAACACTCAGCCTGACATCTAAGCTATCCCAGCAAGCTTCCAACACAGCAAGGTTGGCATATTAGTCCACCATTGCAATGTTTTGAAAGTATTTGTCACAGTTAGGGATCTATTTACTGTTATTATGGAAATCTGCACAGTTTACAGACAAATGCTTAAACTTTATATGGAACCACAAAGGAACCAATTTTCCCTTGATAAGAGTTTGTCATTTATATTAACATTACTGAAAAATATGCATGAGCAAGTGTGTTTTGTGTTTACATCCCTCTCAGAGCATTTAGTGTGTGTTAGCTCAGAGTTCTCCAAGAACAGCAGGCTGACAGGAGTCATTTTTGAAGTCATAAATCTTGGCTCTCTTCTGCTTAGATATTATCACCTCAGGCATTTCTTCAGCCATCACCACCAAATGTATTGTCAGGTTTTGAATACACTGGCAATGCTCTTTTCTCACAATGGACTGTGGGAGAAGCAAAGTAAAAGCAAGAGGACCAGTTCATCAAAATCTGTAATTTCCACAAAGCTCTTGAGCCATGGCAGCTGGGGTCCACTGGGGTGGAGGGCCCGGCCGCCAGGGCAGCTAACAGTAGTCAGAGGCAGATTTAGGCCTTGAAACATTGGAACCACAACAAGGAATTCTGCTGCAAGCAGGAGTAACCAGATTTGGCAACTGACTGAAACTGGGTGGGCATGCAACAGAGCCAGATCATCTCAACCAAAAACCCAAGACATTCACAGGCTTCTCAGTCTATCAAGAGGTATCACACACAAACATATATTAAATGATGGTTGTTCATCTGTCCTGACAACACATTCCAACACCTCTTTCCTCAGAAGTAAGCCACTGTGTTCAGGAGTCTTCCTTGCTCACGTGGCCTATGCATAACTCACTCTTCCATTTACACAAACAGGTCTCAGAAGTACTTTACTCTGCCTGTTTCATGTCCTTTGTAATGTATTTATAGCCTGTAATTTTTCACTGAGAAGCATCAACAAATGAATTATCTCATATTCTGCTTGAGGATGTACAGTCATACCTCGGTTTAAGTATTGGTTCGGTTTGAGTACTTTCAGTTTAAGTACTCCGTGGACCCGTCTGGAACGGATTAATCCACTTTCCATTACTTTCAATGGGAAAGTTCACTTAAGGTTAAGTACGGACTTCCAGAACCAATTACACTCATACTTTGTGTTAAGTATGCTTCAGGTTGAGTACTCCGCGGACCCGTCTGAACGGATTAATCCACTTTCCATTACTTTCAATGGGAAAGTTTGCTTCAGGTTAAGTACACTTCAGTTTAAGTACTCCGCGGACCGTCTGGAACAGATTAATCCACTTTCCATTACTTTCAATGGGAAAGTTCGCTTCAGGTTAAGTACGCTTCAGGTTAAGTACAGACTTCTGGAACCAATTGTGTACTTAAACCGAGGTACCACTATATTTGGAAGGACCAGCTTCCACACAAAGAGCAGAGTGCAGGGTCCAAGAGTTGGCCATTTTGTCTGTTTTATGGGTCTCATGCACATCAGAGTAAACATTGCTCTGCCTAAAGCTACTTCATATTCCTTGTCTCCCGTCTCCCACTCAATAGAAGAGAATAGAAGAATACATACACATGCACATACGCACTTTTCTCTTTTTCATTCCCCCTTCTCCCTGCAAAGCAGCAAACAGGTACAAGAGGCTTTACTTATTATCTTTCAGAATGGAAGATCATTCTTTGCCTAAAGGGCATGCAATGCAGAAGCTCCTAGGACTAGGACAAAGCAAACTCAGGGAAAGAAGGCACGAAAGACAAAATGTATGGGAGGAGGACAGGGCTGCTTTTGATGCCCCCTGTCCCGAACCCCTGGCCTACCTGTCAGTATTCCAGGTCCAAAGTCCAAGGGTCAATCCACAAAAGCAAAGTCTAAAGGTCAGGAAACACAGTCCAGGGTCAATCCAAGTAGCCATGTCTGAAGTCCAGCAGTCAGGATACAGTCCAGAGTCAAACCCGAAGCACAGTCCCATAGAAGTCCAGGTGCATCCAAGCCAAGGTCCAACATGGGCAGTTGAGCAAATAAAGCACCTCAGCTCTGCTTCCCTTTTGCCCTTTGCACACTGATTGCAGCACCTGCGCTTGATGAGGCACGTGACCCTCACCTGTTCCAAGCCAGCTGAGGAATCACATCTCTCCTGCCAGAGCTAGCGAGCTCCACCTGGCCAGCTAGGGAGCTGGGCTGTGGGCCCTTGCCTGCCTCAGCCTCCTTGAGCTTGCCTTGTTAATGGAGACAGGGGCCGCTCTGGCTCTGGCTCCTGCTCCTCTGGTTCCTGTGCACTGATCCCCACCCCTTCGCCATCCTCTGTCAGCCTGTCAGTACTTCCGTCGTCATCCCCTTCTTGCTCTGGTGTGTCCCAGTCCCGGCTACACCCGCCTCCTTAGGATCCTTTCCTCTTCCCCCTTCCTGTCTTCCTGCCAGTTCCATGACATGCCCACCCACCCACTTGAGTTGCCTGATGCAGCTGAGCTCTACTCCCCGCTCTCAAGTTATTAGAGAATTGCTTTTTCTTCAGGGATTGACCATTGTTTTTTAGTACCAGGTCTGACTTAAAGACGCACACACTTCCCCCTTCCCCTTCTGGAATGAAACACATGCATATGCACATACCCTGCAAAATCAGAACATTGATGTTGAGTGCTTTCCTTATTGGGACAAATATATTTTTGGGAATGGAGCAGTTTTGCCAGAAAGCAGAGCATGGGCATAGGTGCCCCCTCCTCCCTGATCAAGTAAAACAGTAGAAATACTTAACTAACTGGCCAATCACATTGGTTCTGCCCCCTTAACAAAAAATTCTGGCTATGCCCATGAAGCAGAGGTGGGGAACCTCAGGCCTGGGAGCCAAATGTGTTGTTCCAGGCCTCTCTACTTGTCTCTTAAGATTCTCTCCAAGACACACTCCTCTTCAGGCACCTGCCTCTCCCACCAGCCTTGCTTCACATCCTTCTTGAGTGTTATTTGCCTTGCTGGGATGTGATGGCCCTTGTTTCCCTGGGTGGAGGATATAGAGAGGGGTATGTCGACTATAGAAAGGTAAAATTTACATGTATTTCTCCATCCACTTTTGCTTCTGGCCCTTCTCACCAGTGGCATACGGCCCCTGAAAGATTGTCCAGAAGGAAATGTGGCCCTCAGTCTGAAACCCCCCCCCCCACCTCTACCCCTGCCAGGAAGTCTTGCAGTGCAGAAGCTCCAATGAATGGGCCTGACCAAATTGGGGGGGGGCGCTCTGAGAAATAACAGGAAAGAAGAAATCAGGGGAGAGATAACATGGAAAGGGGAGGGGCTTCTCTACTTCCTTACCAATGACTGGTCATGCTGCTCACTCATTATCTTTTTTTGCACTAGGTCTAAATTTAAATCAAAAGCACAAGGAAGGTGCTGCAAAGCAGCAACAAGAAATTGTGCTGCTTTGAATCCCCTGTGTTGGGAGAGGTGCTTGTTCCTTCCCATCCTCCTCTTATGGGCCTGATTGGCTGGGGTCATTCTACACCAACGTCCTACAGAGCAGCCAAATGATATGTTTTGAGTTGTTCTCAAGAGGGGCAAGAGGGGACAAAAGGCAGAGCACCGAGTCTGGACACCCTGCAATGGAAGCAATTCCCATAAGGTTTCTAAAGTCTGCAGCCACCCATGAGCATGTCACAGATGCAGGGGAGATGTATGTGCAGCAAAGCTTTTTTCTGTGCTGCTGAAGGAGAGAATCCAGGAGATCATTGTGAACTTCACTTGGTAAGTTCCGAGGCAGCACCAGCTATAATCCTAACGGACAAAATGCAAACCAGTTACTTGACACATGTACACCTGAGAATATATTTAATGTTCTTTACAGTATCTAGTCGGACAAATCCATCGCATTCATTCATTTTTGATGGAAATGAAGGCACCAAGCAGTTAACTGGGGGTCACCTTGTAGAATAAGGTGCCAGTTAGGCAATGAATAAAAAGTAATCTTCTTCTGGAATTCTTTTAATGTGCTGCTGTATGTTGACAATTGTGGACATGAAAGATAACACACATTAAAACATGTATCTGATTATACTTGCCATGTGCTCCCCTATTAACGTTCCAAAATGAAATGCAAACTTTCATTGTGCTTCTCCTAATAAGTATCTTCTTAAACTCATTCATCAGCTTCAGAAGCTCTCCCATAGCTCTGCAGAATGGAAAACAAAGTGAAAGGAAGTTAACTGATGAAGTTCGCTCTATTTACATCCCCTTTAATTCCTATACTGGACCACCTATCCTTCTGCCATACAGACAAATATGTACAATATGTACATTGTACAATATGTACATTGTACAATATGTACAATGTACAATGGAAGGCAGCAGAAATTTATAAAACTGAGAATATTCTTCTTAATAGTCATCCCATGTCTATGTCAGCCTTAAAGGAAAAAAAAACTGGAAATATACCACATGCATGGATTCAGTTAATTCAGAAATCTCTGAATTCCAAAGGCTCAGTATCCAATATTTACAAATTACTAATAAGCTAGGTTATGGTTCCTCCCAGGGCCTTAGAATATAATGGGAGGGTGATCTTAAATGTCAGATTGATTAACATGAATGGGATCAAATTTGGATAAATGCTTCACTAAAAACTGAATCATATAGGATTCAATAATCCACTCTAAAAAAATACTTAGGTGGTATTGGACTCCAGAACACCTTTTCAAAATGAATAAAATATCTCTCTACTACGCTGCCAAGGCCGTAATACTACTGGCACTTATATGCATATGTGGTGAGAATGTGAAGTTTTATATAGTTTTTGGATAAAGGATTTTACCACTATCTCTCAAATAATAGATAAATCACTAACACCAGATTCAGTCTTGGCCTTGCTTTCATGGAAAGCAATGCAAATTCCAGATAATCTTATAAGACATTGGTCTTTTTTTCATCAGCAGCAGCCAGAACATAAATAGCAAGTCAATGGAAAGCTTGTTCATCTCCCATGGTTGATTATTGGTTTGGTAGAGTCTCGGATATAGCTCTCCCTGAGCGTCTCACCTATCAAAGAAAAGTAACCAGGGGAGACTTCAAATCAGATCATTTTTATGCTATTTGGCTTAATTTCTGACATATGTCAATATAATAGAGATGGAACATAGATCCCCCAAAAGTTCATACATTTGTGGAGACGATATATTTTAGAAGATTAGGATAAAGTGATTTCTCAATGCCTTGGACTGTGATTATAAAAGAAGTATTGAATGAATCTTTCCTTTCCTTCTCCTTTCCTTCTCCTCCCTTCTAGTTTTCCTCCTGCCTCATTTGTATCAGTATGTTTGATGTTGTTTGTATTTTGTCTTTACTTTAAAAATTAATAAAGTTTCTTTAAAAAAGTTAACTGGTTAACGTTGAATTGTAAATGCATTTCTAATATAGCTTTATTCATTCCATTAGGAATAAAGTATCTGGATAGGATAAAACAAAAATGCATAATAAAAACATATCCATGATTGGGTTAAAACTATTTTTACTGACATCCATATAAGATGTAGAATCCACAGCATATACAGATGTGAACAGAATGGATATCTGGCATATAGTTAAAAAAAATTACCAGACAATGTCTGAAGCAGGAGTGGATCCAAGTACACGTTCAACCTTTTCTTCTGTCTTGCCACCTGAAACACACATCAGTACTTGAGATGCTTCACTTGCTACAGAGATTACAGGCGGAAGTTTCACTTGCTGGAATAGAGTGCAGAGTGGCTCTACTTGAGACCTCTCCTAGTCCCAGGTCATCGCTGCTTTCTACACATGCTACAAAGCCCTACTCAGGCATTGTTTCCTTGCATATAAACAGTCACAGGAAGGTCAGTGGAGGCACAATGCCCAGCCATGCCTCATGTTATCCCTGCCCCCCTTGCAGCCTTCCACGAGGATGGGGGTCTGAAGCAGAACCACCTCCTAGATGTGAAGGCTCCCCACATGACTTTGAAACACATGTGCACAATCAGTGTTCTAAGTTGTGCGGGGAGCTTCCAAGAGTAGAGGGAGGCTCCTTGCTTTACACCCTCACTCTCAAACCCATGGAGAGCTGTATAGGGGCCCGAGGTGATGCAATAAAGGGGATCGGGCTTGGCAGCACACCTCCATTCTTCCTCATGCAAGCCTATGCATTTGAGAAAACAGAAAGCAGTAAAAGCACTATTGTGACCAGTTCAGCCAAGGGGAGTGGGGACCAATTTTTCTGCAAACTCCCCCCCCCCCGGTTCATCAGGTGTTTCTGCTGCCATGTGCAGATTTGATCAGCGATTGTATTTAATCAGCATGCCAGCATCACTTACTCCCAGTGATACCTACCATGCTAACACTGCATGCTCTGGCATCAACCACTTCATTTATACACAATGCCAAGCATGTGAAAACATTGCACAGGGTAATGGTTCTTTCAAAACCACTCCCAGCATTTTTAAACTAGGGATAACATTTCATGTGAACTGCAGGCACTGTGGTCAAATGTTCTGTGCATTTTTTGAGACTAGGGTGGTTCATTAGCTGTAAAAAAGGCTTTAAGCAGTTAACACATCTACATTTTCGTCAGTTAATTGATTCATTTATCAGTTAGATACCAACAGATCTGTCTACCACCAGACTTCCACTAAAGGTGACTTTAAGACATATTGAAGGAAACACAATATAACACTCCATTTAATAAACAGTAAGTTTCTCCTTAAGAAGGAAAGTCCTTGTAGATAGTTTCCTTTTAATTCCCTACTATAACAGCACACCAGAGCTTTATTAAAGTGTCTTAAAAAATAAGCAAGCATTCAGCTTTGCCAATTAAATTTTGTGCTCAGTGATTAAAATTGGTCCCTACAATCTAACCAACCAAAGCATTACTTGATTAATCCACCAACTAAAGCTTGCAGCTCTGTTTCACAAACATGCTCTGGAATTTCCCAGTAGTTTCTTCCTATAAGTAAGATGTCTGTAATGACAGTAGCTTCTTAAAAACACACAGTGAACTGCCTTTCTCTGCTGAGCTATATCTCAGTGCTGTGGGCTCCATTTGGAATGTAGAACTGACTGGTCTTCTTTCATCTTAGACATAGAGTTGCAGTCTCCCAACTCAAGCAACCTAATTTTATTTAGACATAAGAGAGACAAAGAAGCAGATATTCCAGGCAAGGAGTCTTCTACCACAGCTGCATGGTTCAGAAGAACCCAGAGTTATTGAGACAACAGCCTCCTTAACTGAGAAATTGAGATATTAAAAAAAATGTACAGTAATTGCAAATTGACCACATTGTAGAGTGCCAGAGTTTGATTAGTGTTACAACTTTGATCTATGCACCACAGGAACAAGTCTGATGGGCATTGCCATGGGACCTTAATTTTAGGATTAATCAAAGTGTTGGTTATTCATTGTACACTCACCATAAACTGAAACTTTCTGTGTATTGAAAATAACTCAGAGCTGACTTTCTGTAGCAGCCTATTTTGCTGAAACATCTGAAGCCCATGCAACATAGAATTATGTCATGCGTTCAAGTTATGCTAACCACAGTATTCAATATTATGTTATTAATCCAGATGCACATACTATACACTAGTGTTCCCCAATCTGGTGCCCTCCAGATGTTTCAGACTACAACTCCCATCAGCCTCAGATGTTATGGCTAGTGGTCAGGGATGATGGGAGTTGTAGCCTGAAACATCTGGAGGGCACCAGGTTGAAGAAGGCTGCTAGAGGCCCCATCTACATAATATCTAGTTTTAGCAAGGACCTCATTAGCAGCCCAGCAATTAGCTTGGAAATATATGTACCCTTGGCTAATCGGTATCAGTATTAGAGAAGCATTGAACCTTTTGTATGGGAAGGAAAGTTATGCACAACTTAAGAGTTAATTGTGACACCTTCTAAAAAAGTATGGGCAGAGCTCCTTTGAAGCCTGTGGAGAAGCAGTCATTTAAAAAGCAAGGAAGCAGTAATTTATAAAGCTGCCTTCCTTTCCCTATTAGTTTTCCATTACCCCCTCATTTTTGTGAGCGACTTCTGGTGTATTCAGATAGAGTAAATAGGCAATAACAAATGATGGGAGTTAATGCTACAGAGCTGAACTATTTACATAAACTTAAGCAACAATATTCAGTCCGATTTCTCCTTCTTGTGCAATGCTGTAAAAATATGACCCTTCCTCTCTGCATCCTCAGTGAAAACTGGTTCAAGTTCCAGTTAACTCCCATTTCCCTGGCTTTCTGATGCCACTCCTTGGTCTTCTCACTAGCTTTGCTCAAAATTCTGTCACCGTTTGTTACTCAGGCCATGTGGTCGCTGTTAAACCCATTCCCTGTGACGCTGACAACTGGATCCAGCATGACTTCCTCATTCCTACCTTCAAAGCCCTGCCTTGCTTTACTCTTCCTTTACTCCAGCTTCTTATTCTGATATATCTGTGCCTGTGACCTTCTCTTTTCCAGGCTTCCCATCCAAAGGTTTCCTGCTCCCTTAAATGCCAGTGTTTTCACTCCTGCTACTCCCATTTGCTTGCAACTCCCCCACAGAAACCTAGGATTGTCACCTCTCTCTTCTCCTGAAAACCCCTCCTAAAAGAATGTATTTTCTGTGATGCCTTTGACACATCCTCATCTTCTACTGAAACAAAGCATATGAGTAATGGACACACGTTCTTCCCTGTTTCAGCCTTCATCTCATGTTTCCTCTCTTCTCCTCTTGTTACCCATAAAGTGCCATGATACAGTCATGAGTCTCACAGAATCAAACAGTTGGAACGGACTACAAGGCTCATCTAGTCCAACCCTCTGCAATGCAAATATTTTTCCCAACATGGGGCTTGAACCCACAACTCTGAGATTAAGGGCATTATGCTCTACCAACTGAGCTATCTGGTTAACAATAGTATCTCTTTAACTTTGTAGGTTTATTGCTAATTAATGGTCGATCGTTATGTTGCTTTAAGACAGGGGTAGCCAACATGGTGCCCTCCAGAGGTTGCTGAACTACAATGCCTTCATGGGCCATGCTAGCAGGGGCTGATGGGCGTTGTAGTTCAACATCAGGCGGCCTACCATGTTGGCTATCCCATGCTTTAAGATAACCAGCAGTTGAACACTGAACTAGCACTTCTCTCCCTCCCCTGCTTCTTTGCCCACTATTTTTTTTTCCAGGTCCAACATTTCAATCCACTAGACAAATATAAAAACTGAAAGTTCAAGATCTTTGGAAAATTTAAGCCATTATGTATTTATGGTACTCTGGATATTCACAAAATTATATGCACAAGTTTCTCACACTGAAGCAGTTTCAAAGGAAATTAAACCAATAACTGAGCCAATTTTTATTGTGCTTGTTATGCTATATTTTAAATATTTGAGTATAGCACACATAAAATAAAACTCAGGTAGTATTGCTTAGACTTGCAAGATTTTCATGTTCATTTTCTGTAATTCCATTTGTTGCCGTCTGCACTATATTATTTGTTGACGTGTGAGTTATCACTTCAATAAGTGTAAGTGTAAACCACATACATGCTATTTCTATAGTAACATACATTTGATAAAATCTGACCAGGATCTGACAGGATATGCAGTCTCTTCGATTTGGCATATTTCAAATGACAAGAAACATTTCCTTATTCTGCTCTGAAGTTTATTTGAATTTTCAAACAGTCATGCTTTTGCATTTTAGCAAAACAGAATAAAAATCACTGTGGGAAATTGCCATAATTAGACATGGGTATAACCTCTCTGAAGTTCTCCTAGCACAGTAGGGTTTTTGCACAGTTTCCATGTATTTCCATGGAGATGGTGCAGGAAAATCTCATGGAATAATCTTAATATCTGTTTTTAACCAGTATTAACAGCACAGTTATTAATTGCTGCTGATTTTAACTATTATCAGAAGTAAACCTCTGGAAACAGTGGTGGTTTTATCTGGTAGTTTTATTAAGATCCAGATGAATGAATATGTAAAATTTGGCTATGCAAACCATTTTTATCTAGCACATTCCATTAAAAAGAAGAGTGAGAGTATGCAATAAACTGCATATAAGGGTTGTGTCAAAGTTTACAGAATAGGACCCTTGGTAGCTAGAATAACATTTCCACAACAAATCAAAGGTATTGTTCTCAATTTACATGAATATACAGTAGCCATTACCTTAAATTTAAGCCTCACAATGAGTGTCAAAACCACTGTGGAGATATGAAAGCCATATTGTATCAGTGCAGTCTGCAGAGATTTTTTTTCTTGCAGCTTTGCTGTGCTGAAATATATGTTGCACTTGAAAGCTAAAGGGATTACTTTTGAATAGTCACCACAAAGGTTGATTATATTCGTATATCATTTAGCTAGACCCTGCAGGCTATTATTCCATTAGCTGTGCTTGTCCACTTCTGCCCTGTCAAAAAGTTGATCATGTAATGTGAAAAGGCCAGTCAGTCTGTTAAACTATGAGAAGTGCTTCAGAAAAGCACAAGAATACTCTATTTAAAAATAATTATAACCCTATTCAGGTGGCAGTCCTAAGTGTATTTATTTAGAGACAAGCTACACAGAGCGACTGGGTTTATGGTTGGGCTGGAGAGTCTAGCAAAGATAAGTACCAGGCAAAGCACAGTGGTACTTTGGGTTACATACACCTCGGGTTACAAACACTTCAGGTTACAGACTCCGCTAACCCGGAAGTAGTACTGTGGTGTCTTTATTCTTTTAGGAGGGATCAAAGGGGTCTTACAAGGAATAATAGAACATACCGCGTTTCTCCAAAAATAAGGTGTTTCTCCGAAAATAAGACACTGTCTTATATTTATTTTTCCTCAAAAACACACACAGTATGGCTTATTTTCAGGGGATGTCTTGTTTTTTTTCCTCCTCCTCCTGCTGCGACCGGCATTGCTGCTGCACCTATCACTATGTCTTATTTTCAGGGTATGGCTTATATTCCTTGAACGCTTAAAAATCCTGCTATGGCTTATTTTATGACTACGTCTTAAAACAGAGTAAACAGGGTATCTCAATCTGGACAAGCCAGATTGAATTGTCTATTGTCTTAAGGGGCTCACACAGGTCTGTAACCAGTTTCCTGCTGTGTAAAGAGGGAATGCATTCTGTTATATAAAGAAACTTGCTCGTGCGAGTTAGGAAGGATATTAATAATCAATATATTATCTCCTGCCACCCTCAACATTCCCACAAGATAGAGCACAGGGGGCTGCTGGAGGAGGGAAATCACCCCCACATCCTACCCTATATGGTTCAGAAGTACCACATGATCCTCCAGAGAGGCTATTTTTGGGAGCATAGGAGGATACAGAGTATAGGAGGGAGAGGAAAACTTCCATGAACCTCCTTAAGCCTTTCAGATTTATTGCTGCATAAACATTTTTCACTAGGGCCTACTGTCCGATGAGAAATTTCTAAAATAACCAACTACCGTAGAGAATGATTCTTATCACCATCAGGTATGTTAGGAGTCATCTGCAAATGAATACAAAACATATCTCTCATCTTCCATTCCCTTTTATATCACATTTTATATTACAAATTGTAATTTTTGTGCTGAACTTTCTTTGTACTTAAAGTCGGTGCTGATTAGTTTGCACAGGAGAAGACAAAACAACTGCATTATCTTAGCTCTCTTACTGTTCAGATATATCTAGATAAAATAAAGTACTAAATAGAAGACTCGGTGCTTCTTCCAGAAGACTTAAGGCAGAGAATCCTCTGCTTTTATTATTCAAAGTTGTTTAATGTAGATTGTAAAGATGTTTTATTTGGGTCTCTTTGAAGCAATGTATTATACAGAGCCATGAACGAGTCTTTATGAGCACAAGTGGGAGTCCTAAATGAACAGCGTTTGGAATGTTTGACTTTGAATAGGTGGGTTTATATGAGCAGAAGGCTTGATTGTTGGGGCCCAGTTTATGAATTAGAAGGAGGATTTATTTTATACACCTTGAAATGGGAAGTCAAATCTTTTGGGATCCCGGTAAGCACAATTTTTGAGCCGAGATAGAAAACCTAATGGAAATCTCTTCTTCTGCCACTATTACTATCTATTTATTGAAAACAGTTTCATTCAAACTTCTTCATGAAACTATTGCGGCTGTCAGGGGCAACTCGACTTGAAGTTTGAACATCTTTCTGGCCCTGAAAAGTAAAAAGGCTTAAAGGCTCCAGAATAGTGTATTCTCTCTAATTTGCGTAATGTGGTAAAATGTGTGTATGGATTTGTAACTAAGGAGGGAAGGTGTCTTCGCAAAATTCAGTTTAGGGTGAATTAAAAGGCAAAGCTCCCAGGTAATCGAGACTTTTATCTAGCATTAAATTGCTGGGTTATGTTTCTTAAGCAAAGATATGGAATGTATTTGCACCTGATGAAGAACCATGGGCTCGGTGATATCCCTTTTCCATGAAGAAGGTGTAGATTCAATCCCCAGCATCTTTAGGTAAGACTGGGAATGTCCCATCTGAAACCCTGGAGAGCTGCTGCCAGTATGTCAGTATGGATCTGGACGGGCCAACGGTTTGGCTTGGTGGGAGGCAGCTTCCTCTGTTCCTATTACAATTATTTATATCCTGCCTCTTTTAGAATGCGAATCCTTCCGAGGCAGCTTACAAATGACATCAATGCTCATTTTAAAACAAGACAAAACAGTACCAACCTATAGCAAGTCATAAGACTTTTTTCTCAGGTTGGTTGGTTGTAGTTGATTCAGCAGTGGGAGAAGGACAGGCCAACTGGAACAGGCTGTGATGACTTAGGTTTTTATATTAAAAAATCCACGACAAATTTATGAAGAATAAGGCTACTAGGCATGCTGAATATGCACCATCTCCATCTGTCAGGGACTGGGCAGAGGAGGCATGGTGGAGACCGCCTCCCCAGCCTGACCCTTCCAGAGAAGAAGAAGACAGCTCAGAATTACAACAGGGGTTTGAGGGAGATCACAGCTCAGAGGAAGATGAGGGGGAAAGTTGGGAAAGAATGGGAGAGGAGGAGGAGGAGGAGGAGGCAGAGCCGGAGCAGCTGGCTGACACATTATCAGTAGAAAGCATTCCTTACCCACAATCTCCCAGAACCCAGCGAGCCTTAAAAATAGGAGAGCAAAGGGCTCAGAAGCAAAAGGCCCTCAGTGGCAGCCGTAGAAGGGGTGACGAATGAGGAAGTGGGAGAGAAGGGGAGGGGAGATTTACTCGGAGCAATGCCATTATTCCGAGAGGCCACATTCCCAAGCCTCTCTCTGTGAATACTGAATACAAGCCAATGGTGAGGACTTTCCCTTGTCTTGTCCATTCCTGCCAACCTGCTGTGGGTGTTGGTTCCTCTGCTGCCTGGCACCATCTCTCATGTCCCAAGTGCAGGATTCTCATAGACATCTGGTCAGCAACTGTGAGAACAGGAAGCTGGACAAGATGGGCCTTTGGTCTGATCCAGCAGGGCTCTTCCTAGGTTCCTGATCTGCATATTAGCAGTAGTGGTTCTTTTTGTGTGTGTGCAGATCAGCAGAGATTTGTCTTTTCTGGAAATGCTTAAGGTTCATTCATTACAGAGGCCTCTTCTCACATCTGTCTGCCTCAGAAGGCCTGTGTCTTCCTTTGCTAATCAACAGTAACAAAATATTAGTAAGAATGGACAGTGTCAGTCTGAAGCTAGAAACCTTTGTTTTGGCAATTCTGACAATATTTTGCCTAGTTGCTTACAGACCGTGTGCCATCTGAGTTATTTAGAGATCACACCAAGTTTCCTCCTTGAAACTGGCTTTTCAAGATCTTAGCAAGAGGTATTTTATGAGGGTACTGAAACTGAAGCCAGCAAAGCAGAGAAAATCCAGGAATGCATCTGCAACAAAATGGGATGCCAGGGAGATTTTCTGTAAGGCTAGAGTTTTGCTTTAAAGCTTTTAAAGGAGCATTAGCCTTGAGTGCATCCCTTCAGGGTAAGGAAGTGTGGGGAAAGCGGGTTGAAGATTCTGATGCTTTCAGAGTACAGGTAGAGTTCCTGTCACTGAACCTTACAGAAGAGCTGGTTTTCCTGCAGGTAAACTCTTCAGGGAGAAAAAAGTCACCCTTTGAAGCCATCTAGTTGTTCCAGTGGTATCTGTGCATCTTTGCACAGGGCAGAATCATTTTCCTAGTAGTGGCAATTAGCTCTGTCTCTTAATATGGACAGGGAATATAAATGAATGTGCAAGCATCCATTTAGGAAGAGGAAAGAAAAAGCATTTCCTGCAAAACCTTTTCTTCTTCTTCTTCTTCTTCTTCTTCTTCTTCTTCTTCTTCTTCTTCTTCTTCTTCTTCTTCTTCTTCTTCTTCTTCTTCTTCTTCTTCTTCTTCTTCTTCTTCTTCTTCTTCTTCTTCTTCTTCTTCTTCTTCTTCTTCGCTTATTGTGCAAGGGAAATAATGTTTGAGAGTTGTGGAATCAGCTGGTATGGAAATGGAGGGCATATCAATATAAAAAGTGGTGGCCCAGAGCTAGTCACTGGGTTCATGACCGTATCCTGACCCCATAGTGCCATTTCAGAAACTCAGTGCACAAGGGGACAGCAGGGTCATGTCCTGCAGCAATTGGAGTTTTTCTTTTTCTTTTCTGACTGTAGACTTCAGTTTTGTAGTTACTCATTTCTGTAGTTACCCATTCACCTAGGAGGAAATAACAACTCTTTCTGCATTAACAGCTTGCCACCCTCTCATTTCAAGCTGTTTTGCAACTCCCGGCATATGCAGGTGGGTTATATCTATATATAAAAAAATGTAAAAGGGGCCTGCGCATTTCCGTCACTCTTACACCGAAACCGCTTGACCAATTACATTCAAATTTGGACACGACGTCAAATGCGAATGCCTGAGTGACATCATATCCATTACAAAGACAGATGTGACACCTACACAAGGTCACACACAAAAAAACAAGGTCATTTGGAACTCTGAAATCATACAGCCGGGGAAGCTGGGAATTAGAACCCAGAAGCTAACAGTTCCTTTTCCAAGGGTGGGGGCCAAGGTATGGAGATACAGGGGGGAGGGGCCAACACTTCCCGGGGACAACAGAGGGAAGGGTATCCTAACGAATCACATGGATGAGCCGGGGGGTTGGGGGAAGGAGGGGGTGGGATAGTTCATGGGTTGGGACATGGTGGGGGAAATCACAGGGATAAACCAAAACAACGTGTGGCCGGGCCAGCTAGTATTTCTATATTTATTTACAAGACTGCTTTAATTCTCCAGGTTTGTGCCACCAACCTATTGGTCTATTCGATTTGCAATACCCAGACAAATAAACAGTGCAATCTTACACATCAGAGGTAGACCTGAATACGTTCAACGAGACCGACTTCCAAAGAAGTGTGTACAGGATTGCAGCCTACATAATGCACTGTGGTATACATTGGTACCTTGGTTTTCAAACATAATCCGTTCTGGAAGTCCGTTCGACTTCCAAAATGTTCAAAAACCAAGGCGTGGCTTCTGATTGGCACAGGCCAATAGCCAATAGTGTAACAACAGCCAACAGCCGCATCGGATGTTCAGCTTCCAAAAAACATTCGAAAACTGGAACACTTACTTCCGCGTTTTTGGCATTTGGGAGCCGAAATGTTTGAGTACCAAGGTGTTTGAGAACCAAGGTTCCACTGTATATGTAAACTGTAGGTACAGTCTCTTACACCTTCTTCATGTCAGGAACCATTTGGGTTAGGTCAGGAACCCTAGCTCACAGTCAAAAGTGTGAGGTCTGCTCTGAATGGTGTTTCCCAAACCAGACTGCTTGCAGCTCATATATCCTAAAAGGCTGACAAATAAATTTAGTCCTGGACCTATATTCAAGGCACTGAATTACCAGTGACAGCAACTGAACAGGTTATTTTGCAAGCAACACCTGCACACTTAAAATGCAGAGTGCTTTACTGCTCACAGATGTCCCTTTGCACTAAGTTCTGGTAATTGTTCTAGCTCACAACCAGACTTACGAGCCCTGCATTGTCTATAACATTTTCTTATACAAAGGCTATGCTTGGCAGGTATAAAGGAATACCGTGTTTCCCACATTTTAAGACACCGTCTTATTGCTTTTTTCCCTCAAAAAACCACAGGGTGGCTTATTTTTGGTGGCATGTCTTATTTTTTTTACGTTATTACAGTTTTTACAGCACCTTAAGGTCTTCTTGGCCGGGCCAGGCTGCTGGCTCGGGGCACTGCTGGGCACTGCGCGCCATGCTGCTGGGCTGTCTGAGCGCTGCTGGGCGCTTTGAGCAGCTGGGCGCTCCGCGCGCTCCAGCAGCCGTTTCCAGGCGGCGGGACGGCGACGGCGAGGCCGCTGGCTCTGGCGCTGAGCTCCGGGGCTGCTCGGCGCTCCGCGCGCTCCAGCAGCCGTTTCCGGGCGGCGGAGCGGCGGCGGCCGGGTGGAGGCGAGGCCGCTGGCTCTGGCCCTCAGCTCCGGGGCTGCTGGGCGCTCCGCGCGCTCCAGCAGCCATTTCCGGGTGGCGGGGCGGCGGCGGCTGGATGGAGCTGAGGCCGCTTGCTCTGGCGCTCGGCTCCGGGGCTGCTGGGCGCTCCGTGCGCTCCAGCAGCCGTTTCCGGGCGGCGGGACGGCGGCGGCTGGATGGAGCTGAGGCCGCTTGCTCTGGCGCTCGGCTCCGGGGCTGCTGGGCACTCCGCGCGCTCCAGCAGCTGTTTCCGGGCGGCGGGGCGGCGGCGGCCGGATGGAGGCGAGGCCGCTGGCTCTGGCGCTCGGCTCCGGGGCTGCTGGGCGCTCCGCGCGCTCCAGCAGCCATTTCCGGGTGGCGGGGCGGCGGCGGCTGGATGGAGCTGAGGCCGCTTGCTCTGGCGCTCGGCTCCGGGGCTGCTGGGCGCTCCGTGCGCTCCAGCAGCCGTTTCCGCGCGGCGGGACGGTGTCGGCTGGATGGAGCTGAGGCCGCTTGCTCTGGCGCTCGGCTCCGGGGCTGCTGGGCGCTCCGCGCGCTCCAGCAGCCGGTTCCAGGCGGCGGAACAGCAGGCCTCCTCGGCCAGGCAGAGGCAGGGCCGCTGGCTCCGGTGCTCCTGGGTGCTCCAAGCTGCTGGGCTAGAAACTAGAAACTGGGCTAGAAGCAACAGAGGCCCGGCCGCTGGCTCAGCTCTCCGCCCGCGCTGCTGCAGGCATGGAGATACACTATGTCTTATTTTCGGGGTATGGCTTATCTTTCGCAAATGCTTAAAATTGCTGCCCTGGCTTACTTTATGACTACGTATTAAAAAGGGGGAAACACGGTATTATCTATACGTCATGCAAAACAGGATGATAGAAAGCTAGCAAGCTAGAAAAGGATCATATGACCAAAATCTGGTTTGGTGTAGCGAACTGCTTGCTACCGTTCAGTTTAATTCTTAATCTTTGCTTCTCTATTTAATTTCTGCCTACTTTAGAGACCTGCTGTAATGCAGCAGTTAAAAAAAAATATATCCACATGTACTCATGATCCTCCCCAAAGACCACTAACTTGACACGTAGGCCATGACAGCTAAGCTTTGACTAGCAGGAAACCTAATCCAGGGTTTCCATCATGTCAGTTGTTGCCTTTATTTCATTACACTTTGACTCAGCTCCTAGTGGATTCAGCTTCATAAAGTCTGTAAAAAGAGGAAAAGAAAGCAATTTATTCATGTTTCACAAGAGCTCACGGAAGACCAGAAATTTCTCTAAAAATGCAAATCATTTTGTGCCACGTAAGTGGGACTGGGCAGCTAAAGCTCTTGGAGGAAGGTTCTTTCCCAGGGCTAATGTTTTTATACTCAGTGATAGAATAAATCGATTCCTCTATTATACCATCTCCTTCGCTCTCTTTATTTCCTAAAAGAACGTAATCCAAGGCACTAAAGAAACATTCTTCACCACTTGTTAATTTTGTTATTAATCCCCAATATGTCAAAAAATAAACACCACAAATACATGTAGAAAAAAAGATCAATATGGAGCCCTGCAACATCAGGTTAGCAAAGGGAGATTAACTAGGAATCCAAGATGTAAAATACTGACGTGCAAAAACTAAGCCCTTACTTATGTAATAGGACTGTATATACAAGCACAACATAAACCAGGAAGAAACAATTATAGGCGAGACACATTATACTTGTATTGCTTTAAAAACAACCTTTCAAGTTCTTATTTATGGAGAAAGTTGAAGTATTTAATGTCAGTCTATGTTGCATGTCAAAAGACCAGTCACCCTTGCTAACATGCCACAGATAGGCTTTTAATAATACATGTAATAAAAATTACACTTATCAAGTATAAAGCAGGTCATAAAAATAAAGCAACATTCATAAAAGCCAGAAAATTATAAAGTATTGTTATCACTTGTCCCTACTGCTCAAGGGAGGGCCGCTTGAAATATAATTCACATCTAACAGCAGTCATGACCAAAATAGCTTGGATATCAGTTCTTGCCAAGTTAACACTCTCTTCCCCAGTTAACACACACACACCAGCACACTCAGGACTTTATGTGAAGTCTGCAACTTGGTCCTCACATCCTTCACTCTGGAGTCTTTCAAAATATAAATGGAGTCACATGGATTGTTACCCCAACCTTCCCTGCTTTAACTCTCAGCCCCAAAGGTGATCCTAAAGAGGTAGGTTTTACAGAGTTTCCGGGAGGTGCTTCGGCTTCGACTTGGGAGAGTCTGTAGTGGGAGGGAGTACTGTAAGTGAGCAACCACTATAAACACCCTTTTTGTGTCACTGCTTTCTAAACGCAGAAAATAAGAAGTGCCTTGTTGGATCAGACAAAGACTTTGTCATTTTACCAGAGGACAACCAGAGATGCAACAGCAGGAGGCAGCAATGCTTCTACCAGTTGCTGGAAACTACAGCAGGGGAGGGCGCTCTTGTGCTCTATTCCTGCCTGCTGGTTGACCACTGTGGGAAAAGGATACTGGACCAGATGGGCCCCTGGCCTGATCCAGCAGGCTCTTCTTAAGTTCTTCTGAGAAGCCCACAAGCAAGGCATGAGTGCAGTAGCACTATCCTGTTCATGATCCCCAACAACTTCCTTAAAGGCATCCTGAGACATGTGTTTCTTTTTGGGCAGGAATGGATGTTGTAGAATCATCTCATTAAACACTGTACAGAGATTTGGTCAGACAGGTACGCTTTGTGCATGCTCATGCCATTAATTCCTGACACTCATCATTTCTAATCATGACTATACGTTTTCCTTCTCAGTAAGCCAACTGATAAGAGACTTGTCTTTATACTTTTTTTAAAAAAGAGTCAGCCAACCCCAAGATCTAGAGACCTATTCTGCAACATGAGGGGACTGCTTGGAGTTTCACACTTCTATTGCTTTTCAAATTTCAAGTGTGTGGTCTCTAGAACTAAGAGGATTACAAAAAGGTAGGAGAAGAACAGAAAGAGGTAGAGAAAAATAATAATATTGGATGTGGCTGTAGAAGGGCCAGTCTGTCATCTTCAGAATTTTATGGAGTACTTCTCATTCCACCCTTTGCCCAACTTTTGGAATCTGCTGAACTTTTGATGTATAAAATATTTGTTTACGCAACACCTGCATTAGAGACCTGAATTTTAATTCTACATTTGTTTCAGCTTTAACCAGGGCATGTGATTTATATTCCATCATTAACATATTGCATCCAAGTTAAGTTCCGAATAATGTTCTGAGGAAATCCAAATGAAAAAGATTACTCAGGTATATTGCACTGACCTTATCTTTCAAATATCCGTGATATAATTTTTAAAACTGGTTGCTATTTCAGAAGTTATTTTCCCATTGTACAAATATATGGAAGTTATCTTCCAAAGCAGACTTTTCTCACTGCATGCATAATCAGTGCTGAAATAAGAGCAGCATGGAGTGTTCATAGATTATATTATCTGAGCATGGGGGTGGGTCAAAGTTGCCTTGTATTCCTTTGGGCTGGATCTGGGGACTGGACTGCAGGAGATTTTAGTTGAGTATTCCCCCTAAACAGGGTTGTTGGTTTTTTTTAAAAAAAAATACGTTCATGTCTGTTGCTCCCCTTTCACATACTTTAACTTTGGTGTAGTGTAGTATACATAATTTAAATAACCAGGGAATGTCTCTGGGCTTGAAACCACCTGCTGGCTTTTATTAGCTAATTAATGATGATTTATCTCAGTTACTAATTTGAGTAGAGCTGACTGCCTTCAGGATTTTTTAACGTTCTAAGGATTTTTATTATAAGTATGCTTACTGGATGGGCACTCTACTTTAAATACTTTAAAAAATATTTGCCTGCCAGTAGAAAAGGGTTTTTCCCCCCCATGCTAGTACAAATAAATTACCTTGCATTGTTTTCTATTTCAAATAATATATTCAGGTGGTTTGTTTATGTTGGTACACAATTTTATCTCTGTCTGGTTCCCTTTCATTCTCTTTCTCATATTAGGGATTATTTGCCTAGCTTCCAAACGGTGACCGTTTGAAAAATAGTACTGATCTCATACCCAGAAAGCTTAATCATTTTCACAAAAACTAATATAGCAGATTCATTTTAGCCAAACTTCTTTATCATGCTGGCCTGATTCCCATGGCCTTAAAGTGTGGATTTAATGGTGGTACAATCTCTGAGGTAGAAATATAATAGAACCCTCTCAGCCTATTGGATCTATGTAATTTCTCTTTTTCTCTTCTAGTCTCAGTGTCTCTTAAGGCAATCTGCTCTGAAGACAGCAAAGAAGGCTAGCCTTTCCTTTAACTGTGTTCCCATTGCTACTTATACTAAACAAAGAATCAAATCCCTAGATAAGTTATCCAGTAGACATCTGTTAAATACACAATCCTAGAGGGGAGTTTACTCTATTAACAGGTTTATTCTTTTGCTCCACAGTTAAGAGAATCTATTTCTGTGTTTTACATTGGTTTCTAGAACTGCACTGCATTAGAATACATTGATTACAGAATGTATTGGGGATGCCTTAAATTCTGATATATATATATATATATATATATATATATATATATATATATATATAGTCAATGCCAAGTACATTAACAACAATAACAATAGCATCCTATATATTCCTAGCGCTGTTTGCACCAACCCAACAATCAAAACAAGTGTGTGGAAGGAAGGATACAGTAGTGGAGAGAAATAGGTAAATGCAAAGGTAAGGCTAGAAAATGGGGGAGATAAATGAATAGGGTAAAGCACGCATATGCCACTTCATAAATACAGCAAATAGAAAGACTGTGGCATGGATTTCCATAGACAAAGCAAGCAATGAATTGTGCTGCTATGTATTGCACCTCTTCCATATACCTTTCTGCCATTTCTACTGATTCTCATTTCCACTCTCTCTTGAGAATGTGGTTCTCTCTCAGGTGTTTGATTTTCCAAACCTTCCAATATTCTTTGATGTGGCACCCTCTGATCTTTGTTCATTACTGCTATAGATCCCTAGCCGACCTCTCACCTATCACAGTTCCAAATTCACCCTCCTTCTCTATGGGCAGCAGACGCTGTGCCAGAAATGTTATTTACTCTTCCTGGATTAGTTCATTAATGAGCTCCAGCTATTTCAACTGATGTTTATTGCAACCATGCAACTTCCATGCACACTTCAATAAGTCACATGCACAGATCTCAGAACTCTTTTACAATTCATTAAAGTTATACAAGTGAAAAATACTTTGCCATTCTTTATTATTCGAACCAAGGTGTAACCAGTGTAACCATTCCCTGCTGCCCACCAAACAAAACTCAAACCAAAACCTTATGGAACTAACTTTATGCTGATCATCAAAATCCAACTTGAACAGAATTGGTTACAGAAACCCATACAAAAAGTCAATATTTTCAAGATTATTTCAAGGGAGGCAAGTTCCCAACACTGGAGACTGGAAGATTTCAGGTAGGGAAATCTTAAATTCTTAAAGCCAGCATGGGGAAGTTCTGGCCCTCCAGTTGTTGTTGGGCATAATTCCTCAGCACCAGCCATATTTGCTGGAACTGATGGAAGCTAGAGTCAAACAACATGTGGAGGGACACAGGTCGCCCATTCCTGCCTTCATACCCAGAAAAGCTCACAGTCTTCTGCACAAAAAGTTCATTATTCCCAATGTTCTCAATGGGACATATTGGAAAGTCTACCGATGTATTGGGATGGTGTATCAGAGGCTACATTTGGGAGCAGCATGTTTAGGTATTTGAGCAATAAGATAGCATCTACTGCAACAGCACAATACAGATGAGAGAAACAGATTTTTAGTGCAATTTTCTGCACTAAAAAAAAACCTGGCACTTTACAGAGTTGTCATCCAAAAGGAAAGCTCACTGAACTTAGCTGACTACTCCCTGAAGACCAGTTTGCATTTCATTTTACGTAAAGAGTGCTATAAAAATAAACTGCAGTGTGTTTTTTTTGGGGGGAAGGGGGGCGTAATTCAAGAGATTTGCTGCTTCTACTATGGTACCATGTTCTCCTAAATTTTCTCACTGACACACTAGTGAAACTCTGCAAATAATGATGGTGAAAATGCTTATAACCCAGTCAATTCCGGTTTTCAATAATTGTAAGATTTACACCATCTGATCATTCTGGGAGCAAACATGATTCTATTTGGTAGGATATATGTAAATTCAGCTTGCATTCTGCCAGAATATATTGGCTACAGCTGCAAAGCCTTGCTTCCCCTATCTGAGGTGACTTCAAGTGACTAAATCATCAATGGGGTGGAGAAATGAAAAATAAATGAAGTACTTTCACAACACACAACTGCTTTTTAAAGATGGGGACAATATTTGCACACCTCCTATGAAAGTTTTTTTTAAAGTCTTGGACTTAGGAATTCAGGAGAACAACTGAGCCATACCCACGCTGCCCCACCATCCACCAAGATAATGCAAAATAACCATTATAACAATAGTAAGAATTAATCCAGTACAAACATACCAATTACAACCACAACTGTATAAAAATGAGCAAAAGCCTGGGAGAATGGAAAAGTACTTCCTTGATGCCTGAAAGACAGAAGCAGAGGCGCTAGGTAAACCCCTCGGGGGATGGTATACAGATGCCACCACAGGAAAGGCCCTATGCCCTATTCTACTGACAAAATCTCTAAAGGTGATGCTGGTGGAAGTGGGTAAACTAGAGCAGTGCACGCGCATGCGTGTGTGTGCGCGCACACACACACACACAAAAATGCAACATTGTTGTAAATGACAAAAGGGACAAAAATATATCTGAAAATACCAGGTTGCATCTAATTAGGTCCCCCCATTTGCTCAAGGACCAATTAGCTCCATTTGCTTCCACAGTGGATCTTCTTCTTCTTCCTCCTCTCCCCCCCCACCCCCTCATGCTACCTAAATCTTTTCTGGGGATTTCCCAACCCTTACACAACACTGAGCTAGATGGTAACTGACTGGATTGGTTAATAAGAATGGATAGATTTTCTTTTCTTTTCTTTTACATTGAGCTTAGATATCACTTGCCTGCCAATGTGAATGGCATTGTTGTCAACTACAACACCTTTTGGTGCTTAATAATGATTTGCATGTTTAGACCTTTAAACCTCCCCCTTAAATAAATTCACACAAGACTCAAATTTTGGTTTGGTTTTTGGCAGAATTTAGGACCCAGGTGGCGTTGTGGTTAAACCACTGAGCCTGGGGCTTGCTGATCAGAAGGTCGGCGGTTCAAATCCCTGTGACGGGGTGAGCTCCCGTTGCTTGGTCCCAGCTCCTGCCAACCTAGCAGTTCAAAAGCACGTCAAAATGCAAGTAGATAAATAGGAACCGCTACAGCGGGAAGGTAAACGGCGTTTCCGTGTGCTGCTCTGGTTCACCAGAAGTGGCTTTGTCATGCTGGCCACATGACCTGGAAGCTGTACGCCGGCTCCCTCGGCCAATAATGCGAGATGAGCGCGCAACCCCAGAGTCGGTCACGACTGGACCTAATGGTCAGGGGTCCCTTTACCTTTAGGCCACAGCTTTATTGATTACAGCAAGTGAGTGGTTGCATAGGCTCTGGTTCGACTAGCTCCCTGCACCGTTGCAGGTAGCGCTGACCCAGGGCACTACCATAGGTACCATAGTTAACACCTGGAATGGCAGAATACCACCCAGATGTCCCCCTGGACTCAGGCATGGGCACAACCCCTCACAGGGTTGACCAAACCATTGAGTCCCTGGATTCCTTTAAGGGAATACCCTTTCACATTGGGATGGCGAGAGTGTTCCCCCATCCCTTTCACCTGAACTAGAGTCTATCCGCAACCTTACAAATTGTGACGATTTGCTACGTGGCAGGCGAAACCCAAATGGCACCAGCCAATCAGCCAAGTGGGGGAAATTCCTGCTGTGGTCCTGTCCCAACGACAGACGACACACGGCGGCATAGCAAGGTCAAGCGTGCAAGTCCTAAATATAGGGAGAGGTGGGCGGGTGTTCTCTGATGAGAGAAAGCTCAGGGTCACGTGCATTGGCATATATAGGTCCCTTGATCCATTTTGGCCAGTGTTCCCATTGGTCAGATTGAACCCAGCATCAAGGGACCTACCAATAGGGTGTTGTGGCTGACCAATCATACCCACCCACAACACAAGGGTTTGGCTGCCAGGTCTCACCCTCTTTGAGGGAGGACATGATGCATGATGTTAATTGAAATGTTGTATACTGGATATTCAAGATCTTTGAGATATACGGAATAGGGAACTACAGGGTTCCGTTCCACTCAATCTATGGAAATACACTTTAGCACCTGTATCTAGTGTTTCTTTAGGCTAGCGACTAAGCAAAAATGGATGTTCCATGCATATCAGGACTCTACAGTGCCTATTTATAAAGAAACTGTGTAGTTCTGATAGATGCTGGTGATGTAATGCTGATAATGCCTCTTTGAGGCATACGAAGTGGGAGTGTCCTGTAGTGTCTTCTTTCTGAATAGAAGCGGTATTAGCTATGTTTTGGGAAAATCATTGATATTTGTGGATGTTCATACACTTTTAAATTATGGAGATGAACAGATGGGCAATGAAAGTGGATCCTGTGAGCCCTTATGTTTGAAAGAGACTTCAAAGCTGGAAGGACAAGCACTCAGCACCAAGATCTTACTGCCCTTTCTACAATTAAACACCTATCTTATATTTGTCAATCTCATGTGCAGATATCTATTTGGACATCTGGACTACTTATATTAATATATACATTTAAGTCAGGATTGATGTGTTATTTTTTTGCTAATGTGAGCTGACATTGTTCTTTTCTCTTCTATTTTATTTGCATGAAATATAAAAAAGAAAGAATATATCAAGGCAAAGTGCACAAACAAAACTGAGAAGGTTTTATAATTTCAAGCAACAAACTACTTAAAAAAAAAAAGATTCCAGTATGTATTTTGTGTAGAATGCTGTACAAGCAAAATTCCCAACGTGTTATTACAAACTGTGAGTAGATTTCATAAAACAGCAATAGCAAAACAAAGGGAAATATAACGTTGGTGGGCTTTTCCTCCAGCACATCCAAGGAAGCTAAGCTATGAAACTGTGATGGAAATATTAGAGCTGTTATGCCTAGAAAAAAAATGCAATGATCATTTCATTCTTCCTGTCTTTTAATGCTCTAGGGTTTAGGAGACGAATAGGAGCAATAAGTTCACTTTGCAGAATTAATGCTGTAATTCTTTATCATAAGAGCAAAGCATTACCTCAATCTGATTTTTCTACAAAATAGTTCAAAGTATTTTTAATGATGGCCCTAATTTGTTAACACCTCCTAAATTATTAATCCCCCTTTATATTCAAGTAGTTATTGCATGTCATAACAATGTATCTATGCAGGGAAATTTAATAGTATTTTCTGCATATCAAGAAAAGGCTTGTTCTGCAAAATGCTATTAAAATTGATAATGAGCTAAATATTTGCCATAGCAAAAGCTGAAATTACTGTATCAATCAACCTGGGTGCTCTTATTCAATAAACAAAAATTATCACATTAACCTCCCCTAGTTTTAAGTCACAAAATGTTTCCCCCCGAGTGCACACCTAAGGCCTTAGATTGGTTTTCTCAGGCAGTTTCCTTTTGCTGTTTTCAACCGGAGAGAATAATACAAGCTTTTCATCACCTTCCAAATTAATCTGTGCTATGAGATGTCCAGTGGTTCCCCCCCTGCACTGAGTTATGATGCTGTTACTAAGAAGCCACAGCAATAAGCAACACTCTTGAAGATAACCTTTTTGCTTTCAACCCAGAGAACACAACCAAAAATAAAAAGCATGTACCTGAAAAGTGCCTCACTCTATAGCTTTTTTCTTGATTCCCCTCCCCCCCAACCTGACAAAGTGCATTCCGGGACCAGAGCACAAAATACAGAACTATAATCCACAGTACAGACTCTAGGTTGAATCAATAGCTTTCTTCAGCTTCCAAAAGAAAAACAAATTGGAAGGAAATCACTCCACAACTTCATTCTCTTTGTAGAATACAAAGATTCTGAAATGGATTATTGCAGAAAATGAGTATTTCCATGGCAATATTTTGTTGCTGCATTAAACTGATTACCCATGCCTCAGAATGTGGCCAAGAGGAATCAAGATAAAGCCTCAAAGGAAGAAATTCAACTGAAAAAAGGGTCAATGCATGATGATCTGCTCAGCCAAATACAGTGGTATCTCGGTTTACGAACTTAATCCGTTCTGGAAGTCCATTCTTAAACCAAAGCCATTTTTAAACCGAGGCGCGCTTTCCCTAATGAGGCCTCCAGCTGCCGGTGCCCTTTCACCGTTCGGATTCCACTCTTAGACTGAGGTAAAGCTCGCCAACTGGAACACTACTTCTGGTTTTGCGGAGTTTGTATACCGAATAGTTCATCAACAGGGCTGTTCTTAAACCGAGGTACCACTGTAATTGTGTGGAGCCTATCCTAGATCTACTGCTATATTATTAGCAAACTCTACCCGAAAACCAGATCAGGACTGTATGTGCACCATGTGTGTGTGTAGACATAAGCAATGTAGTAACTCATACTGACAGAACTAAATCTAGACTTGGAGGGTTTGGAGCAGCTAGAGATTTCAATAAGGTGTTTTAACTGACCCATTAGGCAAAGCAGGAAAGCCAGAATCCTAGCATTTATATCAGTTCTTGTTCATCCAAAAGGTTGCCTGCCAACTGCAAGAGAGCCAATGTTGCACAGCACTCTTTCCTTTTGCACCTGGCTCTGAGACTTCAAGTACAATCCCAGCAGGCTGCTCACCAGGTTAGATTCTGGAGCAGAAATGGGGACTGTGCAGGCCTCCAACATTCTTCAGCTCCAGCCAGCATGGCTGAGACTCCAGGATGAGAGAGATGTAGTCCAGCAGTGTCTGAGGAGCCAGAGGTTCCTCATCCATGTTCTGAAAGGTTTCCTGGTTCAAGCCACAGCTTTCCTGTCAAGCATATTCCTATACATTTAGTTATAGCACAGAAATGTGAGCCTGCGACGTGACTTTGGGTGTAAGCCATTTCCAAGCTCACTTTTACGAATTCGGGAGAGCCGATTGAGGATCTACCTTGAAACTACCCTGATTATTATTATTGCAAATGAGGCGGTGTTGACGAGGCAAGTTTGAAAGGAGGCAGCTTGCCTAAAGCCATCCAGTGAGTTCATCAGAGAGACAAGACTGGCATTTGAAATATAGGAGAAAAGGATAGCGTCTTTTAATGAAACCCAGAGCTCCCAGGCTTTGATCTTTCCCAATTTTAGCCAAACATACTCACCCTGGATTTTCATACCTGGTTATGACTCAGAAGTGCCATGTATATTGTCTAACAAACTGACAGAAAATGAGCATGTTTATGACAGCGCTGCAAAGAGGATAGCTCAGTCAGTAGAGCATGAGACTCTTAATCTCAGGGTTGTTGGGCAAAAAATGCCTACATTGCAGGGGTTGGACTAGATGACCCTTGGGTCCCTTCCAACTCTACAATTCTATGATTTTATGCACTTATCTTGGATATACAGAATATTTAACCATCTTTAAGTAGGATCAAGAGCCAGAGCTCAGGCTACTTAATAGAACAAAAACCATAGCAAGAACATGTGCACCCCCAGTGCTTTAAAAAGCTTGTGCTAAGGGTTGGTACACTAGTATTTCATTTCATTTTTAATGCAGCAGTTCTTGAGATAATGCTAAAGAGCACTTCAGTATTCGATAAACAAAAAAGGGCTGTCTGAAAAGCAGTAAATTTATTTAAAAGCACATCATATTATTTTAGACCAGGGTTTAGGAACCATGTTGGCTCCACAAGTGGCCAAACTTCTATGTGTCTGCAGTTTTGACTAATGCAAATATTTTCCCAAGCCACTTCACTTTAATATAATGCATTTTAAAGTTATTGTCACCAATATATTCATTTATATGTACACTTTGCCCTAATATATGCATTTTTTGTAAACACTGTTTGGCTAGAGAACTGCATCACAAAATTCAGAGACGTGCACATTACGAAATATGTTTGTGTTTCAGTTCTAGTGTTGTTTTGGAAAGTGTGAAATAGGTAGGATCAGCTTTAAATGCAAACTGAATCAAATTTCTTTCCTATCCCTAGTCTGGTCCAAGACAAGAAGTGGCATGCAATAAAGCTTGATGAAAAGGAATAATAGAAGAACATGGGAAAGAAGACAGATACAGTCGGGTTATGAGATGCTTTCTATTTATAAACCTTCAATTCGTGGCTTTGGGAAAAAAAGAGAGAGCTGTGTGTGAGAAAGAAAATGCCTAAGAAGTCGAAGCATAACACTTCATTTGAAAAAGTTCCTTCCTTCTACACCGATGCATTCTGGAACTCTGGAATTCAAAGGCAGGCGAAATCACAGCTTATGGCCAAAAGGGTTTCACAGTATCTTCACATTCACCACACGTGTTTTGGCACAGAGGCTTTCTAAATCTGTCAACTGCAGTACTATTCCCATTGCTCTGGCTTCCAAAACCAAGTGCAGTGTGATCCTAAGCATGTTTTCTCAGAGGTTATTGCTACTGAATTCAAGGTAGCTTTTGTGTCTAATTACATGGGGTTGCAGTCCTAGTTGGATGCAAGCCCTCTAATATCACTTGAACTTACTTTCTTGTACGTTTACTTACTTTGCTCAGACTCGAGTCACTTCATCTGTATATATTGCATGTGGTTCACAACAAAGCATGGCATAAACAACAAAACAATTCCACACACACAATAAATCATTATCCATTAGAGCTCCACACAAGGAACAACTCAAGAAAAAGTTTTATTAATTTGGTAGGAGTTACACTGAAGGGTGGATTAAGAGGCCATTGGCTTGGATCCTAACTTCCTGTGAATGGAACTTGGCTTATGGAACACTCCTGCTGGTGAGAAAGGAGAGGGACGCAATCCCCCCCCCCTGCAGCCCCCTTATGCCCTCTAAAAAACAGCTCCAGAGGATTTCAGTAGCAGCATGGAAGGCAGGGCCGTCTTTAGCATATGCACCGCCAGGGTGCAAAGATCTGCCCAGCGTCAAGTAAGATAATATTTTGATGTAAGAGTTAATTTCGTGTGCATGGCGCCGTTGAGAATGACAAGTGCCGCCGCTGGTGCGTCTTTGGTAAATGAGCGCACAAAGTCAAAAGTCCTTTAGTGAAACAGTAGGTACACATTTCAGTAATACCTAGGTGTATATGTATTTTGTTTTTCTAGCTTGATCAAAATTATTTATTTCATAACAGGTACTGTAGATAGTTAAGAACTTAGGCGGGTTCAGCTGGGGGTGCCCGGCACCCCCCAAAATTTGGCCCCTGGGTGCCCCGTACCCCTTGTACCCCCGGGTAACGATGGCCCTGATGGGAGGTAGCACTGAGAGCTGTTGGGGGGGGGCAAGGAAAATGAGTGAAAATAGCTGTCCCCCATTCTCCCAGTATTAGCCTCTACTGGATCAGAGCCTCCTCCATTATTGTGGGGAGGTAAGGAGGAGAAGGTGAATTTAGGATTACTTTCCCTCATATTCAGAGAAATGTGATACAAACAATTGCTACCAATTATGATTTTTTAAAATGGGAGGAGCTGTAAGAACAACTAAGAATCCAACTCCTGATTGCTTGAAGCTTTTGTCACATGTTGACTACATGGTAGTCATCATTGGAAAGAAAGTTCCCACATGATGGGTTTGTCACTTCATGAATGGTTTTTTAATAGGTCCTCTGTTTCTACTCTGATTCACTTGCAAATAAAAGATCAATCTGCCATTAAATAATGCTTGAAACTGCAAAAGGCTTGCTGTTTATGTAAATTTATATCAATATATTTATATCAAAAAGAGAAACGAGTAACAGAAAATAGAAATTGTCCCAGTCTTTAAATGCAAAGATTAAAATATATTAATCACTGCCTTTTTTCATTTGCCCATTTCAGACATCTGTCAATAGGAAGATCTGATTTCTTTATCCAAGCTTCACAAATATAATATTAGTATCTTCAGAGAAAGATCTTGTCTGTGAGAGCTCCAATTTCATTGCCCCAACTCAATTACTGCATTCTTGAACTGAAATGTATTCATTTGTGGGCACTGAGGCAGCCAGTGGGAGGGTATTGATTGGAGTATAATGTCATGTGAAGCAGTAATGTCATGTGAAGAGTAAGATGAAAAAGTGTTTTCTGCTTAATGGGTTGGTATTAAGTAGGTGGGAACGGCTTCTAATTAGCCAACAATTGCTGTGTTTCCCAGTTTTCCTCCTTCCCCTCCTCCTGTTGGTCACCAGCTGCCAATCTCCCTCTCCCTTTTTGTGTGTGTGTGGAGTTCATTGCTCACTGCAGTGAAAGCCTTTGTTTAAAAAAAGAGGGCTCCCAGGGTCTCAGCTGCTGGGGTACAGCTTGCTGCCTGCGATGAGTAGGAACTGTCAGTTTATTTTATCTCAGCCTTTTCATCATTCTGCTGAAACTGGTCGAGTGAAACCACCTGAGAGACCTGAGGATTCAGTACCTACAAGTCATTAGCCAGGACTGCTCAGCCTCTCCCCACACAGCAAGTCAACTGAATACAGCCTAAAATACAGTCCACTTTAACCCCATGTTTTCCTATGGACATGTGAGACTTCCACTTGTATCCTTCTGCTAAAGAGATCATTTCTTTAATGTCCCTATAATAAAATTAGTATGTAAAGTATTTTCTAACACTGCATGGTACCTCTTAATACCAGGGCTCAGTGCCTGAGTTAAACATAATGCAGTGGACATACAAGATTTATCCCAATCTCTTTCCTCCAAAATGGTTTCCAGTGTCTAGATTATGTCCCAGAGCACACATTTCACTGTCAATAATATCCCCATAATTCACTGCCCCATTTATCTAATATTTTTTCTTCTACATTCTGGGTTTTTTTTGGGGGGGGGATTGAGGCACATGTAATTTAGAATGTAATTATAAACAGGATTTCCTGTGTATCAATATGCCTATTCAAATTCACAGTCACAGAGAGTAAAATCAAGCTTAATTTGTATCATATATGTGTTTTCTTCCTTCTTTTGTATATGTATCTTTTTCTTTGTCATGATTATCATTTCATCAAATTAGGTATGCATTTACAGCAAATGTGTTCTGTGCAAGCAATAAATGCATAATTTTCCTTTCTCAAACCTCTGTTTCTGACTGTTGTTAAGAATCACAAATAGAAATTTTTTTAAATTATCACCAGGAAAAAACCTTTGCAGTAGAATATGAACATGAACAACCTGTTGATTTCAGTACTAGTATTCGTAACTCTACGGGGATTAGTTGCTTGGTGATTCCCATGTGCTGACAATATGACATTAATAGCTTTCCTGCCATCTCCTCTGTGGTTTAACATAACAATATAGGTAAATAAAAGTGTCTAGCCTGTTGCTTAGCCTGCTTTTTAAGAGAAATGTAATCATAGTACCTGCAATTTTAAATGAATGCCAAACATTGTAACTATGTATTTTATTATAATCGTCAATAAATTAGGGAACGGGGTGATTTTAAGACATCCCAGACATATTTTGGCCCAGGTGACTTTACTTTGAAAAATAATAATATCCAAGCAATTTACATTTGCTTAACAAGGCCTTTTGGGAGATCACATTTTAGATAACCAGCTCAGTTGTTTTGGTTCATCCAATATAATTTATATATAGTAAAAGGGGCATAAATAATGTGTGTGTGTGTGTGTGTGTGTGTGTGTGTGTACACATTGTGCATTCACTCCAACACAGTTATCATTAAATATTAAACATCACCCAGTATGCTCTGGGGCTGAAATGCCAGGATGAAACCAGTACAAGGTTTGGATGTGGGCAGTAGCAGAATATTCATGATTTCATTCTTGTAAGGCGATATGCGGCTTCTGGGAAAGCACAGTTGAAAATGCTGCCTTACTCAGAGTTCAGTTTGACCCTGGCTGATCTGACATCATTAGTTGTTGGCTATGGTTTCTTGTTCTAATACCTTCTCACCTGGAACTTTCTCAGAGTAAACAGCGACAGAAATGAAAGAGCTAGGAAACTGGAAATGTTTGGTGTCAGTTACTTTCCTGTATGGGTCAACCAATTCAACATTATCAGCTCAGTGTTTCTCAAGCCTAGGTCCTCAGCTGTTGTTGGACTACAACTCCCATCATGTCTAGTCAGCAGCACCAGTGGTGAGGGATGATGGGAGCTGCACTCCAACAACAGCTGGGGACCCAAGATTGAAAAACACTGGTGTAAAACTATGGACCATTGTAGAGCCTACACACAAGACCAGTACACAGTGGGCTCATGAGTGCATTTGTACAGTCATAGCTTGGTTCTCAAATGCCTTTGTACAGTGGAACCTCGGTTTATGAACACCTCGGTTTATGAATTTTCGGTTTATGAATACCACGGACCCATCTGGAACGGATTAATTCACTTTCCATTACTTTCAAAGGGAAAGTTCGCTTCAGTTTATGAATGCTTCCGTTTATGAACAGACTTCCGGAACCAATTGTGTTCATAAACCGAGGTACCACTGTATTCGTACATTTTGGCTCCCGAATGCTGAAAACCCAGAAGTAAATGTTCCGGTTTGTGAACATTTTTCAGAAACTGAACGTCCGATGCGGCTTCCGCTTGACTGCAGGAAAGCTCCTGCAGCCAATTGGAAGCCATGCCTTGGTTTTCAAACGGTTTCAGGAGTCGAACAGACTTCCGGAATGGATTAAGTTCAAGAACCAAGGTACCACTGTACCATGTATTGGTGCCATCAGATATTCATTGTTGTATACAACATTTGAAATAATGACTACAGGCTCAATGACTATAGACCTGATCAGTGTGGCTGATAATTCTAACTTTCAGGAAATGACCTTACTCAACTCTACATGTGGCAACTCTAAGCAAATGTTACATCCAAGGTATGGAAATACAGTGAGCCCAAACGATGAACAAAGGGTCTCACTGCTGTGGACAGAATCCCACTAGCGTTCCGTCCACAATTAGAACTGCTTCAAAACTAGCCTATTTTTCTTATGAATGTTGTCAGATCTTACAATGATACCTTCAGTACTTTCAGCACAATCATTATGTCTACAAGGCATAGCTGTCAAGTTTTCCCTTTTCTCGTGAGGAAGCCTATTCAGCATAAGGGAATTTCCCTTAAAAAAAGGGAGAAGTTGACAGCTATGCTACAAGGCATAATTTTGGGGGTCAATTTCAAGCTTTGTAATTTTATTTTTAGGATGTCATGGATAAAATGGTTGCCAAAATACAGTTTAGTCTTCAGAGCAATAGGACACGTGAGTCAAGGGTGTCCTTCAAAGACATCTGTAATAGGCACTCCCATTTTTCTTTCTTAGCAGAAGAAGCTAGGTAGCCTCCCCCCCCCCCACCTAAAGGACATGTTCGGGTTTCCCCAGACATATGGCAACCCTACTTCAAGCATTTGCTTTAATTTAAACAGCCTTTTCATTTCAACTAGCCATCTTGGTATGATTGGGTAGAAGGTTGTTAATGTGATGCTGAATTTTGGTATCGTAGATAGTTGTAACTGTGAAGAATCTTACTACTGTGGCCTTCGTTCAACTAACAGTTGTGCTGTATTTTGGAACTTGCATGAAATAAAAGCTTTCAAGTCCGCCACCCTAAAAAATACCCAAAAAAACCCCAACTAACAGCAAATCAGTAATCAGAGAGAAGTTAAAAAAAATACTGATCTTCTAATTTTCTCTTTTTATGTGCTGTGCCTATAAGTTCAGAGGGCATCAAACTGTTAAAGAAATATACTAATGATCTACCATGTAAAGACAAAGTTATAAATGAAGTATAAAAAGATGAAAGAAACTTTTAAAATGTATGCTGAACTAAAGAGACAAAGTATTTAATTGAAAAGTATAAAGTAAGTATAGGTGGTGTTTTAATGCTCATATGGAAAATAGCAAAGGGGCAATAAATTGCAATTAAGACAAAAATGAGAGTAAATCTTAGCACTTTTTTGTATAATGGAATAATAAAAATGCCAAATATGCTGGGAACACTTAACTATACAACTGGTTATTAATTAAACAGAAGATGAAATAACAGAGTGCAAGAAATGAGTCTGAATTAAAATCATTCTTTATCCCTGTAACATTGCTGAAATACTAGGAATTTCTCCCCCACACCAACAACTGCAAATCCCCTTCCTTTTCTTAATAAGTACAATGCATTTTGGTCTGAAGCAGAAATTTCTTATTTATTTTCTTGCTACTGCATCCAAACTGATCTACTGGTATTTTCCTAACACTCCCTCTTCTTGTCTTGTAGGCTTGAATAGGTAATATGTCACCTCAGCAGCCCACATACTTCAGTTTCTCTCTTCTTGGCTTCACTTTTAGTTGGCTGGCCTTTGCCTCAGTTTCTAAAGTCTCCATGGCTAGCACCTTAAGCCTCAGTTTCTCTTCCTGTTGCCTCAGATGCCTAGTGAGCTGTCTCTGTTAAAGCAGCTACAAAGCTTGTAGTGTTGTTTCTACAATGTAAAGCTTAGGACTCTCTTGGATTCCCATTTAAATGGAAATGTTCCTCAGGGTTCACGGAGAACAGCTTTCAGTTAGCAATGAAACTACCTGCAAATGAGGTGCCCTTTCAGAAGGTATCACACCTCAAGGAAAGCAGCTCCATCTCCCAGCTCCATCTGGTACGCAGGCTGAGACCCTACCTGCCTGAGGACTGCCTCGCCAGAGTGGGGCATGCTCTGGTTATCTCTCGCTTGGACTACTCTAATGCACTCTATGTGGGGCTACCTTTGAAGGTGACCCGGAAACTACAACTAATCCAGAATGCGGAAGCTAGACTGGTGATTGGGAGTGGCCGCCGCGACCACATAACACTGGTCCTGAAAGACCTACATTGGCTCCCAGTACGTTTCCGGACACAATTCAAAGTGTTGGTGCTGAGATGATTTCCCCCAAATTTTGGATAGTTAGTTGCAGTATTTCCTCACAATGGCCATCCTTACAATTTTGGGTAGTTAAAATAGACTTAGTTGATCTTCCCTATTGTTTTATGGACTATATGCATGAAAATAACATACATTGCAAAGGTACCCCTTTGCATGCTAAATTATAGGCAAATAAGCTCACTTATTTTGTGTGCTAGGCATCTTTAAATTTGATTTCTTTTTTATTTAGAGGGAAAATGACAAAGGATTTGCTTTCTTCCCTGCGGTTCTGTGGGCAAAGGTTTTGTTATAAAAACAACATGCATCTCAGAGGAGCCCCTGGGAGAAGTAACCTGCAAAATTTCAGAAGAATGGTGCAAAGGCTTGTGTTTTGCTCACTTTCCGTGACTTTAGGTGTGAATTAAGTGCAAAACTAATTTGAGAGGAGTTGATGTGGGAACAGGTGGCAATGTGGCTGAAGGAGCTGAATATTCAGCATTTTCTGAGCAAGCATCACTATCAGAACTAGAAAAGAGCACAAAGCAAACATTAACAAGGGAATACATCACTTCAGCATCCCTAGGAGAGATTGGATTGGAAAGCCTTCATAAAATAATCCCCTTCAAATTAGAATCTAGACTTGTCAGTCACTAAAGGGCTCTCTCTCCTACTTTCCCTTACCCTGGTGTTTCCTTTATGGGGCAGGGGAGAAATGTTTGTTTTGGCAGACACATTCTCTACAGCCATTTAAAACAGTCACATCTCTGCAGCACCCCAAATCAGTCCAGTACAGCTTAGACAAACTGTGTCTGAAGCAACCTGCTGTGGTTCATGATTCATCCAAATCTGATTCCTGCTTCTGCTATGTGTATGTTTTTGAGTGGAAAATGAAGCAGTGGTGGACCTTGGGGCCTCACATGTCAGCGGACAGCGGTGTTCTGTGTGACGCCCAAATTCAGTGCTCCTACAGCTCTTGTGCTCTACGCCCCCTTTGCCTCAGTTGCGCTCCCCTAACTCTGCCGCTGAATGAACTGTTTAGATGCAGCATGTGAATAACTAAATACTTCTATACATTATCCTAAAAGGACCCATTGGCTGCTGCAGAGTCATCTATAATGATAGGGCCTTGCAGATTCCATCCGACAAGGTAAAATAAGAGGGCAGACCCCCCTTTTCATCCTTATATTATGCCATGGAAATGACTTTGGTGAAGGCTACTACTCCCACACATATGCATACAAAGAGTTTTAGAGTTCTTTACCACTGCACATTTTCCACTGTATATTTCTAAAGCCATTTCATAGCCCTGCTTCCATATCAAAGAGATAAATATCTAAGGGTTCTATCCAACCTTCTGCAAGCTGCAGTGGGAGTTGGGAATTGCTTCAAACTAGGCAGAGAAATTTGTGTGTCAGATTTAAGGCGATTTCATGCTCCCCCCCACCTGCACAATCTGCTATGATTGGTCGGCCCTTACTACCCTTTGGAAAGGCTTTTTGGGACAGAGGGAGCTGCAGAGGAGGAAAAGGAAGAGAGAGGTTGCACAGGCTTGTCTTCTGCTCCTGCACTGCTGGTTACAACTGCTACAGTTTAACTGAGATTCACATGAGAAATAATACACTGCTGTTACATTCCTGTGAGAATGTGGCCTGCTTAATGTATCAAGAAAAGAAATTATTTTACCAATGTTTTCTAAACTTGAAACTGTGATAACTTCAAAAACAATGTCAGTGAGCTTCTAGCAAAGATATCCATTGTACTTGATTGTCTGTGTTTGTATATACTGTAGACCCATTTAATACATTTTTTTTTTAAAAAAATCTCATGCAAGCTCAAGTCTTACCTCCACCCAAGACAAAGTTAGTCCAATAGGATTAAACTCAGCAAGTAATTTAATAAAACTATACAAGAAAAATGACTTAACCATAAGGACAATGCAGCACTAATGCGTTTCATAACTAGTGTCTTACCAACTGGAAAAGGGTCAGTGAACATGTCAGTTCGGTTCTCCTTCCAGGCCACCAGGTACTTGATGTTGGCGTAATCTGCAGCTTCTGTACGACTGTTATATTTCAGCATCATGTTATGAGCTTTCCCAATGCCACAATATACCTTTGCCTCGCTCACTAGAGCCCAGTCCGAAAGAGCATTTGCTGTATCAAATGCCTGATCAAAATATTCGCAGGCCTTGGAGTAGTTACCCTAATAAAAGAAAAGACGGGTAAATTCCAGTTTTCAAATACTTCATCATTTCTTATTTTCCCCACTTGCAGCCTTTAAGAGGTTGAAGTTTGTTGCATACGTGAACCAACAAAGTGGCAAGTTGTCAAAGATACCCTTGGATTTCCAGCTTTACATTATTGACTCCATTCTGTACCATTTAAAATGGAAAGAACATTAAATAGCAGACCAATATTGGAAGTACTATAACTAAAAGCATAATTATCCTCCTGTAATTATCTTTGTCTGATGAAAAAGGGGGAGGGGAAATGCTATTGACTCTACTCTTTACCTTTTGCAAAAGCAGGAGTCCTATTCTCCCAATACAAGCAAAGGAACATGGAGAAGGCACTTCAATTTATGCTTTGGATCATCTCAGAGAATTGCTAGAGCCCTGAATTACTGCCACTGCCACTTCCCCACCACAATCCTACTCTCTAAAGTAAAATGTTCCACTATGACCTTTAAGATCAGCTGGGAAGGTTCCCTTAAACATACTCAATATATAGCAAATAGGTATGTACCAAGTCAGGACTGCAAGGTTACACAAAGACGGTTGTTCCCTAGTGGTCTGGACTTTTATTCCCCCCTTGAGACTTGTCAACACCTAAGTTTGTACAGTGTATATCTTCTGGAAGCAGTGCCTGACAGTCAAAACCTTTTTGTGGCCAGGAATAGGAGTAGAATACAGTAATTAGAAGATGGTTACCAGCTCCAAGTCATGGACATGCAAGAGATTACAAGACAAAACAAACAAACAAACAAACAAACAAACAAACAAAATGCCTGCAAATAAAAGTGTGCCATAAAGGTATACTTGAAATCTAGAAAGGCAATAATAATGAAGCAGTTCTCTTCTTCTGTACTACAGGCAGAATGGGCATGCTAAATGGATAAGCACTTCCATGTTAGGCGAAAAATAGTATAAACATTAAATAAGATACTCAGCTCCTTATTCAACCCTGAAATTCAACCCCACACATTTTGTTTAGAAAATAGCCTGAAGATATATGATACAGTATATATGCAGTTAGGTGTTGCTGAATTCACTTTATCAAGCATTTTATCTGGGGTGTCGTGATGACAGTGCTAGACAAGGACTGGCAAGATCATGATTCACATCACTACACAGCTAAAAAGGTTACTAGGTGACCTTAGGCCACTCATACACTCTCTGCTTAGCTTGAAATAAATATGCGTACTGCCCTGAGTTCCTTGGAGGCAGATTGAAACCAAAAGGAAGAGTGGAACAAATAAAACTATTTTTGTGATAGTCTTCCACTTTCAATCTAAGTTCATAAAAAGTAATATTAATATAGCACATGTCTATGCCACCCTTCAACCAAATAGTTCTCAAACACAGTTAATGTAGAGCAAAATACAAACAACAAAAGCTACTCCCAATAATTGGGTAATCCACTGAAATGATGTGGGGTGTGCAGCTGGGGGCTGCAGCAAGAGGGGCAACTGGCATAAATTAGGGACGATCCTATGCATCCAGTCATCAATCTGTAACACATTCATAAAAGTTACTTTCTGCATATAGCGAAACATTAAAACACATGTGTGGAACTAATTCAGAGTTATTTTTAAATAGATATTCCTGTGACTATGGACTGTCTAGGCTTCTCCATGTTACTTGTTCATGTGAGATACACATGCATAATGAAAAAAGTTAGTTGATAGGAATTAATGTTCTAACTCTCCAGGTTTTTCTTTTTTTAAATTGTGCATGCCCAATTGGGCAGTTGGGCAGGGCTTTTTTCCCCAGCCAGAACTCACCGGAACTGAGTTCCAACACCTCTTTGGTGTGTTCCAGCACCTTTTTGTAGCGTACCGGCAGCTGTATAGCAGCACAGCGCCCAGAGCTGTGTGTCAGAGGTTTCAGGCTTCATGCCACTCATGGCTTTGTGTCTGTAGCGCCTCAGAGTTTATGTAATGTGGCTGCAGCAGTTGCCGGCAGTGGGGTGATTAGGCAGAGGAGCATCCCCCCCCCAAAAAAACTGGTTTCCCCCTAAGAATGCTCCACATCTTTGGCTCTCCCTAAAAAAAAGCTCAACAACTTAGGGTTGTCCATTAAAAAAGGGAGTTCCTGCACCTCTTTTTCTAGAAAAAAAGCACTGATGTTGGGGCAGATCTTCATATTCTAAAGAATCTGAAATCTCAATGAAGGAGTTGAGTCAAATCAAACTTGAATGAAAAGCATTAGAACATGAGCTATTCTCTTTAAAAACTCCTTTGAACAGGTATTAAAAGATAACTCCAAGTGGTATTTCAGGTCCCGATTCAGAAAAAGAGCTTGATTAAACAAACCAATGAACAGAAAACCTGACATTGTGTAGACTTTGGCACCAATCAAAGTGAATCATGAGCACCTAAGGTTCACATCTGACACCACCCAGGATTCCATATTTTACCCTCTTCAAAAGCTGGGAAGCAGTAAGCAGCACAGATGCCTGTCATTTTAAGGCTGCAGTTTACTGTAATAGCCTGGTGCAGAAATCAGCTTTCCTGCTCACTGAAGAATAGAATCACATTGGGGGAGTTTCAGTCACAGCTGAAGCTGCATCAGAATAGAAAAATAAGATTAAATGTTTGACTTGCTAGCTACGGTTCAGATGTCCAACCAGTTTCTGAAAGATGTGCACTGTTACCATACAACCAGGATAATGCCGTCTTTTGTTGGTATGCAGGCCAATACCTCTGTACTATTCAATAAATTGCTAGACTGCAAAGTTTTGGATCTTAACTACCCAAGTCAACAGCAGCTCTTCCAAATGTGTACTGTGTATTTGCATCAAGTTAGATTGTGCATCAAGTCATCATCTGAAAGTTAAGAATGCTAAAATCACTGGGAGGAATTCAACATCATGCTAAGGTGATCATTTCATCAGGGCAAACATTTTGGCTTACCAGATGGAATGACCTCCAACCCCACCCTGAGATTTGTTGTGCAAATAGAAATCCCTTTGCAGGGCTTCTGCTGACGGGACTCATTAGCTGAATCCCACCCATTTCATTTTAGGGCTATCAAAAGCAAGTACTCCCAAGATTTGCTACTGTTAGGATATGGCACAAAAATAGCTAGGAAACATTATTTTCAGCAACGTTTCATTCTTTCATGCATGCATTCGAGTATTTATGACCCACACTTTCATACAAGCACATAAGACATTCCAAGTTATATTAAAGTCATCAAAAGCATCCATAACAAACATCAATAAAAACAAACCAACCAACCAGGTCACAACTGCACATATATATAGTTATATTTAAGAATCAGATCAAATGAATCCACTGGCGATGTTATCCTTAATCTATGATAGAACTTCTCAAACTAATACTTACTCTTTGGTTGTAAATATTTCCAAGGAATGTACATGCATCTACTTTACTTGGGCCAAGGTTAACTTTGTTGGCAATAAGCATAAACTTTTCCATGTAGTTAATAGCTTCCTCCACTTCTCCAAGACTAAGAAACAAACCAACAAACCAACATTTAATGAGCATATTAATCAAAGGAGCAAATTCATCATACCGTGACTGATTATAGTTGAAGCTCTGCTGAGCAATCAGTGCATTGAAATTTGTAAGGCAAAATTTTGTAGCTTGAAATTATTAGTGTTATTTGTGGCAGCATTGCAGGCCACAGCAGCTACATCACGGTTTGAAGGCTGGAGCTCATAAACACCATGGCCTCCTTCAAAATGTAATTGCTGCTCTTTATCTGGGTAAGCCAAGGGTTGCTGGAGTCATACTACCTACCACATCTGCAGCAGATTGCAGGTGTTACCTCTAATTCCCAATTCAATATACACAACCTGAGGTCATTGCCAAATCTAAGCTGAATATTGGCAAATGTACATTGATAAGACATTTGCACATTTTTTTAATAAAGCCAGCTGTATTAACAACAAAGCATCTCCACACTGCCATTACAACACACAGGCAGATGCTAAAGTTTGTTTGTGGGTGAAACATCACGCAGTTCCTCTTTCTAAGTCTGTGTCATAGCTGGTGACCTTAATATTAGCTGTGAACCTGAGTGTCTAATGTGGCAGTGCAGAAAACTAAATGTCACGCCACCAGTGAGCCAAAACCTCCAGTCCTAATATAGAAATGTGTAGAAACTAAAGTTTATAGGTAATGACAAAGGGGATTGTTCTCTTATTGTTTTAAAGAAGAAGCTTCAAGTTAATTTTATGCAGCAAAAGACTGAGTTTTAAGAAATTAAAATATACCAACATGATACGATATCTATGTACCAAAATATGAATGGTGGTGTTCTCTAATCTCACTTATGAGCCATAAAAATAGAAGACAATATCTACAAAATTGTAACAATGCCATGATGCCTCCACATGATTAAGTGGATCTAACTGATGTAAAAAACTGATAAAGTGCTTAACAGTGATCCTACATGTGTCTTCTGAGACATAAGTCTAATTGAGTTTAGCCTTAGGACTACAGTCCAAAATTTCCATGAGGTTAAAAATATCTAACATTTAACATTTTATCATCCATACAAAGTGTTTATTTTATTACAATCAGGAGAAGGCGGCAGGCAAACATTCCTGGAATGTAAAATGTATTGCAAACATTTGCCATATGTCAAAAGGTTTCTAAAGTTTAAAATCAAAGTCACATTTTGATGGCTATTTTTCTTTCAAAGGGGAGAGAATCAAACATTTCCACCCAGAAGAACTGAACTGATTTATATAAGTTAAAGGACAAGGTTAAAATGTTAGACAAATATTAATTCCAGTTTTTCTAGTTTTCTATATGCAGTGCACAGGTGCAACTTGAACAGCATATTATATGGTATAATCATTAAATTCATTCAACCAGACCTTAGAGAGTTAAAAACATATATTCTGAGGAAAAGTACTCCTTGGTCCAAAGAATGAGAATGAAACTGTGCAGAATATTTGTGTATCAAGGTGATTCCAGTTTCCAACTGGGAAAACAGGACTGTTAACACCCACATCCCCTGACAACTGTCCAATTATGTATATCACACTTGGCCTACTGTTTGCAGTAGAAGTAATCAATAAAGGATGTGGTTGAGTGAACATAGATTTTGGTTGAACCAATGCATGAAATCTTAATCATTTACTCAGAGTGAAGAAATCAAATAGAGCAGAGATGAAACAGCCACTGAGGGTTTTGTTGATTGTGCCACCACGTTTGTGGGTTAGAAGCTGAAAGTAATAAGTCAAATGGAATCAGTGACAGGAGAAAATGTAAAAAGGTTTTCTTAATGTAATGAATTAATAGAAATGTTTTTGATGTATTTTTGATCTTTTCTGATGTAGCATTACATGAACCTATATTCCATTTACAAAAAATAAATACCATTTATCCAAAGAAAGAAAAAAAGAAAGAAGAATTAATTTGTTCTATAATCAAAAGGCAATATGCCAACACAAAGCTTTATTTCTGCCACGAGAATAAAACTCGGCTACAAGATTAAAACAGGATTGAAACAAGTCTGCCAAATGATTATGCAGGGAGCAAACCCTAAACCAGCATTACTATCAGATTAGCATCTGTTGAGTCAAACTAAACTTTCCTTAATTATTTCATTTCATTATATATCTTATTAATACAGAATGTGCATCTTGAAGCTTCACTGGACAGAAGTGGCTATTTGTTATCTATAAGTCTTGTTTTCCAGATAGAGCTAGAAATTTCAATTGAATTTCATCATATTAGTAAATAGTGCCTTCCACTTTCTCACACATGCCTTTTCTGATACTGGTGCAATCTGATGCTTTAAAAATTACATCTACTCCTTGGTATCAGAAAACATCACAGTATGTGATAGAAGCTACAAACACTGGAGGTAAAAAACACAGTTTTTTAAAAATAATGAAGAGTATGTTTAGGCTCTGTTAGAAAATACAGTCCATACCTCTGCAATGGATGAATGTTCCTAGGAAGGTTTCATGTGTTGATTCCTACAGATCATTGAACTTACATTTACATGAGGCCTGTGATTTATGTTACAAGGAGGATAAGGAATCTTGATGAAGAATTAATTATTCCCAAATTACTGAAACAGTTATTAAATAATCTGAGACCTGATGATTCTAATGAAGAAACATTTCACTTCCTGAAGCTTTCAACTCCTTTATCTTCAATACTTCTTCAGTGAATGAACAAACTATTTAAGGGTGGATGTGATCTCCTTTCTTAAAGGTGTTCAAAAGAACATTATAAATCACTTACCTGAGAGTTTTAGGCACAATATCTTATGTCTTGGCTCTACAGTTTGGGCTAGAAAATCACAGAATCCTGTCATAGTTCAGTGTTTCTCAAACCTTTTGGACCCCTTCCCGAGGGCATTTAGCATCAAGTGCTGAAAAGCCTCAGACACCCCCACCCCCACCCGGATAAAATATAGCATGGGGTCGCCTTTGCCAAAGATGCCAGCAACCTTTGCATGGGATCAGGAAGTCATTTTAGAACCTGGAACTAGGAAACTGTCAGGTATGCTATGCATATGCTGTCAATAAACAATGTGGCAATCAAGGTGAAATAAAAGTCATAAGCCAAATTATGGCAAGTTGGTATGATCTCAATGAATGCCATCCATTTCCAGTCTGCACACAGTTTTCCCCATTTTTCCACTGGAACCAAGTCACAGATCTACGTAAGCCCTGGTAGTAGGTATAATCCTCCTAGCACTGTGCTGTATCTTCTTTATTTCAATGGGGTTGGAGCAGGGCTCTCCTATAAATAATTTTGAGCTGAATCAAGACTGTACAGAATCAGCAGTTGCTAGCAAAAACACAAATAAATTAGCAGGGGAGCAGGTGATCATTCAAAGTAATATCTTTTGGCAGAAATACCTAGCCATTCGGTAGTTTAAATGGCTACTTTGAAGACTCATTTTGTTGAGACTATGGTGCTAGGTTGGGCACATATCAATAGTAAACAACAGGAATTCCTAAACTTTGTGCCATGAAAGGACTTTAAGTAAGCAATTAAACCTTAATTAATAATTACAGGATCTTGGGAACTGTACATGCTCACTCCCAAAGGAGTCTGTTGCATCACTGTATGATTTACTGCTTTAGACTTGCATTCTTCTAAGTCTCTTTTGGAAAGTTGGCAATGCTGCCACATCTCTGCACTGGATGTGATTTAATAATTCAGTTATTCCCAGTGTAGAGATCCAGGTGAATTGCCACTCATAGGTGGAGGCTTACCACTGCAACTCTGCAGAAAGCACCCTCAAAATATGAAACACAGGTTGTGTAAACTCTGCTGAAGGTGAGCAATTTCTCTTACACACTTTAAAAGTAAATCTGTTCAGGTGCCAAATATGCCTCAGCTATTTAAAGGTATGGAAAGGTATGGAAACACCAGTGTATATTAATCTGAAAACAAGATGATTGTATAGTTTTCTGTTCAAATTTCAAAAACTACTTGTCATTAAAAGAATGTTATTTCTGTTTTCAAGAGCACTAGTTTCAGAGAGCAGTTCAATCCCCAAAGATCAGACTTTTGCAACTCATCTCAGGCTATGATCTCTGCCAGATGGCCCCTTAACAATTTCAATAAAAAGAAAAGGATGCTTACTATAACAACACTATCTGCCTGCCATATCTTTGGTTTATCACCTGCTTTCACAACCTCTAGAAGCAAAAGGGTGGACAGGCTATCAGTAGTACTCTTAGTCTTTGGAAAATAGTGAGGGAAGGAATCAGCAATCTTTGTAAGCGGCCATGTCGTTACAGCCACACACATACAAATATGTAGCTTGTTCTTCAGCCTCTGAATTCCATTATAATGTAAATCTTATTACATATTTATTGCTGCTCAGAGTAGTCCTAAATGTAAAATTAGTGGTGGTGGGGAAAATTAGTGGTGGTGGGTTCACTAGCATTGCCATTATTGCTTTTGATGATGGAGCTCCAGTGACAATAAAGGAAATCTTGGAAGCATGTTCAAAAATCTATTTAGGGTTGTTTGCTTAAGTGTGTTGATAAGCATCTCATTATCTTCCAAGAAAGGAAAAATAAGGGCATTTTGGCGAGCAACAGATTAAACAATCTGTTTTTTGGAAGAACCTCAACTTTTCTGCATCTGAGATTCAGGACATTCAGGTGGAAAAATTGCAATATCTATAGTGATTATTGTAATTTTGTACATTGCCCAGAAAACATGCTGAAAAGCAGTACATAATTTTAAAAACGAAAGATTAATAAAATAGCCTGCTCTGAACACTAATTGTTAACGAACCAAGGAGCTCCAATACGTACACTTAGTTCTTCACAACCAAAAGCATCTCCATGGATTTTAATGGAGGGATCTGCTCTCCCCATGCATTCCTTTGCATCTGTAGTTGCGTCCTTTTACTGAAACAAATGGGGGCTGCTGTATATACATGACCTCTGTAAGCACGTTAGAGAAGACACTCAACTCTGTGCTGGGATGAGTGCACAGGATTCACTGACAAAAACATTAGTTTGTATCAATGATTTCCCACTAAATTCCAGGTGTTTCAATCCCCCCCCCCATAATCCACACTTTCATGGCATATAATAATAATTTGGGATGATAGAAATTGAATTGTATTTCCTAGAAATTTTACTCATGTTCTAAAAGCTGGAAAAATTGAGGTAGATCTAGATAAATAAATAAAAACTTCTGAAGAAGAATTCTGGAAAGGTTACACCGTGGCATGTCTATTGAAGCATGTTATAATTTTCTGTGCTTTCTGCTTTTTAGCCTGTAAGATATGACAGGATGTTTGTTTTTCAGCCATGCTTTACCCTTTCTGAAAGGCAAAAATAAACAAGGCAACTTCCAATCCTGCTTAATACCCTCAAGTAAGATTATCATGCACAAAGGAATGCTTTGATGCCTGATAAGGTATCTTAATTTAAGTTACTACAAACGGAAAAGCCATATGTGGCAAAGCAGGCCATTGCTTAAAATTTAAGCAGTCAGTAATGGGAAGCAACAGACATCCAACAATTTAAGTTTTTCACAGCTGAATGAATTTACAGTGACAGTAAGACAAAGAGGCACTAACCTACCTTACCAGGACCTGAGCTATAGCCTGATATGCTCTCCCTAAACCAGCAAAATCTCCCAGTAGTTTGGATATTTCCAGATAAGTATTTAGCTTCTGTGAGACAAAAAAAGAAGATATAAACACTATTAGCAATTTACGCATTGAAACCTTTTGTCCACATTGAGGGACAAAAATGGACAGCATTTATGTGAAAGCATTTGCATAAGATATTTTTGTATAATTGTTTCACATCTCTGTAAACATTACACATACACACAAACTGTCTGATTTAATGAAAATGTATCACCATTCTAGCCTAATAAGAAGCTAAATACATGAATTTAAGTTAACAAAGCAATTTATACAATTTACCAGTTGTGCATACATGCTTGGCAATTATGAGATAACATCTTTAAATTCCATTAGCTGTACCCAGATTTGGCATCAATCATTCAAATGCACAATCTCCCTCTAATAGTTACTATGTATTTGTTTGGTTTATAATAGTCCAGAGGAATCTGTTATAATAGGTTGTATAGAATTTAAAAGGGTAAACTTGAAAACAAACTGTTGTATACAAATTTATTGTATGTGCTTCTAATAATCTTTGCACAAAAGTCATTTGTTAATATTCATTTGGAATGTAGTCTATTAATGTGACCTCTTCTGTAAACAAAGGATTACAGCTGCCACAGTGAAACATATGAACTTAATTTAATTTAAACACTCACATAATCTGTATTGCATAATCCCCCCCCATTTTTTCAATGAGTCACAGGAAAGCATGTATATATAATGAAATCTCATTCTTCCCTCCCTCCCTCTTAGTACCTTGACCCAATCTATTACACACATGAGGACACAAGAACTCTCCAAAGACTATCTATGGAAATCCTTTTTGCACATTTTCAAGAAAGGATTAGTGAATGTCATTTATGCGGTTTAATGGGGGATGGGAAGTGAACAGGAAATCTATGCAAACCATGCTGGATAAATCAATGCAAACCATAAGGCTTTACTGATGTTAGATGTACCTTAAGTGGAGCACATGCAGCCCAGTCCAAATCAACCAATTGACTAGTACACATCACAGGGCAATCTTTTCTAAGGGTTGGCTAAACTGCATTTCATCCATGAGAGCTGGAATATTTCACCTTTGCCGTGCTGACAGCCTGGAATGTGTCAGCTGCTACTATTTAAAAGACTGCAATACTGCACTAGGAAGCTGGTAAGGGGATGTGGTCATGTCTAAAGTATTGAATAAAGTGTTGGATAAAGAAGAGGTAAAGATCTAACTTCTGTGACCAGAGCAGCACATAACTCTAGACCAGGGGTGTCAAACTCAAATTCATAGGGGGCCGCATCAGCAGTTTGGTCACCCTCAAAGGGCCGGTTGTATCTGTAGGACTATGTGTCCACTCTTTATTATCATAAATTATTGTCACTGCATTCAATTATTACTGTTTTTGTAATAATGTAAGTAATAACTAGCTCTGAAAGCAGAAACATAGTCAGAATAATGGCAAGTAGATATTCAAATGTACAATTATTGTACAATTTATTGAAAAATGATTTTTGGTAACTGCACTGGGTGGTGGAGGCTCGCTAGGGTTTCATGCAGGACCTTTGCAGAGCTGCTAGTACCTGGAGATGCTGGGGTCCTTCTGCATGCAGGACAGATGTTCTGCCAGTGAGCCACCACCCTTCACCAAAGGGACTGGCTGAGGTTGACTCACTGGAGCTGCTCTCCTGGTTCCAGGGTTTAAGGGCCAGAAGTATAAAGCAGCATCCTATGTTTCTGAGGAGAGGGAGAGGGAGGGGAGGGGAGGGGGGAGGGGAGGGAGGAAGGAAGGAAGGAAGAAAAGAGGGAGTGGGAGGGAGAGAGGAAGGAAGGAAAGAGGGGAGAGAAAGAAGAATCGAAATAAGGAAGGGAATAAAGAAGTAAAGAAAAAGAAAGAGGGAGAGAAGACGGAAAGGGAGAAAGAAGGAAGGAAGTAGAGGGAAAGAAAGAATAAGAATGAGGGAGAGGAAGAAAGATGGGAAGGACGGAAGGAAGGAAGAAAGAAAAGAGGGAGCAGGAGGGAGAGAGGAAGGAAAGAGGTCCCGCTGCTGGGTCCTGCTGGCTGGGGCGCTCGGCGGGCCACATGACAAGGTCTGGCGGGCCAGATTTGGCCCCCGGGCCTTGTGTTTGACACCCATGCTCTAGACACAAATTATCTGTTTTCTTGCAGTCTTTCACAGTTCATGATGTGGTTCATAATGAAATTTCTGCCACTTTTGTATTCAACTGCCACAACCTTGCTTCCTTGCTACCCAAACAGCTTAAGTGTGGCCATATTAGAATCCTGTTCCTCTTTTTGGAATATCTATATTACCGTATATTCAATAAAACACTTCTAAATAGGTAGATTGGAACTATAATGCAGGGCATCGGAAGGAAAATGGATAATGCTAAAATATAGATACATATTTAGAGAAGACTCTAATCTTAAATTCTACTGATTTCAGTGAATCATCTCCAAGTATGACCAATGTCTGGATCTAATGTTATGTATTAAAAATGAATTTAATTTATTTCAGAATATAGCTTTTAACCTTAATTGTCTTAGCAAACAATACATATCACAAATACTACTAATTTCAACTCTGGGTAACAAGCATTTCTCTAGGTTTGTACAATGTCTTTAAAATAAACATATATAGTATGTGTAATATTTACACATATCATATATGTATAAGATATAACAATATACATTATTATATAAGAAACATGATATAATGATGAAAATGTGGGCACATTCCACATTTGTCTATTCCCCCCTATCCTGCCATAGAGAAGCTATGTGTCACAAGGCTTAATAATGGTACGTTGGATAGAAATACTGTACACATTCCAATGCTTAGGCATAAACCACTGCCTGTAGCAAAAGCAATTCTAGAGTGGAAATACGTTAGCAGTATCAAGAAGTCACAGCAAATGTTGAAACAGAGCATTCCAGCTGAATGAAATAAAACAAAGTAAAAAAAAATCCCTGATGTACAGATAGGAGTGGTATAAAATGAGGTTTGAAATAATCTGTTTTAGAAGAAATGTTTGGAATACTCAAACCCAGCAGTAGGCTTAAATTATATTTATGTTGTCTTAGCATTAAATATGTATTTCCAAAGGTCAGACTTCAAGATGGAGGTCAGCTTCAACCCAACATTCGAGCTGTGGGCATTGTCTTACAGCAGAGAAGGGAAACACTCTTCCTTACCACTATCCATAAATCTATCTTCATCATCCTTGACTATTCCAGTGTATTTTATAAGAGCCCGTGTACAAATCTGCCAAGCTCGACTACATATTTTTTTCTAATGTACTATTTGTCTTCTGCTTCAAAGTATCTCTTGCTGAAGTCTTCATGACTACTACAATTATTTTGTTTACCCTAAAACATCATTTCCATCTTTCTCATTCAATTGCTTTCATTCCTCAACATAACATTGCAACCCGCTCATCTCTTGCATTTCAAACTTCTTGTTACTAGGTACTTTATAGACATTACTCCAGGCAACATTTCCTGCCACTGTCAAGTATCTGTAGATATATAAAATATACTACTATGTTTAATACCTAGATATACCCAATACTGTACTGACATTTCATACAACTGTATATCCACCAATGCACAATAATGTATCTTTCAGCTTTCAAATATTAGAATATTTTATTTGTTCTCCACATTCATTCTCCCTTCAATTTTCACAGAATTATGCAATAATACAAGAAAAAACTTTTATGTTATGAAGTACACTAATATTAGTTTGATATTAGGAAACTAAAAGTCAGTTGAAGAGTTATTCTTAGAAGCATTCCATAGGAAACTAGAATTTTTTTCAGGAAAATTGAGGATGAAATGAATGAGAGGAAGTAGATTTCGCTCATGGGGGTGAAGTGGTACTAGAAGGCAAAAATTGGGTGCTGAGTTGCATTGCTTCTTTATAGAGAGGGATGGGGAGGTTGTCTGGGGAATAAGGAATGTTTGGGTAGTGATTTTGTGGGAGTCTGGGAAATGTTTTAGGGCAAGAATTCTAATAAAGCAATTGGAAGAGTTTGGGACATGGCAAGGGGAATAAAGACAGGAGATCTCTCAAAGAAAAAAGAGAAATGATGGGGCTTGAAAGCACAAGGTAGTGGAAGGGGAGAGAGAGAGTTTGGCCAGCTAATGGGCTTGCTGGCGAGGAAGTGGTGTTAATACCTGTCCTTGTTCTGTGATTTGGTGTGTTGGAAGTGAGAGCACCTCTTCAGCAACA